>NC_140941.1:147326056-147733556 GCF_014529385.1 Adiantum capillus-veneris | reverse complement strand
CGCCGGACAAGAGAGTATCGAGGAAGGGATGCCGGCCCTAGCATAGTACCTTTCAAAGCTTTGCGAGTCGCCGATAGTAGTTTTTCACAATTCCATGTCACAAGAGGGTTCAATAGCAACTTACACATTCAAGACACTATCACGCTTCTTGGGTGGACCGGTGCTGCCCAAAAGTGCAGATAAAGTCATTCTTGTGGACAAAGTGTTTGCTAGAGATTGTTTTGGTTACTGCCCAGGCTATACAGGTGGTCGGGCAGCGTATTACTACACCTACACAGCAATGGCACTAGCTCTTGGTAGACAAAACCCAGATGAACTTTTAGAGTATGGCAAACATCTCATG
Organism: Adiantum capillus-veneris; assembly: GCF_014529385.1. Taxonomy (NCBI): domain Eukaryota; kingdom Viridiplantae; phylum Streptophyta; class Polypodiopsida; order Polypodiales; family Pteridaceae; genus Adiantum; species Adiantum capillus-veneris. Next base: position 147,733,213 of record NC_140941.1, on the reverse strand, counting down.
ATTCGTTACAAGGGTGACGTGCCAAAAAACAAAATTGAACCTGCAAAATCTTGATACACTTCAAGTAGCAATTGTATAAGATCATGTATTACATAAATTTTGTACAATGTCATCCACTCAGAGTATCTTTCTCCACTTGTGATCACATACACCATTGTCTCTCTCCACCTTCGTTGACTTTCATGAGCTCCGGAGTTGTTGTATGCCATTGATCTTTTAGCTTTTTGTTGTTGTAAATGTCTGATGGCTTGTGCTGTTGCTGAATTTGCCAAGACTTCTTTTGCCTGCATTCGATGAATGATTCTACGATAGAACCATTCAAATAGTTCTCTCAAACTATTAGCCTTGATTCGAGAGCCACCATGTCGTGTGTGCCTGAAATAAGCATTTCTCGCCATGTAATGAGACTTTTCCATCCCTTGGGTATTCCATATTGCCGGGTTCCCATACTTCTGTATAAAATATGGCAAATGATTGAAGATGATGTGCTGGATATGAAAACAGATTAGTTAGAATGTTTTACAGTCACATATTTGCACATAAGAGAGAAAGAATACATTATTATACCATGTAGTGAGTAATCTGGGTGTCTGTCCATGCTGTCTTGAATGATTTTTTCAGAAGGTTGAGATTTTCCTTGAACTTGTTCATATCACCTTGTGACCAGTCATCTTTGTCGCACATCAAAAATAGGATGTCTATTGATCGCCAAACCTCAGCCTTCGCGTTACGAGTAGTTGGTTCGTGGTCTTTGACTGCAATATGTAGCTTTTTCCAGCTCTGATACTCTACCTTGCTAACATAAGATGTGTTATATATTTTTCCATGTTTTGTTAGCTTTGGATCTCTTATACCTTGGGGCTTAGATAAAAACCTCCGTGCCTTCACCCCACCGATGGATGGTTTGCATGGGACATCCTTCTCAGCAGTTGATCTCTTTTCATCCCGCTGGATTTTCACATTGCCACCATGAAGCCCCATATCCGACAGTACCATTTCTAAGCAGTGCAGGGCTACTTGTCGTTCTACGGAGTTCTTAATCTTCCAAGCAAACCCGATGTATAAGTAGACCAATTTCTCCACAATTCTACAAAGGGCATGCATTGTACAAATGTGGACATTCACAAGTGGTATTTTCAAAACTGGTCGAAAAGCAGGATCCTCAATGTGACGTGTTGGAGCTTTTCTCCACCACTTTGGGTCCATGACCTTTGCAGGCTCCATGCAGAACAAACACGGTGACTTTGCCATTGCACCCATTCCACAATTATACATGCACTTTAATGTTTTAAGGTCACCTGCAAGATGCCACTGAACTTGAAAGTCTCCCCTTCCATCTAGACGTAGTACCTCTCCCTGGTTAGTCTGTCGATCAATCAGCTCCGGAATATTAGTTCGATGGAACACCCAATATAGAATCTCATGATCTTCTTTCTTTACCTGCAACACAAAATAAATGAGACTTAAGTAGATCTGAACATTTGAGCTTACTTGAGAATATCGCTTACCTCAAACGCACCAAGCCACCATATGTTAGATTCTGATTGAACACTAAAATATAAAGGATCATCACTGGGACACTTTGAGAGGGCTCTATTCATTAAAGTAATAGTAACACGCTCTAGCTTTTTCTCTTTAACAAGCTCACACTCATCCAGTTTTAACACAAAATGTAATAGCCCACGTGACTCTTCAAATGTGATGTTGTAAAACTCCACCATTCTCTTCTGTAGTATCCGCAGGTCCATAAAAATATTGTTGAACTCATCATATGCCATGTTCGCTCCATGGCCTATATCTGCTGCCAGGCTTCTACTTATAAGTGGCTTCAATCTCTTTCCTATATTGGCTTTGGGGTCAATGTTTTCCTTGTCAGGATAGATTGAATCTCTACATGAAGACAATGCATAAGTAAATAACAGAAAATTTGCTTCACTAACACTATTTAGGCACATGAAAACAATGCATAACAAGAAAAAACAAAGAGATTACTTAACTAAGACAATGTAGCCAACCAAGAAGCATCACCTTAATGCTCGGATTCTTTTCTTGAGACCTCCTGATGCAACCTGCAATGTTTCAAGATTGCGCAATTTCTTCTTTCGGATACGACCACCCAAGATGGTGTCCTTCATTTGACAACTTCGCACCTTTCCTTTCAGTTCTTGTACCTCTGTTTTATGTTGCAAAATGGTAACCTGATCTGTAGAATGTAAATGTGAAAGGCGAACAATCTCACATTGTTGAGCTTGGAGAATTCTCTTGTAATTTCAGCTTCTCTTGTAAGTGATTTACAATAACCCAGAAGGCCCTTTTCTCCATCACCAGCAAAGGTCAATAAGCTTGTAGGATTGACAAACGGTGGAGACGCATTAGTTATTGGATTCTTAGGGTAGAGAGAGCCTCTCGTCCAGATATCTATGTGTTTAGCTCCTTGAGCTCTGAGCGTGTCTATGGAGGCGGGAGGTATATGTGTGTTTGTTTTACTGCGCTTAATCAATGGTTGGTACTCATTGTCCAAATCAATGTGAAGGTGATATTTGGCTCGTTTCTGGGTAACATTTGTGCCATTTGAGGAGTGCGCCATTAGCCAAATGTGCAGGTTTAATGGAAAGTGAATAGCGGCTGCGGATTCGTCCCTCCATGTTAGCCTCATTCCCTCCGTATTGACGTTGTTCATTCAATGCAACTGAAAAGAGGATTATCCCTCAATCACTACGAACGAATGTTCAGAAGAGTAAGGAATCTACTTAAAGTACACTTTTTGAAGTTTTACTATGAAAGACCCAGCTCTTTTATTTGCCATTTTTTCTAGAGAGAGAGTGCAAAAAATACATTTTCTTAGAAGGCCCTCCAAATGACCTCCGAAATTTCCTAATGCAACAAGATCATTCAATACTTCATAAATACCTCTGCGATATCCATCTGTCTCCTCCTGGCGTGTCGGGGCTCGATGCATTGCAAGATTCTACGTTTATACAAAAATCAAAGTAATTAAGAATACATGATTCATCGTGTTTTAAAAAAACGCCATAGCTAGGATTGTATTGGAAACTCACAAACTCATAGCGAAAGGTATCGAAGCCTCCGCTACCAAGATGAGATGTCTCCCTGGTCATCTGTCGTACCTCCGCGGCCTGACACTGCTGTCTGAACCGTGTGTCCGCTATCCGCTCATCCTCCCTGATCTGCTACCACGTCTCGTGTGGGATACCTGAAGGCTTCGACGAGCCGGGCCTGAAAGCCCGACGAGCTGCATGTTGACGATGTTTCACGGTGTCCCGTGCAACACCCTTGATCCACCTCCTCGGAAGATCCTCTGAATCCCGAGCAGGCTGATACTCTCTCATGATGGTATCCACTATATAATTGATTTTGTTGTAGTCCTGATCAGGCCAAGGCGTCAGAATGCTGGTCGAAAACTGCAGCTCCGCGAGTTGGCGAACCCGCTATCTCATCTCAGTCCCGACTCTATCCATGTCAACAGAACCATCTGCCCATACAGTATAGAGCTTGGAGGCACTAGGATCGTGTGTCCCCCAAGGTGTCCGAGGTGTGTCGAGAGGTGTGCGTGGGTAGGACGGGGGTCGTGAGCGAGGAGGGATCGAAGCATCTGTGAACCCTCCTCCACAGCAACCACCACCTCCACGTGACGATCGATCAGCGAGTGCACCTGTGCTGCAGAGATGAGGAGGTACCTGCCTCTACCGTACCCCTAGGTGTCAAAGTGGCCGTGATGGGAGACCTTGTAGGCGTCGTACCCGAAGGCGTCCTCCCCCATAGGCATCCCCCCCATAGGTGTCCCCCCCATAGGTTTCGGACCCTTAGGTGTGAAGCCCGGAAGCGTAGTACCCGTGCCTCTGGCTACCTAGTACTGAGATGCAGATGCCATCTGACTGGGCGTCATCCGTGTGACGAAGCCCATAAATGCATCTGCACTCATAGAAGCGGGATGTGGAAACTGGTCTGCCATACTAAAGTCCTGCACAAAGAAAGTAAAAGAAAGCGTCAGAACACCTTTGTTTAAATTAACTTTAAGCTTAATTTTAAATCAACGTCTTCACACAAACACTTACAAACCTAGGCCTCGACGAGTGAGGCATCAACGATAAGATCTTGCACCGTATCATCGTCTATCTCTAATTGCAGACATAACTCTGCCCCAACTCGTTCTGGAAGATTGTCTTCATCCATTGCATCTTCATCTACAAGTTTCATATCTGCCTTGTCTGTATCATCCCTCGTATATTTGTCAGCTTCCTCTGCCATACCTTCGTCCATCTCATCTAATGTCAAAGTAGTATCTGCGTCGTCTGACCGACTTTCCTCCAGGAGCTCTTGCCCTTCAAATACTTGTTTATTTCTTGGAGCAACTTGAACCACAAACCACCATTGTCGCTCTCGAGGGTCCGGTACAAAGACCACTTGATCGCAATGTTTGTGGAGAGAAAAAGTGTCGCTCGCATCTGTCCAAACCTTTGTAGAATCTATCTACACAACCTTGTTTCCATCTCTGCGTTGCATTGCGACCAGAAGTAATCACCTTGAACCACTTCACATCCAACAAAAATATCTCAAACCGCCTGAAGCTGACTTTCAAGATATCTGACACCAGACCACAGTAATCCAGGTTGCTAGTGCTCTCATTCGTGTCTCTGGCACTAGCCCTGCTCTTTTGCATGAAACTAACCATTATTCCACTGTCAAACGTGTTTCTTCTGCTGTCAATTTGTTGTGTTTTGAAATGCTTTCCATGTGACCACAGTGCCATGTATGTATGATACCTCCAGTCACATCCAAGAGCCAGCTCTTCCTCTTCTAGAGATATGGGTTCTCCGATCTGTCGAGCTGCTCTCACTGTTTTGTCCAACCATGCCATTGTAGGGAATTCAGGTAGAGGAGCGAGATAGTTTGGCAAGGGTAAGCCTCTAGTCGTTTGGCTTCGCCTGAAATCGTGTCATTCCCTATTGCATCTCTCTTTCTCTTCTTCGTACCTTTCAAGCCATTTTTGCATCGGCTCTGAATTTAGTATACAGAACTTCATGATCTTTTCTCGCATGGCATCGTTCATTTTCTTCGGCACCCCTTGCCCCTGCGGCTCCTCTCCCACCAATCTTATATCCTCATCATCGCTCTATAGTCGAGGCATTTTTGGGTCAAAAACGGATAGAAATTTGGTCGTCAAGACAAGAGACTCTTGCACCAGCCATCCTTCTGCCATGATCCCCTCTGGACGCGCTTTTTGGCGAACAAAACCCTTAAGTGTTTTCATGAACCGCTCTAGAAAGAACATCCAACGGCTGTGGACTGTACCTGCCACTGCAACCTCATCTACTACATGGACGAGCAAGTGCATTTGGATAGTTAGGCAGCTCGTGGGTAGATACTTCTCAATCATGCAAACTGCCTGAATGGAGTTAGCCCTTGCGACTGCAATTAAATCTTCTCGTATCTCCTTGGAAGAGATCCACTGCACTAGCTTTGAAATCTTGTATATGCAGGACCGCACTTCTTCCGTTAAACACCCCTTGATCGCAATTGGAAGAATGAATTGCAAGAACTTATGCCGGTCATGCAATTTCAGTCCTGACAGTTGATCGTCACGGGTGAATGCTATCTTGAGACATCGCATATATCCTGTTGGCATCCGGAACTCTAAAATCACCCTTTTGACTTGTTGTTCCTTGCTTTTTAGAAATACCCATGGCGCTCTTGGAAGCTTTGTTTGGCCAGTTGCATTGGTGAAAGGCCACAGCTCTGGCATCTTTCCAACTGACTATAAATCATCTCGTGAAGCTCGATTGTCTTTCATTCCCATGATTGTCTTCCAGAGGAGCTCTCCCACATTCTTGAATATATGCATAGGATCCAGCAAATGGTTAATTAGTAGATCACCCCAGTACGGCAACGTATGGAGAATGGACAAACGTTTCATTTTTGGAACAGGTTGCCCCTCATGTTGCTCCCATCGGCGATGCCACTCTTGTACATGCATAGGATGACATTCGACGCGACCAAGCTGACCTTCACGCAAGTGATGGCCATCTGGAAGATAATGGTGGTGGCCTTGATAAATTGTTTTTTGAAGCGAGGCAAAATAGCGCACATCCAAAGACTGCCTGCAAATTGGACATGCATTGTATCCCAAAGTTGTAAGCCTTGCATATATTAAAGCATGATTCAAGCCAAGGCAAAGTGCTTGCGAATAGCGAGAATTTTATTAATCAAGAACCATTACCAGAAGCTTCACCGTATCCTGGCCAATCATGCATAGTCCACATAAGAAGTCCATGGATCCTTGCATGCTGTTGTCCTGCTGGTTCAACCGCATCTGCTATGTCGATCCCATGCCATAACTCCTGGAGCTCGTCAACTAGTGAAGCTAGATACACATCCATGTTTTTTGCCTTGAACTTACCAGGTACAATCAAGCATAATATCAAATGACCCTTCTTGATGGTGATGGCCGGCTTTCGAAACCATGCCCGTGAGAACCACACCCTAAGGAAGAAGGGGTTTGTTACCAAAAAGAAAGAAAAAAAAAACAAAAAAAAAATCCCTTTACCATTCACCATACCCCCCCCCCCCGGGCGGGCACTTATCAAAAGCTTCCTATATCACGTGCGTTCAAGAGGTTATTAATAATACCTCAATATACATACTATATCTACACTACGTGCCTATTTAAAAAACCCCACCCCCCTATGTATGTATAAATTTTGATACATTTTGGTCTTTTAATAATCCTCTCCGGTTAACTCACGTGATAGCATACACATTCTAAAAAGTGACCGCCCCAGGACCTCCCCCAAGGTTAACCACCGATAGGGCGCCGCCAGTTTGGCCACACCCCTCCATTATCACCACAAGACGATCTCTCTCTCTCTCTTACTACCCAGCCCCGCTAATATTCTCTCTCCTACTCTACCGCTGCATCATCCGGCTCGGTAGGTGCCTTGGGTACCTTTGTCATACTCCAGCCCCGGTGGGTGGCGATAGATAGTATCCTCTCTCTCTCTTCCAAATATTCTCTCTCTCTCTCTCTCTCTCTCTCTCTCTCTCTCTCTGCTTGTCTACATTCCAGTCCCGATGGGCCATACCTCCACCTCCTCTCGTCCACACTCCCACTGGCTTAAGCAACCCCCCCTTATCTACACCTAGCCTTAGCTCTCTCTGTCTCTCTCTCTCTCTTGGAAGTAGCCATGGCGGGCCTTAAGGAAAGCACCACCTCTCCCTCCCTCTATCTCTCACACCCTCTCTTCCTCTATCCTCTACTCCTCCCCCCCTCACCACCCCTATCTCTACCCTCCCCCTTCCCCTCTCTCTCCCTCTCTTCCCTTGGTGGGAACCACCCTTGGAATTAATCTCTCTCTCTCTCTCTCTCCTCTCTCTCTCTCTCTCTCTCTCTCTCTCTCTCTCTCTCTCTCTCTCTCTCTCTCTCTCTCTCGTTGACCAAGCTCCCCCCCCGTCTCTTGTCGTGCCCACTGTCGCTACCCCCCCCTCCCGGGCCTCACGCGCATCCACAGCCCGCCCGCGCCTTCCTTCCATTCACAGACCCCAACCCTATCCCCTCTCCCCTCCCTCACCATCTCCCCCCCCCCCCCCACTCTCACTCTCTCGCGCTCCTGTACACAGCCCGCGCAGGCGCCGCCACCACACACACACACACCACATACACACACACACACACACACACACACTGCACGCGTGCGCGTACACACACACACACCCCATTCACCACCCTCACCCCCCTTTTTTCTCTACGTTGCCCACAGCACTGTCAAAAACTGATTTTCTTTTTAAAATAATAAAAATATATATACATATATACATTATATATACACACAATTCTCGTTTCCATGCACGCTCGCGCACACACATTCACCTACATGTATACACACACTCACGCGTAAGCACACACCTATATTCACACATACTCACTCACGCATCCATATATACACACGACACGTGTATACGCACGCACTTTAAAAAAATACAAAAAAAAGGAGGATCCTACGCCATCATCATCAACAAAAGAAGAAGGAACCCAAATCACGTGTCACGAACAACAAAAAGGAGAAATGCGCCAAAGGCATGCCCTGGCCGACCCCGAAAAGAAGTACGCACTACACCGACTCACCAACATCACACCATTTGCCAGCATCACGCAACCACGATGCCATTTTCAGTAATTTGTAGGTTATGTTCATCATTTCTTCAGTTTTCACCCAAGTCATTGTAAAAAATCCCAATTTGTAAATTCCCTCACTCTAGGTGATGGTCACAAAGGCCCACATAGAGATTCCATTGATATAAAGTTAAGAGTAGAGCCAGGGTCAAACAAGATGAAGGAATCATGCTCTCTTACCTTTCCCCAAGCATAGGAAAGTGATGATCCTTTGCAATGAGCATCCTCTTTTGGAGCTTCGATGCTGGAAGCCCTAGGAGTCTCATTGCGAGTATTCTTCTTGGGGCAAGAACGATAGCCATGTCCTTGCTCCCCACACTTGAAACACTTATGGTCCTTGCGAAAAGCTTCAAGCTCTTCAGGAGAGAGTTTGTTTTTACCTTTGTAAACTCCCTTCTCCTTGGACCGATTGTTGTTGTTGTTGGAATTGACTTGGGAAGTATTTTGAACATTGGTTTTCCCCTTTGCATCATTTTTGTCTTTGTTTTCCATGGGCTTGACATTACGTCTAGCCCCTTGATGGAAATTGATGCGTGAAGCAACCATGGTGTGATGGATTACTTCGCTAATAGTACCAGGCCGTTGAGAGTTGATGTATTCGGCCATCCACCATTTCCACGAAGGCTAGCCCACCATTGACGAGCTGATTTTTGGAAGTGCATAGCTACATGGCATAGCTTAGAGGACTCTAAAGCCCTCATCTCCAAAGGCCGCATCAAATTGCTGGATGAAGGCCAACACTTTGTCGGTAGCACCGAAGGTGCCATCATAGGTGAGAAAAGAGATACTCTTTCCTCCCTCCTTGAACTTCTTTAGCTTTTGTGACCTTCACCATGCAGGAAATGATTTGCGATGTGCTCCCCTCTTGTATTCTCTAGGAGAATAGCCATAACTTTCGTCAGAAGAGGAGGAAGGTGAAGAAGAAGGAGAACAAGGTGACCTCTTCCTAGCCCTTTTCTTCCTTTGTTTCCTCTCTTGCCTTTCAGAGTGATGAGGAGAAGGACCATTTGTTGATCGTTTCCTCTTGGGAGGAGTGGGCGATTGTCTAGACCGCCTTCTTCGTGGAGCCACATCTTCAGAGGAACTTAAACTTTCATTGCTTTCTTGCTCTTTGGATTCCTCCTCTCGAATGGGAGAGAGTCTTCTTTTGGGGGTCTCTTCAAAAGGCCTCCTAAGCTCTCTCTCCTCTTGGAGAGGAAGGGAAATTCCATAAGCACGAAGTTGTTGAGTAACTTCGGCTTGCACAGCAGGGTTGTCCATAGCTTGCTCGTCTTTGAAATGATTACCACTGATATTCCATCTGACCGTTGGTTCCCTAAAAACCAAAAACTTTGTCCCCACTTTTCTGGTTCTGGTATAAGCCTGGCTTGGTCGTGTTGGTACTGGTCTGAAACTGGTTCTGAAAGTGGTTGCACATGAAAAAGTCCCAAGATAGCTGATTCTGGAATTTCTTGGTGTTCAACGTCCAGATCATCAGTACCCTATTTCTGGCAAGGCTCTCTGGCTTCTGAATAGTAGAGATTGATTTTAGCTCTATTATATACCCCTGGTAGCAGTAATCCAGATAGGTCTTTTAGTCTTACCGTACCGTTGGAGAAAACCTACTCCACTTCGAATGGTCCTGCCCAAGCTATCTTTAGATTCGGCTTCTTAGGCCCCAATTTGGACTGATATAGGAGTACCAGATCCCCTTTCTGAAACTCCCGGACCTTAATCCTTTGATCATGCCAGTGTTTCCTTCTTTGCTGAACAATCTCCTGTTCCAGCATAGCCCTTTGTCTCAGTTCATCTAATTGGGTAAGTTCCTCCAGTCACTTCTTAAGATTGTGATTAAAATCTAACCCATATTCTACAACCATTCTGAGACTTAGAATAACAAACTCCATAGGGACAACAACTTCAGTGCCATATACCATTCTGAATGGTGTTAATCCTGTAGTGACCTTATAACTTGTCTTGTATGCCTATAAAGCAGTCTGAAGCTTCAAATCCCACTAGTCTGGCTTTTTCTGCACAATCTTAGTGAGAATAGTCTTAATGGTCTCAATACTGCTTTCCCTGTCCATTGCATCTAGGATAATAAGGTGTGGATTTCCGATGCTTGGCTGAAAGCATATCCATAAGGATATCCATAGTGTCATTGATGAAGTGTGTCCCTTGATCCGACACAATCTCCACAGGACAGCCATAGCGACAGACAATATTCTCAAATAGAAATCTTGCAGTGGATTTGGCTGTGTTGTCAAGAAGATCCTTAGCTTCTACCCACTTGGTTACATAGCAGGTAGCTATCACTATATACCTATTCTTCCTGGGAGTAACCTTCTTGAAAGGTCCCATAAAATCCAAACCCCATTTCATGAAAACACCCAGTGGTTGTACTGGTGTTAAGGGAGTCATGTCTGCAACTGTGGGTCTACCCATTCTTTGGCATATATCACAAGTTTTGCAAAAACTTCTGACATCAGATATCAATGTTTGCCACCATAAACCAGCCTGCAGAATCTTCTTGTAAGTAACATCAGTAGAAAAGTGTCCACCAGATTCTCCATTATGCTCCTCTGAGATAATTTTCACTCTCCCCTCCATAGGCACACATCGGCGAAGAATACCATCAACACCTAATCTGTAGAGTAAGCCCCCAATGATGGTGAACTTTAAGCTTTTGATAACCAGAGCCTTCTTCTGGTTTTGCTTCCAGTCATCTGGGAAACCACCCTGAGAAAGAAATTGATATACTTCATATAATTCAGGATCAACTGATTCTGCCGCTTCAAGCTGAAATAATTCAGAATCCCCTGGTTCGTCTCTTAAAGACACTTCAGAATAGCCCTCCGTACTCCTAGAGAGGAAATCAATGCCACAGTGGTTCTTGCCAGGTTTATGGAAAATCCAAAATTCAAATTCCATAAGGAACATCATCCACCATATTAGCCTGCCTTGAATAATGACTTTATTAATCAAGAATAATAGGGCCTGATGATCCACATAGAAATGAAACAATTTGCCTAGCAGATAATGCGTGAATTTTGTAGCACTGAATAGTCAGTCCTTCCATCTGGCTGGGCTAGTATCGCCCCCATCGCCAGCCCTGAAGCATCCACATGTACATGGAAGATAACATCCCAATTTGGTTGTCGAAGGATTGGTTTACTGATAATGGCACTTTGTAAGTTTTGGAAACTTTCCTCACACTCAGCAGTCCAATTGAACTTGCTGGTTTTCTTTGTGAGCTCATACAGTGGTAAAGCTTGGGAGGCAAATTTATGCACAATTGTTATGTAAAAGTTAATATATCCCAAGAAAGAACTTAACTCAGATGCATTCCTGGGCGCCTTGGCTCGCTGAACACACTGAATCTTGTCGTTGGCCATTTCTATTCCATTGCAGGATACTACATGTCCCAGTAGCGAGCTTTCCTTTTCAGACTAGGAAAACAGATTCAAATGGATTCAGACAAATTCGCTTCTCCTGACAGCACTTAAAAACCATTTCCAGGAATATTAAATGTTGTTCCTCACCTGAATATACACTGAAATCGTCCATAAATATGGAGAGGAATTGATGAAGAAACTCATTGAATATCTCCATCATACACCGCTGAAAAGTGGCTGGTGCATTGCATAGTCCAAATGGCATTACCAGATACATAAATGCTCCCCACTCTGTAATGAAAGTGGTCTTCCGCGATCCTCAGGAGCAATTTGTAATTGGTTGTAACCACTATATCCATCCATAAAACTGTACATCTCATACCCTGCAATCTCATCAAGCAACATATCTGTGAAGGGCAATGGAAATGGATCCTTGATGGTTTGAGCATTGAGTTTCCTATAATCTACACATACTCTGTGACTTCCCATTCTTCTTGGGAACAACTACAATAGGAAACAACCAATCGCTACTAGCTACTTCAGTGATGAACCCAGCTTTGAGAAGGTTATCAATATCTTCCTTGACCTTCTTATCATAATTGGGATTCATTCTGTACCACTGCAGTCTCACTGGCCTTGTATCCGGCTTCAGTGGTATCCTGTGCTGGCAGACCTCTGGATCCACCCCTTTCAAATCAGTGTGTTCCCAGGCAAAAACATATTTGTAATGCTGGAACATTTTGCATGCTTTCTCCTTCATTGTTGGGTTGAGATGTTTGTTAACTTTGATCATTCTAGGGTTGTCTTCAGAGCCTAGATTCCATTCCTCGATCTCTTGGTCATTTGGGAGTAACCAGTTAGGCCCGCCACCTTTTCTCTTGGTTGACTCTTCAGCGTAATCCCAAGACGGTCCTTTGAGTTCCAAATCACTGTTCTGATTTGCTGTGTCCTCCCCAGAATGTGGTGGCTCATCTGGCGTACTGGATTCAATTGATCCTTCCTGCCTTCCAGTTAACTGAACTAATCATTCTCCTGAATTGAGTTCAGTAAACTGGTCTGGAAACTGCTCCTTCTGTTTGTCAGCTTGCTTATTGTTCAATAGAACTGCATTGAGATCAATTTTTGCTAAGGGGAAAATATTTAGAGCTGCTAACATCCTTTCAATCTTCTTGATCTTATACTTCTGGTATAGTTCTTTAGGTCTCAGCTCCTTTCTCCAGCTTCTAGTATTGTTTGTCTGAATCTGGATTCTGCCACTGGCCCCTTGTAGAGTCAGAGTTTGATTAGCATAGTCATGAACAGCCTGTGCCATTTGCAACCATGGGCGCCCTAGTAGCATTCCATATGCTCCTTGCACATCGAGAACTAGAAAACTGGTCTTGAACTTCTCCTTGCCCACTCATATCGGCATATTTCTATCATACCAGTAGCTTGCACTACTCGATGATCTGCCATCCGCACTTTGAAAGGTGCTGGCTTCAAATTTGTGATGCCCATCCTCTACTGAAGATGTACTCCCATGATGTTTACTCCTGCTCCTCCATCCAAGATGACACTCAAAAGTGGTTCCCATTGTTTTTGAACTTTGTAATCTATCTGAACTTTCACTGATTTGTCTCAGTAGATTGGGATGGTATCTTTTGAATGACCCGTGCTTCAGAACTCTCTAGCTGCTCTGGCAACTTCTTGGCTAAATCCTCTGTGATCTTCGCCACTAGTTCTCTCTGCTCCTTCCATTCATCAACCACATTTTATTTATCCTTGGCCTTCCATACCTCTCTTTGTTGAGTCCATTTGTTGCTTTTAGTAGTGATTGGTTTTTCTGGAATCTCTGGGATGTCCTCAATCACTACTCTTTTGCTTCGTGTAACTGCTCATACTGGAACTGGCTCTAGTACCTTCACCTCAGTAGCCGCAGTCCCAGATGTGTCTGGACATTGAGCCGTGAAATTCCCATACTTTCCACAAGTATAGCAATTCAAACTTTGGCTCTGGAAGTTACCACACCCCCGGCCTCGGCCAGCACCCTCTTAGTATCTGCCGCGCCCTGGACCAGTACTAGTGGTACCTGGTTTCTCCTCCTGAGAAGCATTGGCAGTTTCCACTCTTACTGGTTCGGCATTGGTAAAATGCCACTACTGACAAGTCTTTGCCCTTTTTAAAATAATGAATCCTAATGCCACAGTTATTCCATAAATGACCATAGGCTTTACAATAAGTACATTGTGGGCACTCATTGGAAACATGGTCCTTAGATTTACATTTTGAACACCAAGTCTCCATTCTTCTCACTGGTTGTCTGGTCTGGATAATCTCAGCAATTTGCCAAGCCATCTCTTCAATCTTCTAGCCCAAGACCCCTTTTTAGGCTTATCCTTGGTCTTCTCATCTGAGCTACTCTCAGAACTACTGGAAACTCTGCTTGAATCAGAGTCATCAGTAGAAGAACTGCTACTATTGGACCTCCTCTGCTTATGACCTTTTTCCTTCTTAGCTTCTTGTTCCAGCTTCAGGGCTCGCTGCACCAAATCATTGAATTTCTTCGTTGGTGCTGGCACCTCCTGCTCCCTAAGCTTCTTGCTGCGAAAGCCATTCAAGAACCATGCTCGCAGTCGCTTTTCTGATGGTGGTTCCTGCAGCTGCCTTGTCAGCTCCTTGATTTTATCAACATAGCTTCGGACTGACAATTTCCTCTGCTTAATCTTATCCAGTTCACAAAGAATATCCTCATCACCTTTGTTGTCGGAATATTCCATTCTGAAGGCTTTAAGTAGTTTATTATAGGATCTGAGCTGGCAAGCCGGGTAATGGTAGTACCACTTCCTCACTGCCTCCTTCAACATTTGCGAAAAGTATTCTCCCCAGTCATCCTCATCAATATTTTTCAGCTCTGCATACTGCTCAAAAGCTTCGATGTGAACATTCGGTTCATCCTTCTTGCCTCCTTTGAACACTAGAAAAGAGATTTTCAACGAGGATGTGTAATCATGCCGATCATCGTTGGTCCTTCCGCTTCTCATCTTAGAGTCTGGACGCCTCTTTGGAGTTTTCTTACAATTGTCTGTATCTGCATCCCAATTAATATCGACTTCTGTCTCAGTTTCTGTGTCCTCCCTAGCCTGTCTATTGGAAGTATGGCGACTTCCTTTACTGCCTTTGGCGCCCTCGTCCCCCTGCCTGGACCGAGAACTTTTAGCCTTGCGTGCTTCCCTTTCTGCCCTTCTGTGTCTGGACTGACGGGAATGCTATGAGTCATGTGCCTCATCAACCTGACTGTGCTCCTTCTGAGCCTCAATGTCAGTCAACACGGTAGGATGGTTTTCGACCACGACTGGTTTTGGGTGCCATTACTGCAACTGAGAAACTTCCAAATGGGAGATGAGTTTTCTAGTCAACGAGCAACAGCTCTAGCCACCGTGATCGCCAAAATGGAATTGGAGCTGATCTCTTTAGATAGCTGATTCCAATGTTAGAAGTTTACAGCTAATGTGTTAGTTCAAATAGTAGACTGGACAAGGAAATAGAAACTGAACCGGAATACATCTACTAAAATGAGAAACAAACTGAAGTACTGATAATGATGTTCAGATTCAGATTCAGATTCAGACTCAGAGAGAATGAGTACAAAGTATGTATGACAGGAGTATATTGTACTACTGTATTTAGGATTACAAATAAAATATTACAATAAAGATGATGTAGCTCAAGAACAACTCAGGGCTAAGGATTATGAATCAAAAGCTTAAGCAAAAGTACAGCCGACAAATGACTCGATTCATGCCCACGACTAATGCCAAACCGATTACAATGTAATGGGTCCCATTTATATGCCTTGGGAATTACTGTGGTAACTGCTGTGGTAATTACTGACTGATCCATTGTTCGTCTCACAGGAGCCGGTTCCCACCCAGTGAGACATTGTCATCCATCAAGACAAATGCTCTAGCTGGAGTTGGAGCTGTTCATTTTATTTTTGTAGGTCTTGTTGATGGGTCATCAATATTTCTTCAATGGCTATGGAACCTTCTGCCATGTGCAGTCTTCGATGTTGTTCTAGCCATAATTCTTTCTAGAGCCTGCAACATGGGTCTCCAAGGCTTGTATAGCCTCGCTGTCTGCTCTTGCACTTGCTTGTGTAGACCTTGGGGATGCTCTAAGCCTTTGGATTGCCACATATTGGAGGTCTGATTTGGCTTTTCGATCTACTTCCAGCTTGTCTTCTCTCCTTTCCTTTTCTTCCTGTAAACTCTTGACTTTGCCCAAGCTCTCTACCATCTGCAGTGTAAGTGTATCTCTTTTGCTCTCTGCATCCCTTAGCATTTTATTGAGAGTTTCAAGCTCTCTTTCTACTGTCTCAAATCTTTGACTTGCTATTTGGAGAGTCCTTGTGATGCTCTCATTATCTTCTTGCATATTTCCTTCCCTAGTGTGTAGCATGCTATTTGCTTCGGCAAGTGTGAGAGACCGCATTCTGATCCTGTCAAGTATTTGATGGGTGTCTCTCACATATTATTTGTTTGCAGTTGTTATGGTTCTTGCCAATGGTGTGGGGAGCGGGCCAAAAAATGGAACTTGGTGTGCCATGCTTAGCAATACTCCTATTGGAGGAGGTCTCCAAGGGCACTCCATTGGTCTCCATTGCTATACAGGGGGAATCTATACCAATCCTAGTACTTTAGGTTTTGATGTGCACTAGGTGGGCTCCTTTGTGTGTCTTGATCCTTAAGCTTTTCTTCAGCTTTTTTTTTTTGGCAGCCCATGGTGGTATAAAGGTGTCATACACAATCGCAGATGCATCCTCATAGCTTTGAGGAGAGGTCTTCATAGGTGTATTGTTGTGCTCTTTCTTTTTCTTCTGGCATCAATTCAGCCTCTGTTTTCTTCTTTGGTAAATCCTTATTTTGAGATGTCGGTGGTATAGGGATTGGTGGTCGGATGTGTGCAAGAGGAGATGATGGTGGGGTTGCACTTCGTTCTTTGGTCTTGACATCTTGTGTCTCTTTCTTCTCTTCTTGAACTTCAGGTTGCTCTTGTAATTTCTTCTTTATAGTCTGCACTTTGTCCGTAGTGAATGGCTCAAGATTTTGTTGCTCTATTACTTGCTCCGTCTCTTTGTATGCCCTGGTGTAATGATCAAACTGATCTTCCACGGGTCGAGAGGAGCTACCACCCACCTTTGTAGGGTCTGGTATCCAATATTCTTCAAAGTCTCCCTTTAATGCCCTCTTGCCTTGAACTGTTCTATAAGGCGTTCAATCTGGGTGGTTTTCTGACTAGCAGTATCCTTCACTGGCTCTTCTTTTATCATGGTTGTTTTCTCCTTTTTCTTTGGTGGTTCCTCTTTTGTATCCTCCTGTACGGTCTCGAGCTTTTGTCTGAGCCGTGTAGAGACAGGGAGGGGGCTGCTGCTGGAGTCTCTTCTTCAACATCCTCCTTCAATGTCAACCACTCATTCTGTGTGGGTTGTTTTGGCCATAGTCCTCTTGCTCCTATTGCTTCATAGGAAATCCTTGTGAGAACTTCTGCCCCACCAATGTACTTTGGCTTATATGTTCCCATTCCAACCACTTGTTCGTGCAGATACTGGACAAAGTTTATATCTTAAGGCACTCTGCTTCTTAGTGCCCATGTGATTGTGGTGGCTACTGCATGGGATGGTGTGGTGTACTTTTGCAGTCATTTTTTGCAAACATGAAAGTATTGGTTGTAAAGCTTGCAAACTTTTGCAGCTCTCGGATCCTCTAGGTCTTCAAAGGTGGGATTTGTCTTCTTGTGAGCGTAGACCTTCACATCATCTCTTTGTTCTCTGATAGAGCTTCCCTTATAGTGGAGTTCTAGACATCTGCAATGATATGAGGGGTAATTACCACCTAAGTCTTTAGGCCATCCAAAGCAGCAATCACTGCTTTGCCATCTTTCTAAATGGATCTTGCTAGATTGTAGACCCTCTGTGTATCCACACCTGCTAGTCTTGCTACAAATAAATTATGCAAATCGGCCCTCTCTAGGTGGTTGAGGATGCCTTCCTTGCTTGCATACTCACTAATTTTTCTGGGGATCATGGACACATATACTGTATTGCCCCATGGATCTCTGAATGTACCTTGGTAAAGTTTGATTCCTTCAGCTTCCAGCGTGGCTTCATCTATCCAAGCTTTGGCTAGTTTTAGTGCTTTGTCAGGGATAGTGTAGGGTTCTTCCGCTGCAATGATGTCTTTCAAGGACAACCTCTTCTTCTTTGCTGGAGAGTTGATGGCTTCCATTGATCCTACAGGCACTCCAAGTGCAAAAGTTAGCATTTTTTCACAAAATCTAACATTTTCTCAATTTTTATCCATCCAAATGACTTCAAATTTGAAACACAAGCTATTTAGGACCTAAGGGTGGTATGCATGTGGTCAAAAATGCATTTTGGGTGCAGATTCATGTTGTGAGACATCATATGCGTATGATGTCTAGGTGCTCAAAATTGAATGATTTCTCATATGTGCAAACGTACATCATGGATATATGCCTGGATTTCAATTTGGATGTCATTTGGATAGGCCGTGACCATTAGAACTCCTTTAAAACTCTAAAGTTGGATTATGGCTCATTTTCTAGCAAATGAGTTCAAATGGGGTGAAACTTGGTAGGTGCTCTCATAATCATGGGGCAAAGACTTAGAAGGGGTCAAGTTAGCTTCCAGGTTCATCTTCAGGCTAGTGAGACATCATATATGATGTCTACTTTGTCCAAAAGGGCTCAAACTTATACCAGAGCTGGATTTTAGCATGGGCTTTTGAGATATTAGACTTTGATTTGGGTTTCTTCTCATGTGTTTGAAGCCAAAAATCAGGTATAGAGCTTAGGATTCCAAAACTTGGGTTTAGATGGGTATAAAGAATCAAAACTTGATAAGACTTGGGCTATGGGCTAAGATTAATGGGAAAAAGGTATTGGAAGTGAGAAATCCCCCCAGATTGGTCAATTTGGCCTTTGGAGACATCCTTCGTGTATGATGATCTCTATGGTGAGATTTTTGGCCCAAACTTGATATGTAGCCTCCTCAAAGCGATGGGTTACACTTTGAACGTCTTAGATTTTGATTTGGAGATGATTCATGTGGTTGGGGCCATAAAATGTGTCTTTTGCCAGGATTTTCCATTTTTTTGGCTCGAAGTGGTCACAACCTTGCGCAAACTTGTTGCAGAGGCAGCTCATGATGTGTGCAAATATGAATTTGGACTAGTGCTTATGTGCCCAAGGCCATGAAAGGGGTTTAGGACATTTTGATTGGGAAAATGATGGGGGCGTTGATCAAAACATTCCCAAAGGTGCCCAAACTTGGTGTAGAGGCTATATGTACCAAGATTTACAAATCTAGATGCCCATAATGTTGAAAGAACTCCTTTGTGACAAGTCTAGACATCATATGAGTATGATGTCTACTTTTGGAAAATGGTTTTTTGAGCATAGGGGTATGATGTATAGGCGATGTGCTTGCTTTGTGTAAAATTTCACTTGATTTGGAGTACTTTTGGTAAGTCCAAAGCCAAATTATGGGATTACGCAAGAGTTTATGTTTTTTGGGTCTTGAGTACCATAATCAACTCCAAATCTTATGAGATTTTATGTGGTTCATGTTTAGGGTATGCACAATGTGTCTGTGAAGTCAAGTGAGTGATTTTTGTGCAAAATCTGACTGTGAGACATTATACGCGTATGATGTCTACCTTGATAAAAAATGATTTTAATGCCTTGGGGTGTTTTGTGCTTGTGTCCTAAGCCCTACTAGTTAGTTTTCTGATGAGCTCCCAGTCGGACGCCAATGGCTTCCCTACTGGACATGGCGAAGGGACGGAAGCAGACGAGAGAGATGAGAGGATAAGGATAACACACGACAGCTGGAGCACAAATGGAAAGAGATTTATCATTTAAGTTTTCTAGCCTTTATAGGCTTCAAGTACAAATACCATGTTCACACCACTACCCAAGTTGGGCCGACTCGAACAATCGCTCCATTTAGCCAAACTTGGCGTAGTCTGCATCACAACGCCCCCTCAAACTAGATTCTCACTCTCATGACACACAGAGTTTTAGGTTTACTCTCAACCACGAGTTTTTACCGTGAGTTTTAGGTTTTTGCACAACCAAGGGTTTGAGGTGTACCCATGACCTGACGCTACCAAGAGAGCCTCCCCTTTCCTGTAGGTGGAGGTTGGCGTAGCCACCAAAACACGAAGTTTTTGGTTTACGCCCAAATCCTATAGTTTTTGGTATACTCTAGTTAACCTCGGGCTTAGGCTTACCCGTTAACCTCATGAGATTGGGGTTTACAAAACAAAATGGCGCTTTGCATCGGGAAGGTCTTACCGTCGACTCATTCTCATGCCGAGGCAATGTCTAATCCCGTTCCATTGTTCATCACAATGATATCATGATTACAATTACAATAATGGGGGGTTTCTTCAATAAACTTACATCGTTTTATAGTAGATTTGACATGCATTCCCTAACAGTAGTGTGAACATACTCTTGAGGAAATCAGGCCATATTTATTTTGATTTGAGAAAAGAAAAGCTTAATAAAAATAATTGCAGACTGGTACGTGTGTGTGTGTGTTTTTGCCGTTGGTAGTTGGTGCCCTTGACTGCGTCACGCCAGAGCTGTTGGCCAAGAACGTCATTAATGCAGGCTCCCATATCTTCGCGGGCACATACGCTTGCTATTGTTGAGCATGAGAAGCCAAAGCAAATGCAATGAGCTTGTGGTGTGGCGGAATCTAACGTCGGCCTTGAGCCAGTTGCTGCAGCCACGAGCTAGCTATTGAATTTGGCTGCCTTCGATAGGGCCGCTATTTCACCGCCCCTGTAGAGGCTTCTTGTGCCTGTACGTATACTATCCAGCTGCCCTTGGCTAGAACTGGTGTGTTGACAGGCTACGACTAGACTTTAGGTGCGCTTCTAATTTGAAGGCTATTATGGCAATAGGCTATGGCACTGAGCAGGCGTAGATGGTTTAGTGAGTGTGAAATGTCCACCAAACCAGCTCCCCACTTCATCCGTGAATTTCACCCGTCTATATATGTTGGGCTGCTCCAGTCGCGCGCCATTGGGGCTGTGAACTGCTATACCACCCTCTACTGGCTATGCTCCTGGTCGTAGGACCTATTGCCACTTCAAGCCACATGTGCCTCTTCGACTGGTGGTCGATAGCTACTGCTCCACTTTGAAACTTCAATCTGTCTCTCGACTCTCTTAAATCTTTCCCCAAGCTGTAACCCGCTCCGCCAACACTTGATGAGTTCGCAGTCTGAAGCCAATGGCTTCTCTGATGGACATGGCGAAGGGACGGAACCCGGGGGGTTCACCTTACATAGTATGCAACCTATCACATGAGTTCAACAGAAGGGTATTTAAATCCCTTAAACTTACAGAAATAAATTCACACAAAGTTATGTTTTTTAAAAATCTCAAAAAAATTTACAGAATTTAAAAGAAAAGGGTTTATTATATTTCCTAGAAAACTCACAGAAGAGGGATTTTAGAAAAGGAGTCTGAACGCACATGATATAGTGGTCTTAAATATAGTGAACCCCCTGGGGGACGGAAGCAGATGAGAGAGATGAGAGGATCCATACTAATAGATAAAGGGGGAGCGAATTCCGTCCCCCCTGCCACGCGTCAGCGTCTCCTGCATCCGGTGGGTGTCGCCTGCAGAGTCCGGGAACACAGTGACGCAGAGAGAGAGAGAGAGAGAGAGAGAGAGAGAGAGAGAGAGAGAGAGAGAGAGAGAGAGGGAGAGGCGACAAAGCTGCCGACTATACTAGTAAGGATAACACACGACAATTGGAGCACAAATGGAAAAAGAGTTATCATTCTAGTTTTCTAGCCTTATGGGCTTCAAGTAAAGGGATACCATGTTCACACCACTGCCCAAGTTGGGCTGACCCCAACATTTTCAACGTAAAAAGTCAGAGGTTTAGCTCTTAGAAACCCCTTGTTTGGCATTTCAGTCTCTGAAAGGGATTTCTTCATTTGGAGACAACTTTTCGCGATGATTCCTCTTGAGCTCAATCTCTCGGGCTTGTGGGCAGAAGGGCACCTTCCCACGGCTTTGATGTAGCATTTGGCCTTATGAATACCCTTTTTGGTGATTTGTCGCTCAAATAGTGTCTTTTTGAGAGGAGATGGTCGACGATAATTTTTCTTGTTGTCTGACCATAGGTATTGTGTTGTTGATGATATGTTGATGATTCCCGTGAAGTTTGGTGGCAAACAGATACACCCCCGGGGGGCACTATATTTAAGACCACTACATCACGTGCGTTCAGGCTCTTTTTCTAAAATCCCTATATATTCTGTGAATTTTTTAGGAAATATAATGAATACTTTTCTTTTAAATTATGTTTTTTTTTTTAGATTTGTAAAAAATATATCCTTATGTAAATTTATTTCTGTATGTTTTAAGAGATTTAAATACCCTTCTGTTGAACTCACGTGATAGGTTACATACTATGTAAGGTGAACCCCCCGGGGATACACCGTTTGGCCGTGGAAGCCAAATGATGCTTTGCTACTTGTAAGCACCCTCGAGGAGCACCTATTTCTGAATTTTGGTAGCAATTTGACAACTTTCTTTCGGGTCGGCTTTTGCAGGCTCCAAAGAAGTTAGGGTTTTTTTGACTGGTCTAAAATAGACTTGTTCCTCTAGGTTAGGGTTAACCCCCTATCAAGTCTCATAGTTATTGGGTTAGTGGTTGTTGCGTTGCGACCACGTTTTGGTTTCTTCCCTGCGATGCCTTATTACCATTTTCGTCAGTTTTTGTGATGAAGTAAGCATACAACATGGAGGACACATGGTGAGGATCCTACCACTCATATCTGGTGGCGACTGGTGTCTTGTTCATCATAAGAATTCATGGAAAGTATGTGCGCGGTAGTTATCTCTAGCTCTCTCTAACTTGTGAATAGTAGAAATGAGAGAATAATTGAGGCCAAAATATCTTATATTGGGGTTCCCCACCACTTGCCATGAAATTTGACATGTGCTTTTATCTCATTGTGAAATGCACTTTATCAAAAAAATTCCCATTTGGACTCCGTTTGATCACCCATTTCTCGATAATTTGTTATTTCATCTAAAAACTTACCAGATAGGGTTTCCGCAACTTTTTTCCATAATTGTGCCCAGGCTTCACCATATGATGTCCTTTATTTAATGATCATTCTTGAATTTTTCTTTTGTCGTTTCGACTCCATCTCACCTACTGTTTCTATTTTTCTTTATTTTTTCCCAAGAAATTAGCAAAAATAGTAAAAATAGAAGGAAAATACCAATAAATCAAAATAAATAAATAAAAACACAATGAACTATTATGTACAGCTATTCGTAATATTTTTGACCGGATTGCTCCGTTTTTCTCACTTTTATGCATGAAAATTGCTATGTATACACACACCTAGAGACTCATTACTAACGTTTGGCCTCATGTCTCTATAGGATCACATTAGATAAGGGCATATATACTTGGGTTCAACAATTTTTTGCAATCAAACGCAATCAAAAGTCACAACATAGAAAACAATGCCCTTTTAGTACTTTTCTTAGTTTGTCAGTGAGAATGGCTCCTCCCCCGGAGTCGGAGTCCTCCTGGACGACGGTGTATTTCCCGAGGGTATGTTTTGTGCATACAGGCCATGTAATGTGGCTCTATATGCATACTCAACCAATGCATAGAAAAAGTTAATGATGTGCAAGTGGAGGGTATAAGCGATGTGCTTATTGTCATTCGATGTGATGGTTTACTGTTAAGTTAGTACCAAGAAGATAGCGGTGAAATAACAATCATTCTAAGTGTGCCGCTCTCTTTGGTGCTTGTTGCTTTGGTGCTTCTCATATGTGTTGCCAGTGTTGTTGACAGTCCTATTTGAATCCGTAATCCGCGTGTGGATTTTGTGTAGGTCTTTGTTTAAGTACCCAAATTTTTGTTTGGTTCTTTTGAGCTTGCCATAATGGCTTGGAACCCATATTTGCTTTGCATTGGGTCTTTGGTGATAGGGTTGTGGTTTGGGATGGATTTGAGGGGCCTATACTAAGTGAGTGCTTTGTTGTGTCGCTTTGGAATCCAGATTTGCGTTGGATGACCTTGTGCAGCAATCAACTTCTTCGGAACCCATACCTGATTTTACTTTTGGGTAGGTTGCTGAGGTTTACCATGTACCTTTGTTTTGGTAGTGGAAAGCTTGGTCTGTGGAAATTGTGCAACCTCTGCCTTCTTAACCCAACATTGTTTAGGTGCTTTTTATGACTGCAGTAGTGGCCGTGGCCTGGTGGGTTGGCCGGATAAACTTATTAGACTATTCCTGGTGCTTGGTTTTGTAGTAGCAACCTCCCTTATTTTGTTCTTTGGAATCCATTGTTGAATTGGTGTAGGGAAGGGTTTTTTTCCCTTGAGTTTTAAGTCCATTACCATCGGTTTGTGGTTTGGTTCTGCCGCAAATAGAATCACTTCATGTTCTTGCATATGTTGAATGTTGATTGTATCAAAGCTCCAATCAATCTATACGTTGTACTTTTGCTGCCATGGCTGACTCAAAAATTAAAACATAGTGTAAGCACATAGCACATGATGCTCATAAAAAATTAAAACATAGTATGAACAACGAATAAGTTTTGATGTGCCATTACATCTAGAGAATAAGTTCATATGAAGTAATCAATACAAATTGGGATTTACGTTCTTTGTGGCCGCAATTCTTGTGGATTTTGCGCTACTGGGGTGTGTGCAAGTGGGGGCGTGGGAAATAGTTTCTGATAGAGCGGTTGATCTGGCTTGGCCAACTTGAAACTATAGCTAGAGTTCTACTTGGAGGAGGAGAAAACAACACAATCGACTCCTGGTGATGTTGTAAAGGCGATGGAGGAGGTTGTGACTGTGTTGAACGTGATACCTAGCCCACATAAAAAGTAGATCCTAGACCGCTAGGAAGCCGATGATGTGGTTAAACACATGCCAAAAACAAATTGTACTGATCTTGATCAATGCTGATGCAATGTTGTTGTAGTCACTTGCACTCCATTGCCAAGCCACCACATCCTGCAAGACAATCCAAAACTGCATCTCCAACGTTTGTGAAGGTACTCAGCAAGCAACCACCTGTTTATGATAGCACAAACTATAGCGGACACTGCAATGGCAAAAACCAAGCGTAGAAGTACCCTCCTCAACTTACCGAGCAAAGAACTCACTCTTCTCCACTCCAAGCCGTAATGGTGCTCCGAGGGCATCTAGAGTCCATGGTAGGTTTCGTAGTGGCTCTTGGATCATGTCACTATCAAATTCAAATTTATCGTTGTCTGCTGCCACATCTTTTTCCCTGACAGTCATTAGGCAAAATTTGGACTCACAAAGGGGTCCTTTAAAGAGTTTGACTTTACCTCTCTCTACCAAAACGGGTGCATGGATAAATTTTTGCAAACAAACTCCAAAGTTGGCGGAGGTTTGACAGTTAGAATGTCCTCTTCAAGCTCTATCTACTGATATATAGCACACCATGAGATTCCTCATATTTTAGAAGATTCTTTTTTTGATTCACCTATGATGGACAACTCTGTCGGAATCTAAGTGAATCAAAAAAAGAATCTTCTAAAATATGAGGAATCTCATGGCGTGCTATATATCAGTAGATAGAGCTTGAAGAGGAAATTCTAACTGTCAAACCTCCGCCAACTTTGGAGTTTGTTTGCAAAAATTTATCCATGCGTCCGTTTTGGTAGAGAGAGGTAAAGTCAAACTCCTTAAAGGGCCCATTTGTGAGTCCAAATTTTGCCTAATGTATATAATGGAATCATTGGAAGCCCTTTAATTTTACGTGTGAGCAGTCTAGACCTACAATATGGTTAATTTTTAAAACAAAAACACACCAATATCTACCATGAAAATGGTTAAGAACTTATTAGATCTGTGAAGTCATCTATCATATGTGACACCATCCAGAGAAAGATGGTGAAAAGAAGGCAAAAATTGTACAAGTGGGCCTCCTCGATGATGAGTGCCAAGTGGTCTACTCGGCACGCCACGACGACTGTGCCATCCTATAGTAAAAACCATGTAGCCAGGGTGAACACATTGGCAACAAGATCGATCGAGAATACGTTCCATCAAGGTATGCCACTAATGTCGGATTCAAGTTTGCAATGTGTAGGAAGATCTGCTCGCACAACCTGCACCCCTCCTAGCCGTTGATCAAGCTCCATTTTGTTTGAGTGTGAGAGAGACCCAATCAAACGTTGGATCACTCGAAGGCCCCTACAATACACAATACCAAGTGAAAGAAGATTGATTGAGTGCTTATCAAGTTTAAAATTGATAGATGCCAAAGTGTCATAAAATTACTCAGATTGTTTTTTGGATTCATGAGCGCCTTCTGTAGATGATATGGATCAGCAAGTACTATGAGATGCACTATGAATACTCCAACACTTATAATTTTTGCCATTTCTATGTCAGAGTGAGCCAAAACCGTGTCACACACAAAATTTAATCAATGTTAAGTACCACTAAATTTTGAAAAAAATAAATGATTTGTGGTTGCATTTCTTACCTAGTGGAAAATAAGAAAGTGTTTTGAGTGGCTGAAACAAAACTTGGTGGCTGTCTCGTCGCTTTGCCAGTAGCAATGGATATGGTTATCTCGAAACCCCGGGATCCCCAACCTTGGGATGGACTAGATCTCCGTGACTCCAAGTGTCACTCGGAGTCACCCTGCCCATAATCTGACACACCACCTTTCTGCTCGCTCCTTTCACTGTGAGACTATTTTGAGAACTCCTCAAATTCTTTGATGCCTGGTCGTCCTCTCTTATTACCTTGTTTCGATCTTCCCACTGCAATTTTGGGCTTCAACATCCCTTGGTCGTGCTAGGGGAAATGGCATCGGTGGGAGGCTAATTGATGGTGACAATTTTACTTTTGCCCTTTCCCCTAACCTTCTGTGTAATTCTACAAGTCCAAAAAAAAGTGAGGACACTATAGCAAACCAAACCATATTAGTTGAATTAGAGGAAAAAAACCTACTGCTGTATTCTTCAGCCTCGCTTTTGGGAAACTCGCCATCCACGTAGTCCAAAAACCATGGAGAGTCTCTCTGTGCCATTCCTTACCATGTAGATTATCTATCCAATCATTGGGATAGATCTGCTCTCCTCTCGCTCATACTCTACCCATGCATCACTGGATGCTCAAGATATGGACTATGAAGACCTATCTTAAGGGAGCCCAACCACCATTTACAAATAACAAGAGGAACAACTCCATCATTCAAAACACACAATTTTAATCTTACATCCTAATAAAATTGTATAGTTCAATACCTATATAGTAAGCATCGGACACTACATGAAAAATGCGGTTGCTGCTCTCTGATGTGTGGCTCTTGTAAGGTTGGCTTCCACTGCACAAAAGCCTTACCAAAGTTCTTTTGGCGAAAAGCCTGCATTGCTTCTTCAACGTGGAGTTCTTTGCCTCCATCTTCTCCACCAAGCTCAATACACCCATGCACTTCAATTATTAGTAATGTGACAATACTAGATAAGACCCCGTACTCTAATGTAACTACAGTCACCTTTCAAGCTACCACCAATATATGAGCATTCTCAACCATTGTAAGAATGGTTTCTCTTGAGCCAGAATAGATGCCTCCATCAACAACATCGTCCTTGGCCAATATATCAACCAAGAAACATTTTGAGCAATCTATCATTGAATAATATTTTTTTTTCAAAAGAAAATAGTACTTACTTCGTAGAACTAATGCGTGCCCGTGCAATGTCAAATACTTTGAAGGGGATCATTTTGCAACCCTTCTCTCCCCAACCCACAAAATAAATGCATTTAAAAAAGATATATATGCCATTCTCAGGATTGGCTATGACGACTATCTCTAGACCCTTACGCACAAAAAAGTTATCGATCTCTTTTATAGTTAAATCATAGCTTGCCTTGTAATAATCTTTGTGCCTCGAGGGGTTCACCATTTATATAACGTGCGTTTGTAGGGTAATAAAAAAACCCCTCTTTTAACATGTCTGAATGAATAACATGACCCCTTATTTTAGGATTATTTTTCAAAATTGAATATAAGAACCCCTTATTTTAATGTATCTCTTTTGAATTGCCTAAATTTTTTGCATTTTAAAACCCCTCCTTTTGAACTCACGTTATACAGTAACATGATTATATAGAAAAACATGTGGGGGTGTATGAGGTACACATCAAGGATGAGCCCTACTGCACATGCCCTCATTTCATCGATAATGAGGCCAAGATAAAATCTTACTTGTCTTGCAAGCACTTGTTCTTCATTCTTGATAGTGCTTGGATTGAGACAAAATGAAAACATGTTTATACATCAACCTGTTCTAAGCAAAGTAGATGTATACAATGCTCTTAGCTGTGAACGCACATATTCAAACTTAGAGTAAATCCCCATGATTGGATAATTTTATGACACATTTTTCGACATGTATTGAAGCTGGCAAATTTGATATATGGATTGGGTAGGTATTGGGACCTTTGGCAAATATTTTTTGGACGATCTTGGTTTATAAATCATTTTCTCTCTCTTTTTGTTAGCATTAATCCTAATGTAAAATGATTTAGGTGTATACTTCTCCTTGTGTGTGACATAGAGAGAGAGAGAGAGAGAGAGAGAGAGAGAGAGAGATAGGGTATGAGGTTGTTGAGATGTCACATCAACAATAAAGTAATAAATAATAAATTAATTGTCTCACAAATGCTATAAAATTGATCGTACCTTCAATTATTTTAAGTAAGCATTCAACGACTATCCTTGAGAGCTTCTCTATCTCGCTATAATGTCTGTCAATCTTGAGAATAGTAGTAAGTCTACTTGGGATGCCATGGAGGCTATCTCTAATGGAGGGGAAACATATGGAGCCCGATAATTTAAGGAGCAACATAAGAGGTGTATCGTCTTTATGTCGATGCCGCATGGAACTCAACTTGCACCCGTTTCTAAACTTCAACGAGAAGAAGGAGTTTGTATTCTCTTGCTGGAAAAGAGTTGGAATCATCACACAGGAGGATGAGGGGAGATATAAGGTGCAGATAGGGCACGTGGTGAATCATCTCTTGCCTATAGAGGGCAACAGTCCTACAAAGCCAGGGGCCTCCAAAAAATGAATGTGGCTGCACCATATAAAGTGTTGTTGTATGTACTCCAACTGGCATAAATGTAATGTTATCTATCAATTATTGAAGACGGACATCCATTATATATATATATATATATATATATATATATATATATATATATATATATATATATATATATATATATATATATATATATATATATAGAGAGAGAGAGAGAGAGAGAGAGAGAGAGAGGGAGCAAAAGCAATGGTGACGATGATGTTTGATTGAGGTGTATTCACCAAGGAAAAAAATCTATGAGAGAGAGAAAGAGCAAGAGGGTGAAGCCAAGGCCGACGGAGGATCAAGAGAGAGAAAAAAGGAGCAAAAGCGATGGTGACAATGATGTTTGATCAAGGTGTGTTTGCCAAGGGAAAAAATATGAGAGAGAGAGAGAGAGGCCGAGGCCGACGGAGGATCAAGAGAGAGAGAAAAGGAGCAAAAGCGATGGTGACAATGATGTTTAATGGAGCCGTGTTTGCCAAGGGAAAAAATGAGAGAGAGAGAGAGAGAGAGAGAGAGAGAGAGATTAGATAGATTTCATTATCATCCTCGGAGGTCAAATATGGACCAAAGTTACATGTGATGTAGTATGTGTATGGCTGATGAGTGACTCTCAATGCTCCAAAATTGTGGTGATGAGAGTCGCAATGGAGAGCCCACACTATGGCTGGGAGAGGAAAGTGTGTAGGTCTAAGTCATGGCTGAAAATGTGAGAGAAGCAAGTTCGGATGTGACCAAAAGCTGAGCACTCTAGTAGTGTGTGGTACTCAAACTCTTGAACTTGCTTGATGTTTCCTGCATAACACATGTTCTCAAATGCATAATATGCTCTCTTTCCTGCTTCCAAACGACGCATAGCACATTCATGCCATTTGTGATTGGATGGAACCTCAAGGCTAAGGTACTTAAAGCTCTCAACAACTTCAAGTGTCTCATTGTTGTACACAATGCATGGCTTCTCCTTATGATTGGTGTTCAGAAGCATAACCTTTGTTTTGATTCATTCACAAATCAGCCCACTATGCAAGCAAAAGTTCTCAAGGACAACCATAGGCTTTTTTGCATCTTCTAAAGTGTGTGCTAGAAGCACTACATCATCTGCATACAACAAAAGCATGATTACCGCATTGCAAATAGTGACCTCGTCAATGCCTTCTTCTTGCATAAAGACAAGTACCATTTGTTCCAATTGATTAATGCATAGAACAAAGAGAGTTAGTGATAAAAAACATCCTTGTTCAACCCCAATAGTGTTTCCAATTTTTTTTTAAATTTATCTTCCCATGCGCAATTGACAAATCACCTTCTCATAGATTCGAGAAACCGCAAGAATAAACTCACTTGGCACTTGAAGTTCTTCCATCCTTCTCCACAAATTGTTACGTGGAATCATATCAAAGGCTTTCTTAAAGTCCACAAAACAACAATATAATCGCTTTCCTTTCAATCGACTTTCCTCCTGAGAACACGAAGAGTGACAAGATGATCAATGGTGCTATGGCATTGACGAAAACCCGCTTTTCCTTTTTCGCTCTTGTCATTCTCTTCAGCCCAATCACTCAATTTCATCTCCATTATGCACCCAAACAACTTTTCCATAAGAGACCCAATCATTATAGTCCGGTAGTTGTTTACATTCTTTACATCCCCTCCTTTATGAAAAGGCTTAACCCAATTAGTACTCCAATCATAAGTTATACCATGCTGACGTGCAAGGTTGAACATATCACACATCCACTCATGGGTAAAATCTCTCGTCCATTTGATCATCTCCGGCTTGATACCTTGAAGATCTCCCGTTTTGCTAGTGGCCAACTTTTCAAGCTCACAGCATACATCCTCAATAATAAAAAAAGAGGGCATACATGGGAGTGAACCATAAAATGGTATTTTTTCAGTAGTTGCTTACTCATATAATTGCCTACAGTGTGTGTACATATCCACAAGACTCAAGTCACAAAAATTCTCAACCCGCTTGCCTCTCAAGTTTCTCCAAAACATGCATGTGCCTTTTCTTGGACTTGAAAACGTTGTTGCTTTACTTCCCATATTCTTCTCTTCTTTTGAATCAATGCCTTGTATGTATGCAAATGAATTTGATAGTTGTCTTTGTCCATAGTTGCATCAAGCTTTATCAAGGACTTTCGAGCATCTTGACATTCTTTATCAAACCACCTTTTGTGTGATCTATCTTTGTTGATACCATGGAGATGCTTTATGGAAAAGCATTCTTTGGCACAAGAACAAATAACTTTCTTGAAAGGTTCCCATTTAGTTTACAATGGTGCATCATATTGAAGCTTTGCCATCCATAACTTTTGCTCAACCATTTCACTATTCATTGGTGTCCGTTTGAAATCTATACATAGTGATAATTTCTCTTCCCTTTGGATGATATTATCATGCTTAGTTGCTTCTCCACATGAAAGGTCAATACATAAGATTCTATGGTCAGATTCCGGGGTCCATTGGCCAAACATAAAACTCTTTATGCGATACATGATGGCTTCAGAGAGTAGCATATAGTCAATCACACTATCCCCATTATGTTTCCTACATGTAATTCCATTGGTTCCACTCCACAAAGATACACCATTGCCAATGAGCATACCCATGCTATTACACATGTGTAAAAGTAACTTTCCATAGTGATCCGTTGTTTCTCATCCATTGAAGTACAATCATACAAGTGAAATTCCTCCAACTCCCTTGAAATGTATGGCATATCAAATTGTTGAGTATTATGTTACAATATTTTTGTGCGAGCATTCATATCCCCAAATACAATAACATCACCTTCACCTTTGTCCTCTTCTAAATCCAAAAATGGCTGATCTTTATCCATGCAAGCATAAAAGGGAGAACCATGATGAGGAATGTAGCAACCGGCTACAAAAATGGGTGCTCTTTTTGGTATCATAATTTTCATCCATACATAACGTTTGTACTTGTCATCTTTCACAATTGATACACAAACTTCAAATCCTTTATTTTCTTCATATGCCTTGCCATGCATATTTTGTTGCTTAATAGTACGATTTTCACATCCAACTATTATCAAGGATAATCTTTTGTTTGCTCTCATCCATCATGGTACATACAATTGGCTCTATGTGCTCCGTAGACCATAACTTGGGACATGCCAAAGTGGGTTTTGAAGAAATCTTTGATAAAAATGGCAAGAGAAGGAGGTGTCTCTAACTTCTCTTTGGGAACTCCACGAATAACAATGTTCTTGGAACGTCGCTCCCATTCCTCCAACTCCTCCACATCCACATTCTCAACATTCTTTGTTTGAACCATAGCTTGCATGAGTGAGAAATTAGGAACCACATTGTTACCACATATATCAGTTCAAGACTTGTTTGTGCATACATTTTTCATCCCGGCTCATGGTGTCAAATTTCTCCTCTTTCAATACATGGTCATGCTCTACTTTGCTCATGCGCTCCCTCAAAGCATTCAAATCCAAAAGAGAGCATTTATATTCCTTGACTTCCTCTTCAAGTTGCATCAGACGTGTTGTTTGCATATCAAGTGTACACTTGAGATTCTCATTTTCAACCACAAGTACCCTTAGTGTGCCATTCTCCATTGCAAGTGCCCGTAAGTCTTTGCCTTGCTTGTTTACGGTCTCTTGCAACGATACCAAGTATGCCATGATCATGGTTTCCAATGTCATTGGTTGGGTGGTTGTGTTGTTATCTCTACAGTTAGGAGATTTTGGATCATTTTTCACAATGGTTGTGGACCTTGTTGAAGAAGAAGAACTCTTGTGAGTGCTGGAAGACATTGTATGTAAAATAAGAGATGAGAGTCAATTTTTTTGAACCTGTTCAGTTTAGAAATGCTGCTACAAAAATGCCTTCCATAACTCTAAAAATTATGTGTAGAGGACATAGTGCTCTTCGATTGAGGCTATAGATGACCCAAATCGAAGTTTGGATGAAGAAGTTATGATCAAAAGAGTGAACTGTTGTCTATTAGGTCAGAAAACGATTGCACTGGGGAGGCGGGTGGGGGGGGAGAGAGAGAGAGAGAGGATCAAGAGAGAGAATAAAATTGAGGAGGGAGGAAAAAATCTTTTTTAGAATCTACTCGTCGGATTCCAAAAAAGTGCTCGCCAAAAAATATTCCCTACGCTTTCCTACCCTTGTTATTGTGTGTGAGAGCAAGGGATTCTCTACACTCAAGGGATTCCCCCAAATTTCCAATTCTTTGATTTGATCTTGGCAACGGCACCTCTCTCTCTCTCTCTCTCTCTCTCTCTCTCTCTCTCTCTCTGTCACGCACTATTCTTGTGTCGCAATTGTCAAGCGACATGGAACACTCGCTTGAAGCAAGAGGTACTGACACGTATGAGAGAGAGGGTCCAAGATCCCATCCCCCATTATAGATAGTATAGATAGATACAAGGTTCTTTATCCTTTATAATAAACTATAAAAAATTCTTATTCAAAGAGATGTTCTTAGATTAAAGTACATTTCCACCCCTTATGGCATGGATTGTAAAGAATCTAAATTGGTTTTTTTATTACTCATTGTTTCTCTAGAACTCAACAAATCTTTCAAATTTTGAGTGTGTGTGTGTGTGCGCGCATATGTGTGTGTGTGTGTGTGTGTGTGTGTGTGTGTGTGTGTGTGTGTGAGAGAGAGAGAGAGAGAGAGAGAGAGAGAGAGAGAGAGAGAGGTCATTGTCATCCTTCAAAGGTCAAATATGACCTATAAACCAAAACAAACATATCAAGTGGGGTGTGTGGAGTTGATAACTGACTCTTGATCAAGAATTGTTAAAATGAGGACTGCAATTGAGGTTGTAATCAAGACTCCACATTGTGGTTGAAAGAGGAATGTGTGTGTGTGTGTGTGTGTGTGTGAGAGAGAGAGAGAGAGAGAGAGAGAGAGAGAGAGAGAGGTCATTGTCATCAAAACAAACATATCAAGTGGGGTGTGTGGAGTTGATAAGTGACTCTTGATCAAGAATTATTAAAATGAGGATTGCAATTGAGGTTGTAATCAAAACTCCACATCGTGGTTGAAAGAGGAATGTGTGTCGAGAGTGCTCATGGCTAAAAAAGTGGGGACAGCAAGCTCTAATGTGAACAAACTCTTATAGGGTGTAATATTTAGACTCATGAAATTATTTGGGGCAAATTGTGCATCATTGATGAGACTCCTCATCATGCTCGGATGCCCTATCTTGCATAGGGAACATAAGACACTGATGAGGGCATAAGAAAATATATGAAAGAATATCTAGGGTAAAGGGGCCAATATAGAGACACCTAAGTCAATATAGAGACACCTAAGTCAAAACGTGTAATTTTGGGGGGGATTTTGCAAATCTAGTCAAATTTGTAGTGTGAATATTGGATCAGATTCGTGGTGAAAAGTCAAACTGAATGATACCATTGAATTTCATCAGAGTTCTCTATTTGAGAATATTTAATTTTTGAGGCTTTGAGAGATTAGAAACACTCAAGGCCCAATAATAATACACTTTTTAGCAAATCACAAGAGGACACATAAGCAAGATTCTAAGGATATTTCGAATAAGTATTGTCTCTATATAGGGGGTGGATTCTTCTACTTCTAGGTGAACATCTACTTAGTCTATTGGCTCCTTTACCCTAGGTGTGGGTGCATGGGGGAAATCCTCTGTAAAACTAGCTAATGATACAATTCCAATAAATAATTATATGTATGTACACGCTTGCACCCTCCTCTTCCTGTATCCCAATCTTGTCGTGAGGATCTAACACCTTTGCTCTCCTTCTCGTGTGTATCGCTTGCCCTGCACAACTTCCTCCTCCCTATAGCTTGAGACGCTTGCTACATACCACTACCCGAAAACCCTCTCTCCACCTCCACCTCCACCTCCACCTATGTTCCCTTCCCTCCCCTCCCCTCTCTACACCCCTCATCTTGAGTGCTCCCAGATCCCCCTTTGTTGCATGCCACGCTGACCCTACATCATTGCTGGACATCATGATGTGCATGGTCTCAGGTCTGTTTCTCAACATTACGTAGGAGAGGAGGAGGGGAGAGAGAAAGAGAGTGAGAGTTCTCTTGCCTCTGCACAACTGAAGCAAAGAGAGAGAGAGAGAGATGGATCCTTTCCCACTCGCTCCACCTTCCCACTATGCCACCCAACCCACTACACGTTCGAGCAGAGCCCTTTCCCTCCTTCACCTTGCGGTTGCATTCCAACAAAGATGAAAAAACATTTCCCTCTCTTTCTCTCAGTGTCACATGGCTATTACTTTCTCTCTCCCTCTCTCTCTCTTCCACTTTCCATGGCCCCCTTTTTCTTTCACAACGACAAAAAAAACTTATTTGATTCCCACTAAGCAAATGCTTCCAAAATCGTAACTACATATCGAAAGGAAACATGAAGGCTTCACTTTTCATTCAAGTTTAAAAAAGAGTTAAAAAAGATAGGAGGAGATAACGTGGCAGGCTGGGCTCTTCAACTTGTGTTTCCAAATTGAAATGGAACTTTGGAAAGTGAAGGCTTCAAAGAAAGCCTTCACTTTTTCTTTCATTGACACTCTCTCTCTCTCTCTCTCTCTCTCTCTCTCTCAAAGTGAAGGCTTAAAAGAAATCCTTCACTTTTTTGGCAACAAAAGCCATAGGAGAGCGGTAGAGAAAACGTGTGAAAAAATTATCAGCATCCAATTGTCACCGTCACACTAACTTTAATTTTTGACATTTTAAGGCATTTGTCGCCATCACAATAGCTTAAATTTTTGACATTTCAAAGCATTAGCTACCATCACATTACCTTTAATTGATTCGAAAGGGTTTTAATTTTTTGAGATTGGGGAGACCTAATTGGACAGGTTTTCTATTAAAAAAAGACTTTCCTAATTGATGGTTTGAAAAGAGTGGAGGAAAGAAAATCAAGAATAAAAACGTAATGTATAAGATGCATTTGACCATCTTTATTAATATGCACACAATAAGTCTTTTGACTTTCCAGTTCCATGGTCTTTTTTTTTTTTCTTGTTTTTGGTAAAAATCACAATTGTGAGTGATTGTATTATAATGTCACCAGAAAAAATAAAAATACAAATCAGTCTTAAGCTCAGACCAAGTCTTGAGGGCCAGAGGGTTACATCCGAGCTTAGTTACAAGTACTACTAGTATTCTATCATGAACAATCCAAACCTTTGCAAAGTAGGGCTCGATGGAATGGCGAGGAACACCCTAAGACAATCATCCTAGTTATGTCTTTTATATACCACATATATAAACTCCTTGATTTCTTGTATTATCTCTGAGAAGCTAGCCACAAAGAGGTCACTATCAAGACTCAACATTTCTTGGCCTCCAGATATTATTGAAAAAACAATATCTAACAATTTGAGTACAGATTAGAAGTGCAAAACTTCAAAACTGTTTGCCACCAAGGCACAAATCCTTCTTGAAAAACCCTATCTTCCACGTTCTTTGAATCCATTTGCACATCTTTCTTGGAAGCTCCCTAATAGCCAGGCATTCCATGAAAAGGTGGCCGAGGTCTTCGCGAGTCAATCTGCACCCTGAAAATCTAACGGGCCCGATACCACGTGTTTGAATCTTGACGCATATCGACAAGGCCCCCCAAAGAACCTTCCACAAAGTGTCTTTATAAAATGAGGCCACTATGGATTCCAAATGTTCTTTGTGACCTCCACCCATCGAGACTCCAAACATTGCTTCTTCCACTCCTTGTTTAGAGGGGTGAACCAATGAGCCTCATGAATTAGCACTTGGTAGATGCCCTTGGTATGGGGTTTAGAAAATCGGCTACTCATGGGCCATTTCCAAGCTTTCCACTCAAAAGTAGCTTCACATAACGGCATCAAAATATTGTTTAAGTCTTCTACAACCCTGTTGACAAGCAGCTTCTCTGTGCCATTGAGTTTTAAATGGGCAGCCACCTGGTCTAAGGATTTTCCGCTCTTGTTGTTTCTATCCCAGAAGTGGCTCAGCCGTTGAAGACCTTTATTGTTTATCCTTCTTGTAATTTCTCTCCAATAAGGGTTTTCAGGATAACCCCAATAGCTTTAGACAGTCATGGGGACCAGTGCGAGATGGAGTTTTGGAAGTATCTAGATAATTCTCCCCATTCTAGTGCCCATGTTTCTCTATTGCACTTTTTCACCATCTCTCTTGTGATGCCACTTCGTCTTAGGCTAGCCCACCCCGGGGCTAAAAGTTTGTTATGCATCTCAATCCCTTTCCGTTGACCACCTTCACAACAAAGTTTTTCCTTGTCCATCATATCCATGGTCATGATAGCCCAAGAGTGGTCTTGATTAGTGATTGAGACCACAATCTTGGCACACAAGGCCTCAACATGAACAAGAGGTTTAGGAATTTGGAGGCCATCTTGGACCATTAGTCGAGCGATACCTTCCCAATTTTCCCATTGCCACAATGACGAGGTTTTAGTGTTGCTCCTCCATAAGAATCTTTTAATTGGTTTCAAAAACTCCTTCTAGCTACATTTGGATCATTTGAGGAGCGAGCTAGTAAAGGCAATATAAGGAATCTTAAATGAATTGATTTCACTCTGACCAGACTCTGGAAGAGAAGTAACACATGTTCCCACCTTCTCATTTTCCTTTAAATTTTCTCTAGGACCCACTGGAACCTTTGCTTTTGAGTAACATCCATCCCTAAGGGGGCACCCATATCCCTAAAAATCCTACCTTTAGACACAATCTCCCCAAACCAGAGCGATGGGTCAAATGAGTCATTTTGCGTCAGGGAGATTAGCCTAGACTTCTTGATACTACACTTCAATCCAAAATCCACAAAAAATGTATGCACAATCTCAAGGGCCTTCCTGAGTACCTGAGGGTAGGCTTTCAAGAAGAGGAGGTATTTGTACGCAAACATCTTGGCCAAGAGCTGGTCGTTACTAGGCAGAGTTAGCCCTTGTATCCCCCCCCTCTCAGTAACATCTTTGAGCATCGTTATTAGAGGATGCAACCCAATAGCAAAGAGAAGAGGGACCAAGGGGCATTCTTGCTTCATTGATCTTTTGGCTTCAAAGGATCCCACAATTCTATCATTGAATAAGAGCTCAGATTGGCTGCCCACACCTAGAGTGTGTATAAGCCGACAAAGGCACGGCCCAAAGTCCATTGATTTCGTGAAATCTTCAATGAACGACCACACAATCCTATCATTAGCCTTGTCCAAATCTAGCTGAAGCAGGATGCACTCTTGCTTCGTGAAGGCTGCGTACTCAATGCCAACCATTGCTGTCAAGATGTTGCTATAAATTGACCTTCCTTTGATAAACCCGTACTGATGGGGAGAGATTACTATGTCCAAGAGGGGGCCATTCTGAGAGCGACTACCTTTGGCGATGATTTTGTATGCCATAGAAATCATAGTTATGGGATGCCAGTGCTTAAGTTGCGAGAAACAAACCTATTTTGGGATAGACTTGATAAGCCATCTTTTACATTGGAATCCAAGGACCCCTTGACTAAAGCCTGGTTAGCCATACACGTGACCAGGATCTTGAGGTCCTCCCAGAACTCCCTGAATAATTTAGTAGTTAGCCCATCCCAACCAGGGGATTTCTCCTTGCCAAGAGCTTGCAATGCAAGCCATCATTCATCTTCAAAAAAGGCCATCTCAAGACGATTGGCTTCCAGTTGGGAAAGTTTCATGTTGACACTCTCAAGCAAGATTGTTCTAGCTTCACCCACCTCTTGAGAATGGGCGTCCGAGGTTGGCCAATGATCTGGCTAAGGTGATCAAGCATCATCCTAGCGATAACGTCATGGTCTTGTGTATTGTTCCCATTATCATCTGTGAGCGAGTGGACATAGGCGCTGTCTTCTTGATTTTCAATGCCCTAAAAAAGTGTGCTTGATTAGTGGTCTCTGGAAGGAGGAAGGTCTCCTTGGATATCAATCTCGCTCTCTTAACCTCCTCTGTTCAACAAGGTGGCCTTCGCCTCCAACCACCTTATGTGTTCTTCTTCAGAGGCTAGCCCGATAGTGTTTTTGGAAGTCACACTAGCTACCTCCTCTTCGAGCTACTTCCAATGCTCTTCTCGGGCCTTTTTCATTCGAGGGCTTGAGCATTTGATCTCCTTTTTGGTTACTTTGAGTAAAGAGGTCCCAAGCTTTCGGGTTCTCAAGATTGACATCTTTATTGAGCTTACCCAAAGCTTTTTTGGTAAGCCTTCTAAATAGAGGGTCTTTGAATAGTTGTTCCCCAGTAAAAAGTAGCTTCTTACTTCCCTTTGGTCTACCCCTCTCCATTGGATTTCTAGAGTTTCAAGTGTAGCGGTGTATGGTTCGACATAGCACCTTCATCTCAAGTAGCGGTGGGATCCAATCAGCTTGGTGAGAGCAGTAGCACCTGTCAAGCCAGAAAGCCGTGCAGGCATACTGTAGGCATACTGCAGTCTTGTGTACGTGAATCCTGGCGTGTTGTTCTAAGGACCCACCTTCCACAGGTCCATCATAGCCCATTTCTCATAAAGACCTAGCCATTAAGTATTTTCCAAACCTACCAATAGACTGGCTGAGCCTGTTCTATCCTTCTCTTCTCCACCATATTAAAGTCACCAATCAATAGCCACTCTCCCTCAATAGTAGGGGAACCCCTAAGGTGCATCCACAATTTGGCTCTTTCCTTCGCATTGCAGGGGCCATATATGTTGACTATAGTGAAAGGTTGATATGCCCACCTGATTTTGACTCCTAGGGATCTCCCAAAGGGGTGATTGGGTACCACCTTGGGCTCCATGTCCCTACCCACAATAGAGAGGACACCACTGAACCCGTCCACCCCCTCTCCATGGAATACCAACTTCTTTCCCAATGACTTTTGCTACAAGCATCTAAATGATCTTGGATGGCCCAGTAATTGACTTTGTTCTCATTTATAACTTCCTTCCAGTAGAGGGTGTGCTTATTTTGGGTCTTCAATCCTTTCACATTCCATGAATAAAGAGCTAGGACTTCCATCATTGGGAGAGGGGAACAAAATCTTTGACATCTGCCGATCTCCACATCCGTGGCCATGGGAGAATCTGGAGGAACCCCTGGGTCAAGGGATTTTGTTTCTTGTAGCACCTCAAATTGATTGTGAAATAGGATGGCATGATGCGCCCCTTTCAGTTGGGTGGGTGGTGTAGAGGAGCCTTTCCCTTTCATGGCTCCATTAGCCTTAGGTGAAATGGCTTCTCTTGCCACCACTTTCACCCTTTTGGCCCTCTTTAGTCTTGGAATTTTCAAAATCGACGCCATTGTTACTATAAAAAACTTAGGTGTTGATGCAGGAGGCACAAATGGATTTTCTTTGCGGGGGCATTTGGGGATTTGTAGTGTGAAGCTCTGCACTTCTCCAATTTTCTTTTGCAATTTGGCGACTTCATTTTCACAAGCCATATCCACTTTTTCCTCCCCTATTCTTGGCCCTTCACAGCTCTTTACCTATTTCCCACCGTCTTCCATCTATGTTTCCTTGACAAGAACATGATTGGCCTCCTCCAAATTGAAGGCTTGGGCAGTAGTCTCGGAGTTCACTTTAGTCCTCATGCGGCAATCTTTGGCAAAGTGCCCAAAATTGTTGCACTCAAATCACGCCCCAAAGTATGTCCCAAAATTGAGTGGAATAGTAATAAGTCCAACTCCCACATTGATCATCATGTTTTTTTGCGGTGTCTTAGACATATCCGAGCCTATATAGAACCGGTTAGAATACCTTCCTAGACCCCCCTTGTTTAGGAACAAACAAGGGGGTGCCCTGTTGACTAGAAAGAATCATGATATTATCCCACAGCCAACCTGGCAAGCCCGTAAACTCATCCCAGACATGATTAATTCCCTGGAGGGACTCCACCGAGTTGAGCACACTGGCTTCTAGGGACAACACAGATTGTAGTCCTATTAAATGTAAGGTGAGCTTTCTGTAGAATCTTTGCCACATGAGATACCTCCTTGAATCTAATAGAGCAAAAAACCTTGGTTAGGTAAGTAGTACTTTCAGTTGCTCCCCCATGCCTAAGGATTTGCGGCCCCTGAATCCATTGTATCAGCTCATATCTGTACGGGATTCTCCCACCGAATCCAAACACTAGCATCAATATAGTTTGAATGGCTAACTGCTTTTTAAATAATAGAGCTGGCGGAATTGTGATAAAGATAGCCTCTGCAACCTCCACCTATTGTGGCAAAGACTTCTTTAGAGCACTAAAGGCTTGATCCATCAACCCATCTTCAACAGACCCACTATATTCCGCATGTGTGCAGTTTCTTTTGTTACTGCTAACAAGCTGCCTATTAACTTCCTTTAGCTCTTGTTCAAGGTGAGTTTTAACATTCTTCAAACTTTCCTGGCCTGCATCACTTAGAGTCTCTATCCTTAGACTCAAGATGCTTGCGAACAAGATTCCTGGTCTGAGAGCTGCCAAAATTGTTGCCACCTTGTTACCTTCCACATACACCCCTGACTTGAGGGTTTTCACCTCAAAGTTACCTTCTTTAGCATTTATGTCCATCATTCTTCCTTTTTCTTCTGCATAGTGGATCTTCTCAGTCGACCCCAAACACGGCTCCAAACGATAGTCATATGGATGCCCATCGCCTTCATCCATTGAGGTGATATCTTCCTTTGAAGATGCTTAACCTATCATACTATCAACGCTTGCTGGTTACGATGTAGACCCCTCCCCTTCGTCCATCGGCACACTACCTTCTTGCATGGGCAAGTTCCTTGTTGCAAGCATCTGTGTGAGAACTTTACAATATCCTCCTCCCTAGACAAGATCTCTACATCCCCATCCATGGAAGACTCCGCTATGGTTCCATTCTAAGTGGAAGGGGGGGAGATTCAAGAAGTGCCGAGATATCATGGGACTGACCTCTAACTAGGGACACACAAAACAAACCAAAAATGCCAAAAAATGGGATGACCAATGCCAAATAAGACTAACACCAAAGATAAATACACTAGCGTACCGAAGAAGCTGGAAAGAAGATGGAGGCACCAGGGCGCAGGGGCCGGGAGGGGAATCGGCTTGCTACAGACGCGAGCACCACACAATGCTAGAGAAGGACCCTGTAGATGAGATGCGCCAAAAATAGGAGAAAAAAATAGCACTGAATATGCACACTACAATGTCCCAAAGATGGCATGCAACAAGAATAGATGAGTGCAAGAGGCACCAGGGCCTCGTCAACAGTAGCCACCACTTGGGCGGAGGTGTAAGCTGAGCATATCACAATGCTCGTGACTTTGAACCTGATGTGGTAGCAGGTGGAAGAGAGGGTATTATCGATGCGCACTATCGAGAACCTTAAGTATAGTTGGACGCAGCTTGAACACTTACAAGACGAGCAGATTCAGAAACTTCTTGCCATCTCCATCGCTGTTTGTCTTCCTGTTTGCAAAAACACCATATCAATGATCCAGGATGAAGTCAATTCTTACCTTTAGGCTATATGTTGTGGTCTTTTCATTTCCTAAACTCACCCTTCACTTATGCACTCCATATGTTTTGGAAAGATTTTTAATTTTCCAAGATTGGGGAGACCTAATCAGATTAACTTTAATTGTTGACATTCAAGGCATTTCAAACATAATTTTTTATTTTTATTTTAGCAATAGTCACCTATTCAATAGTCACCAATAGGTGACTGGAAATTGAATTAAACACCAAAAAATTTAGAGACAAAAGTCTCATGCACAACATGTGCCATGAGAGCCCACCATACCAAAGACAGTTACATCTGACAAACCGTTCAACAGATCGAGGGTTTTACAGAGACCCAATACTCGTACTTATAATAAAAAGAGAACTAGTAAAAGACCACAAAGGCCTGCTAGAATAGGGCATACCAGCAGAGGACATTGACCCAGAGAGAGTGCCCAAGTTTGCCACCAAGAAGTTATCCCTACCACAAAGAGCTTCATGACCCAAGCACAACCTCCATAAGGCAAAAACACACCATCTTACCGGCCATAGCAGACTTGAACCAAACTTCCTACATAGATATGCATAAGGGGGAAGCATTCAGCTCCATCACCTTGAACTAACCACGAGCTTCGGGATTTTTCGAGCAAGCCATGTGCCGTCATACTAGTAAAGGACCAAAGCAACCACCACCAAAAACTCGAGCTGCAAGTGGAGATCGCCCACCATAGAGAGACCTCCGGTGCCACCATGCAAGG
This sequence comes from Adiantum capillus-veneris, assembly GCF_014529385.1. Lineage (NCBI taxonomy): Eukaryota > Viridiplantae > Streptophyta > Polypodiopsida > Polypodiales > Pteridaceae > Adiantum > Adiantum capillus-veneris. Next base: position 147,690,255 of record NC_140941.1, on the reverse strand, counting down.
CAAATCTTTCCACAACTTGCCTTGCATGCCAAAAGGACTCCAACAAACATGCCTCAGACTCCAACCGAGCGAGCGAAGAAGCCGCCAACCCCACAAGTAAACACCTAGGGCGAGGGGAGGAGCAACTGGGTGCTCCCCTTCCGGAGCAACCCCTAACCCAGGGCACATTTGGCTAATCCCTCTCCCGTGGTAGTAGATCTAGCTCCAGGATGCAATCTGTATGTGCAACAACCCCCTGTCCTACATACGACTCTCTCTATGGACCACCCAAGCCTTCAAGCAAGCGCTGTAGTTGACAGAAAGCCACCGTGCGCAAGGGTCTGATTGTTCACATCATGGCTTGCTTAATAGAATATATACAATATAAGCCACCGTGCGCAAGGGTCTCATCATGGCTTGCTTAATCAAATTTATAAAATGTATACAATGTTAAATGCTATTACATATATATATATATATATATTTTAGGGTGCAGTATGTAATCATGTTAATGTATAACATGAGTTTGATAGGCAGGGTTTTGAAATGCCAAAATTTTAGGCAATTTAATAAAGATATATTAAAATAAGGGGGATTTATATTCAATTTTAGAAAAAAAATCCTAAAATAAGGGGTCATTTTATTCATTCAGATGTGTTAAAAGAGGGATTTTTCTTAATACCCCATGAATGCATGTTATATAGGGGACACACACACACACACACACACACACATATATATAGCGCACACACACACACACTCACTCACTTTCATAATGCAAATGTTCAAATGAGTATAGTAAGGTTTCATTATGAAGAAAACTTAAAGGGTCATGATTGCCAGCACATTTGTAAGGTTTTCTCTTATATACTCATTTGAACATTTTCATTATGAAAGTGAGTGAGTGTGTGTGTGTGTGTGTGTGTGTGGACGTCCCTCTCTCTTTGTGTCTCTAGCTATAGCCTCTCTCTCTCTCTCTCTCTCTCTCTCTCTCTCTCTCTCCATCCATTAACATGTCAAATGTGTTCTAAGAATCACTCAATTTATTGCAACAAAAAGTATTGCCTTCTTGGTGAAGTCTTCACCTTGTTTCAGTGAATCTCTCTCTCTCTCTCTCTCTCTCTCTCTCTCTCTCTCACACACACACACACACACACACACACACACACACACACTCACACACACAAAGAGATACCCATAGTGGGTGAGCTCACCACCTCCTCAGCACCTCTCTCTCTCTCTCTCTCTCTCTCTCTCTCTCCTTCCTTTGGAGATTGCAAAAATTTCATCCTCAATGTCCCTCCCCCCCTATATCTCTCCCTCCTCCAGTGTTTATAAGAAATTGGTCTTTGGTGGATTGTTAACCATATAAGTTTTCAAGTCTCAATTAGCTTGTTAGATTGCCTTGAATAGAACAAATAAAATCCTATGATTCTTTGTAAAAACCAACATATTCTTGATAGTTTGACCTAAAAGTTGATGGACTGTGTGTATATGTGTGTATATGTGAATGAGTGAGTGTGTGCATGTGTGCATGTGACCATGCTAGAGAGAGGGGGGGGAGAGAAGACGATTTTTTCTTGTTTTGGGTGTTTGTTTTGTGTGTGTGTGTGTGTGTGTGTGTGTAGCAGTTCTAAATCTATATATATATATATATATGCAAACGAACATTAACTATTTACAGACCAACAATTCTAGAAAAGTACAATGGATTTGTACAATAATTTATTTGCAGTTGAAAATAAATTTTGTACAAGGTAATGAAGAAAACAGAATATAGCTCGGGAAACCGCCAGCCCAAAGTCTGGGAACTTTTTCTTCACATTTAGAGATCCTCCATATGTTAAGAACATAATGTTTTAATCAAGGAAGGTAGCCCTCACCCATAGCCACAAGAAAAAAATTCGTTAGCACGTGACTGTACGCAGGTGATGCAGGGCATCCCAGTTGTTATCCATGTCACCATTAAAAAAACACACACTTCTTAACTTGTATTTTGTTGTTTTTTTAGTAAAAAAGTTCCTTGGCTTTTTTGCCAAACTGAAAAAGGAGAGTAAAAACCCCTTAGAGCAGCTATATATCAGGTTATTTCTTGAATATATATATATATATATATATATATATATATATATTGTTTTTAAAAATAAAACTTTCTTTGTCAAACCTAAGATTATAGGAGATTTTTTAGGTAGATTAACGAAAGAAACTTCTTCTTTAATCAAACTGGAGAGAATTTTCCTCTATAGAGGTAGGCACAAGAAATCTCGAGCCAGATCTTAGTTAATTAAGGACCACCTCTTCCATATAGTTTGAAGTATAGAAAAAACTATCTTTTGGAACAAATCTTCCTTTAGGAACCCTTATATAAACAAGTTGAGATATTCCAAAACACTAAGAATTTACCAATTTACAAACCAGAGATCCGCTATTTTTTAAAAAACATTTTATTTTCACTTCCTTTTCTAAAGAAATATTTATTTTATTATGTCATGTCTGACATACTGTAGGTCAAGCCAGCTATACCTTGTCTTTCCTACCATAATCACCATAGACAACTCAGTACCTAGAGCCAGCTCAACCCTCGTTTGAGAACGACAAGACATAAGAGTAACAGCCCGGACCAGCTAAAAGGAAAAGAAAAATTTGACTTTCCAAATAGTATCGAGAACATTTTACACCAACTAATTACAAGCTTTTAGTTGTATATACTGCTAGATGTTAGGTAAAGACCAGCTCTTATATACTTGAGTGATACTAAGAAGGAAGCAGATGATGGCAAGCATATTTCCTCAAATATCCAAGGTTCAAACTAACCAAGGCCAGCAGAAATTCGACACATGCTAAATCAGTGACCATCTACCCGAATCTTTCACTGAACATCCTAGTATGTGATGTAACAGAATAATCAACTAAATTTGATACAAGCATTTTACTACCTCAGTTCGGTCTGAGATGTAACTCACTTTCTACAGAATATCTAAAGGCAGGGCAACATATCCGAAGCCAGTTTTTTGCGACTTCAATATAACTATTAGCCAATACAGTAAGATAGGTATCTGCATTAGAAAAAATCAATCTCACTAGTAGGTGATGTAATACGGTAAAAAAGGTCGACTCAATTTGCACAAACCAATATTTACTCCCACACTAGGATATGTAATGTCACATACTACCTACAGAGTATCAAAAGACAGGGCACCAATTTCCGAAATCAGTACATAATGACCTCTTTAGCCAAAAAAATATGCACCTTAGCTAGAACCCAAAACAGTCCGGGGTCTTATCCACTTACCCATGGTACCAAGACCTGTAGTATTACAACTTCCCAAACAATTTTCATACCAATCTTATATACCCAATACAGCTTACTTTTTTTGAATTTCTGATTTATTTTAAAACTAACAATATCCTTTTCATTACACCTACAGCCATATACAAAAACTTTCCCTTTAATTTCCACACCATCCTATACTCAATGTAGCCCATTGTTATGATAAAAAAACATTTTTATAGCTAATCATTCGGAAAACTGACCCATAAGGGAACCGGTAGTTCTCAATTTAACATGAGCCATTAGCAATTCTTCTCATAACCTGGATGGGCCATTTTCCAGATCTGGTTACATTTTATTAAAAAAAACAGAGCCTAATTAATGGATTCAAAGCTTTACCCTTTACAGAGATTCCAGTATATTAAACAAAGCCACAAAAATCCGGCTCAGAGTATCTTTCAGCAGTCTTAAGAGCAAAAAAAAATCTTGTTAACCTGTAGATTAGGAGCCGGTGAAGCCTCCACTATCACCTTCTCAAACTTTTTCGGCATGTTGAGCTTAAGGCAGTCAGTAGGTATACAGTCACACAGTTTTGAATAGACACACACAGAGAGATAATAACAGAGCACGATGCTAAGTGAGTTAGAGAACTCACCTAATGAGTCATTTATACATGTTGACGCCTATCTGCAGACGACGTGACACCAGGTTGTACAAGTCACCTCAAGTCAAGGTCGCCAGTTAGGGAAAATCCTCAAGGATTACCCATAGCTCAAGATCCGGAGCTTATAGGCCATATCGCGCTACATCTGCTCCCCTATTCAAATGCAGATACCCCCCCAGTACACGCAGTAGCGTGCAGTAGGAGGCACGACCTTTTAATGCAGAGAGTACCAAAAATAACCCTTATAGAGAGATACAATGCCAAAAAAATGTAAAGATATTTTTAATGTAAAAAGCAAGGACAGGCCATACTTATCCACCACATCCCATGGTAACAAAATAAAAGTCTCTTCCCATAGTCAGTATCTGGTCCAATTTGTATTATCTAGCCTTGGATGAAAATCCACTATGTTAACATATATTTCACAAACCTTATAGTAGGCTCATGACATACAGCTATCCACTAGGATAAGTTTTTCAAGTGCTGATTTTACACGTGAGAGATTACTCAATATCGGGTAGTCTCTACTATTTTTTCTAATGTGGGTCTATAAAAGATAAGTGTTATTTTACAAAAGACCGAGTCCAGAATAACTTTTCCAGAGTAAGAAACACCAGTTAGTTTGCTTCTCGGGTGTATCAAACATATTATGGCATATAGTCAAGAATAGATTTTTACCATAGCAACTGCACATCTTTATCAGTCAAATGACTCTACCCGGAGAGCAACTTTACTTCGTTATGAGCTTCATCTATTTCCGCAGTTAGGAACAACTGTTTCCCAAACTGAGTGGTGGGCATATCAGGACCGATTGACGCGTGTGACACTTTGGGGTCGTGAGCATTTCAGAAACAATATCAGATTGGCAATGGTTACTGAGGCATTGGGCCTAGGGCCACAATATTATTACATTGAGCATTCAATAAAGCCAGGTTTTTCAGATCGGTTATACCTACTAGCCCAGTTTCTACCTCCTCATAAGATTTTCTTGTATCGTAGTTATGGTCATCAACTAAGAGGATATTTTAACAGTACTACCCGCACTCGGGAGTATGGGGTAGCCTTGGCGACTCGTGTCCTACCTTTAGCTGAGCGTCCAAACACCTGCTTTTACTGTGACACCTGTTTGTGTGATCATGTAATGGGTGGTTTAATAGAGATGTAGATGAATGGCTTCTAAAATAATCATAAGCTAAGCTTTTTTGTTCAGTGAAGGATATTGTGTGTGTGTGTGTGTGTGTGTGTGTGTGTGTCCACCCATACCTAGGCACCATATCCTATGAGGTAGTAGACCCCATAGAATAGGGGCCTACTACCTCAGGAAGTGTTTATATTAATTTGCACCATGCAATGCTATATAGAATTTGTTCTGATTTAAGTAGACTTATCAAATTTCGTAAGTCAAACTTAAGGTAGGTCCAGTTGTGTTTTTCTAGGGAGTTGCAGATACATGAAACAAGGTCTTTTTTTGTAAATCCATTATTAATGAACTTAGTAATCAGATTATTGATTTCTTCATATGCTCTAAAACAGTCGGATGAGGCATACATTATAAGAAAAAGCATTCCTAGACAGGTGTGTAGAGAATTCTTGAAAGGTCTATTGCTTTTCCTCTTTGTGAATTCAGAGGACACAAGCTTAAACTTTTCTCTTTTCCAGAAAAACCGAGTATAAAATTTCCCAATAATGGGGGAGTCAAGGTAAACTCGATATTCAGGAAGTGCATCCCAGAAATAATCCATTTATCCTGCCATAGAACTCTCTCAGAGAATGTAGGTTCAATATTAAGGCAAGGTGGATATATATCTTTAAGAGTAATCTCAAACATAGGATTGTTGAGGCTACACAGATCATCCATAAATCTGAACGAATGTTCAAAGTGTTTGAGTAACAAAGTACTTGCTGGGTTATTTAACGTTTTTAGGAGCCACTGGTATTCAAAGTAACCAAGATAGAGATTACACATAATCGGAGAGCATGCAAATCCCATTGGGATCTCGAGAATTTGTTTGTAGCAGGTATCACCTACTTGGATACAACTTCTATTAAGTAGCCAAAAGATATACTTATATAAATCATCCTCTCTAAAGATGAAAGGTGTAGATTTAGTCAATTTTTCCACCCATCCTTTATTCCCTTTTAGTGAGATGCATGTATACCCAAGTTTCTTTCTGTGGGCAAAGGCAATCTTAATATGATAAGATAAGGTATTAACAAGCCCATACGGTCCATCTAACGGGATATTTTCATAACATTGAGTTATGTATGCCGTGAAGATAGAGAAAATGTTTTCTGGGAGGTTGATAGACACCTCGGCTGCGTTTTTTATGACCCAAAAAGGGCAATAATTTATATTTGTGAGTCTTTTTATATCTCTATGTTTGATGGCACAAATATCTTCAATTTCTAGTAGAACAAAATTTAAGCAGTGGGTGATATCATTTGTAACACAAGAGAACAGGCTTTTGGAAGCGTCAGAAATCCATCTAAATTTATGCTTATGATTCTTATATGTTGGGAAGAGTACAGGAATTTTCAGAGACTCAGAACAATAACCAAATCCTGATAATTCATTATTTAATGTTGTAGCTACACAAAGCGGAGAGTTTTCAAGTTTAAGAAAGTCCTTACTATTAAGTCTTGAATTGGCAGCCTCGAATGCTAATCTTTTACATATAAAGGAAGCCGTATTTGAGGCTTTGTCTAAGCCAATAATGAGCCTTTTTTTTTTGAGTCAGAAATAGAGGTCTTAATTTTAGGCGTAAGCCAGGTAGTATCAGTGCTTAGCCATAATTGTGGCATAAGACTGATCTTTTTCCAAAAAATCCCTTTGAGTGTTGAGGTAAGTTGAAAGCGAACTTCCTCCTTCAGTTGGAGTTTTAAGGCCAAGTCGGCCAGGCATTCAAGTAGCGCCAATAAGGTACTTTGAGGATTTAGTGGAAAAGGAGGAATATGATTCAAGCCTTTACTCAAGAGGCTTCTTACCTGTGGATCCGAAATGATTTCTAAGTTAGACGTACACACAAGTAATCCAAAGTCAGTGAAGCTTTTACAGAATTTTTGAAATAGATGACAAGAGCAGATAGGCATCTCATTATTATAGAGAAATTCATTTGAATAAAAAAGATTCTTAATAGGCGGCGAGTATTTCCATCCAATCATCACATCTTTTAGTAATAAATTTGATCCAAAAATTTGTCCATAAATTCTGATAAAATAGCTTGGGGAGTAAAGAAATCCAAAATCTTGCTAGTAAACAAGAAATGTGAGAAAATCTTATTACATGCTTCTTCCTTTGGAGGTAGGTAAAGTCTTCCACACGCATTCCTTCGTACCTGCATATTACATATCCAAAAGGTTTATGATTGGTAGGTTTCTTCCCCGTCCTCTCACAAAACTTCTACCTCTCCCTCTTCCAAACACAGATTCACTCGAGAAGGGAGTTAAGAAAGAGGTGTAAGACGCCGTCGACGGCGAGATAAGAGTATTAGGTCATTTGGAAACTTGAGATTCATCATCTTCAATATTTGGTTTGATTTGCCCAACCATACTTTTGATACCTTTAAAGCCGCCATAAGTGGTAAGCAGGGTACCACACCCATCCGATCCAAGCTCTTCAAGTGTGTCACACATAATTGATCTGTAATGAATAAAGGCAATTTGCGCTAAGACCAGATCCTTAGCTTGTCCACCAAGCCAAGAGCAAAAGAGGGAAAGGTGAAATTCTTGTGCTTTGTCAAGAAAGATACTAGGCAGATTGTTGAGTGCGTACCAAATAGCATGGTCAAACCAAATTATGCTTGACTCACAAGCAGGTTTGGGGTCTAAGAATCTGCAGCACACTTAAGGTAAGGCATGAACACATTCCACACTGTCTCAGTGTAGTAATCAGCATTACTTTTACTAAAGGTCATCACTCCTTTAGTTCTTGCGTATAAACCTGTATTCGAACTACATTTTTTATCATCAAGGAAACACATATTGAATGGAGCTTTAATCAGATCCCCTTTGTCCAAGAGCTGGATCCCTTTAAGAACTTTAAGTTTGCATTCCTCAATAGTAGCAAGGGCCAGGTTGGCAAGGAAGACACAGGTTTCCATAGAAATGGGTGCAAGAAATCCTTTATTCGGGAACATCCACAGCCTGTGTTCTACCCCCAAGGATTCTACCTCAATTTGGCATGAAGGTAAAAAAGGAAAGGCCCTAGAGACTTTCGGTACCATGTCCAAAAGCGAAGCTTCACTGAGTGAACAAAGGTCCTTCTGAAATTCTTTTACTGCTTCTAATGCAGCTGCATCTCTACAAAAGAGGCTATTCGGTGGAGGGACTATAGGCGTAGAGGGAGCCATAACAAAGATGGGACTAATCCCGCAAAATTTTCTAAGAAGATTTGGAAGAGAAAGATGCTAAGTCCTAAATATGGGCTTTGGAAAGACCAGCTAGATTAGAAGTAAACTCCATCAAAAGGTTGATACCATCAGATCTATTCTTAACAAGGAGGGCTAGTACTTTTACCCATTGGTCAAATGAAATAAGCTGAACAAGAGACAAACTAGACTCCTTCGAAGCATCGTAAATTAAGGCAGAGGCTTCTCTATCTTGTATACATTTTAGTACAAGAAGAGAAGCAAGGGAAAGGGTTTCCACAGGAAGAGCCAGCCCTTGAGAAAGAGAAATTATTTGCAAAATTTTCAATCGTTAGAATTCCATAGAATTGTCAGAGAAGTGTAGACCTGAAGATCTAACACATAGAGTTACATCTTTTTGAATTTTACAGTACTATGTAGATAAGGCCTAATCCTAAGTGAGATATTAGGGAAGGTCTTTTCTATTTCTTTAGCGAGTCGTAACTTCTCCGAAATCAGAGCTCTTTTTTTGGGTCAGAGCAGACTTTAATTCTTGCAGTGAGCTTTCCCAAAACCTGGTAAACAGAAGTAATAGCTTGTGAAATGATAGTATTTAAAGTAAAGTGAGAACGAGAAATGAATATAGAGTGGAGTGGTAGTGCTAGCAACCTTTCACCAGTCAGGTTAAAAAGAACCACTGAGACTGTGTGATAGCACCCCAGCCTACTAGAGTATAATAAATTATACTATAATAGGCATTTTATTTCTAGAGTCATAGTCTGAGAGAGATCAACAACCGAGTCAATCTCTCTTTTGCGTTTATTGTGTGTGTAGCAGTTCTAAATCTATATATATACGCAAACAAACACTAACTCTTCACATACCAACAATTCTAGAAAAGTACAATGGATTTGTACAATAATTTATTTGCAGTTGAAAATAAATTTTGTACAAGGTAATGAAGAAAACAGAATATAGCTCGGGAAACCGCCAGCCCAAAGTCTGGGAACTTTTGCTTCACATTTAGAGATCCTGCATATGTTAAGAACATAATGTTTTAATCAAGGAAGGTAGCCCTCACCTGCACCCATAGCCACAAGAAAACAATTCGTTAGCACGTGATTGTATGCAGGTGATGCAGGGCATCCCAGTTGTTATCCATGTCACCATAAAAAAAACACACAGTTCTTAACTTGTATTTTGTTGTTTTTTTAGAAAAAAAGTTCCTTGGCTTTTTTGCCAAACTGAAAAAGGAGAGTAAAAACCCCTTAGAGCAGCTATATGTCAGGTTATTTCTTGAATATATATATGGGTGAAAGCATGTATAGGTGGACCGCTTTTGCCACTATATAGTATATGGTTTTTGGGGTTGAGAAAATGGGTGGTTTAGGCGTTTGAAACAGTGGGATTAAATTCAAAATTTATGGAAAAAAAGGGTTAAAATTTGACGTGTACTAAGTGAAAGCGCTTACTGGTTAATGATCACCTCAAGGTACTTTCAAGCACTTAATGCAAATATTCTCTCGAGTCTCGTCCCTCCCACTCTGTCTCGCTCATTCCTCCCCCCTCTCTCTGTCTCGCCCGCGCCATTCAGGTTTCTGATTCCCTCTTTCCTCCCTCCTTTGCGTTTCTCTGCTAGCCAAAGCAACAAGCAGCAACATCACAACAACAACAAGCAAATTCAGGAGGAGTACTTTTTGCTGGGTTGGTCATCAACTTTAGTAAAAATCCTCTGTAGCAGCAACATGTATGTGGCATCATGTAGCTTGAAGCACTCTATCTCGAATGTTGGTTGAATTTGAATGTGGCTGGATTTCCTAGGTACCATTTCTAGGTAGCATTGATCCATGTTTTAACATGCTTCATGCAGATGTAGAAACGCTATATGCTTGTCTCTGAATGTGTGGCAAGATAACCAAAAGGGGCTTGGCCTAGTGGTTAAAGTGAATGGGTGGGTGCGTAAGGACCCAGGCTCAACCCCTGGCGATATGGTCTGCCCTCTGTTGAGGAGGGTATTGCAAAAAATAAAAATAAAAAAAATGTGTGGCAATATAATCATGGATTGTAACTATTAATGATGCATGTGTGAGTTTAGAATTTATTTTTGGAATGTATATGCATTGTGCACATCTAATTGATCACCCTTGTGAATGCTTTATAAAAATGCATCATGCAGCTTGAAGCATGAATGCAGATTTTATCAACTGTGTGTGCATGCTTATACGAATACATCATGCAGGTTCAAGCATGAATGCATTTAACTATTGATGTTGTATCTATGTGGCATTTGTGATTTTTCAGGATGAAGAACCAGGCGACAAAAGGACCTTCAGACTCTGACAAGGGTACACCTAGGAAGGGAAAGAGCTTTACGCAGGAGTCGCCTATCAAAACAGGTTAGATGCATCATGCATGTATTTCTAAAATTGGTTTTATGTCTTGTAAAATTTCTGATTTTTTTGCACATGCATGCTACAAAAAGAACTTTTGAGTCCCCCAAGGGTACACCTAAGAAGCAAAATGTTCAGCAGGTTAGATGTAGGTATTTTCCCCATGGATTCAATTAAAGTGTTGCTTTATTAGGAAAAAGTAGTGTGCACACCACTAGTAAATATCAAGTGGGTGAACCCCACTTTTTATGTGTACAGCACCACTGACAGGCTGTGTTGAAGTGGTGCACCTGCAGCACCCTTTAAAGTTGGGCAGAAACTATGGTTGCATCACTACATAGTTATGCTGATATGGTGCACCATCTCTGAAAAGTGATACTGGACCACTTTAAAGTGTTGGACAGCACTAAAAAGAGGTAAGGCTCTAGTAAAAACTAGCGATACAATGGGTGCATCACTTTCCAGTGGAAAACCCTAACTATTTTGTGGTGAAGCATCACGATGGTGCACCACTTTTCAGTGGTTGTACACACTTTTAAGGTACCGAATAACGTTCTAGTTAAGAAGCACCACTTTCTAGTGGTGAAGACCACTATAAAGTGGCCAACATCACTATAAAGTGGTCAACATCACTATAAAGTGGTGAACACAACTATAAAGTGGTGCTTCTTAACTAGAATGTTATTCGGTACCTTAAAAGTGTGTAGAACCACTGAAAAGTGGTGCTTCTTAACCTGAACGTTATTTGGTATAAAGTGGTAAACACCAATAAAGTGGTGTTCACCACTTTTTGTGGTTCAAATCACATTTAAGTGGTGTTTATAGTGGTGAAGACCACTATAAAGTGGTCAACATCACTACAAAGTGGTGAACACAACTATAAAGTGGTGCTTCTAAAGTAGAACATTATTCGGTACCTTAAAGGTGTGTAGAACCACTGAAAAGTGGTGCTTCTTAACCTGAACTGTATTTGGTATAAAGTGGTGGTGCGTGATGGTCAACCACTTTCAATGCTGTAGAACCACTTTTTAGTGATGCTTTACAAAAGTGCAATAATCTTTAGTTCTGCATCTTTGCTAAAAGTGGTGGTTAAGTGCTTTTAAGTGATGAAGCTTTACAAGGAGATACCACATTCTATTGGTGTTGCACCACTTTTTAGGAGTGTAGCACCAGTTTTAAGTTGTGTACAACAATTCACATTGGTGTAGCACAACTGAACAGTGGTTTAACCCACTTTTATGTGCTGGAGCACCACTTTAAAGTGGTGAAGAAACACCAAAAGGTGATGTATCACCAGCAAATAGTGGTGTAACAGGACTTTTTAGTGTTACCTAACCAGTTTTAAGTGGTTGAGAACCATTTAGTGGTACACCACCACTTAAAAATTTTGGAGTACCACTGAGAATGGTGCAGAAATCATTTCAACCACTTCTTATTGTTGATAAAACAAGTTTAATTTTGGCTCATTACATACTAACATGCATTCATATATGTTTTTACAGGGAGGTGGACAGTACCACGAGTGGCCTTACCCACTCAAACAAAATTTTGCTTCACCAAGGAAGATTTTCATACCGAATATGGGCTATGCTTGGTTCGCCAAGATCTGAAGCTCCTATGTGATGATGATTTCTCAGATGAGGAGTGGCTTAGGGTATGCTTTACAAGCGCCACCAAAAGGAGAAGATGCATTTAAAGGGGCTGAGGCCTGAAATGTATGAAGAATGTCTCATGCTATACCACAAAGTATATCAAGGAGCTCCCCCAAACAACGAGGTAGGCGTGCATTTTGCACATGGATTTACGTGGCAGAAGTGCAAGGGCGCTAAAGATTCTGAAGGTTTAGTTGCATGGGTTGTGTATGCTGAAGGTTTTATCAAAATGTTATGCCAACAGAAAACTTTAAATAGGAAATTGGAGAAATGGAGGTCCACAAACGGTCCATGTCTTGGAAGCGAGTGGAAATTTAATGAAGAAAATATGCCTAATTACACTAACAGTACTGGCACAGGCTTTGACTGGCAGACATACTTAGGTGGACATCAATTTTCAGGGCAGGCTAAGGAGGAATTTCTAAAGAAGCGGGCCTTTGGCTCGATGGGAACATTTGGAATGTCAACAGTTTCCTCGACTACATTTTCTGCGTCAACGGATGATGTATCAGCTATTTCTAACATGAAGGCTAATGCTGCTGAAAAGTTAAAAGAGAAGCAGCAATGTCTCGAAGCAATAAAAATTGCTTTAGATCAATCAAAGACAAAGAGAGATGAGCAGGTTGGTTTGATGCGAGGCACCGCCAAGATCGTAGAGAGACTGAACAAGGATATGGAAGAACTCAAGTTGCATAAGGCTGGGCTTGTACCAAACGAGGAAGCAATGGCAAATCTTGAGACCTTGATTCAAATCAGAAAGGAGGCTCTCAAAGACATGGGACTTGATATTGAAGTGCACAATCTCGATAACCTAGGTGAAGAGGCACCTTTTGTGCTTTGTAGCCTCTTTGTAATTTTGTCTTTGTACCCTCATTGTGATGATAATGAAACGACGGATTTATTTTTCATTCACTAGTTGTTTATTACTCATTGATTGTCTATTTATTGTACTCATATTGTTCATTGGCTGTCTATTTATTGTACTCGTATTGTTCTTTCCGACATCATCATGAGCATCTTCAAGTAGAGCTTATTTTTTCTACAGTATCTCCTGCCAAGTGGACTGTTGCCATAGAATTCAGGAAATTAATGAAATGGAAATCAATAGCCTGGAAGGTATACTTTTCAAGTGTATTTTGAAAAGGTTAATATGTCAGTCTGATTGAGGTTTTTAAGGCATGGTACTTGTCTATGGCAGAACTTAGCTGGATTGGAGATGTTCAAGAACCAGATGAGAAGGTTGAAGACATAGCAACTAAGCAGGATGCAGAGAAGGATGCAGATGTAACACCAGATAAAGTAGAGGAAGACCAAGAACTAGCAGTTTGCCCCGAAATTGAGGAGATTTCGCCAAACTGCCCTGGATGGGGATATCTTGTTTCGAATTTCTGCAAGATCAAAAAGCTCATCATCCTTGATCTCAATGGACTATTCGTGAAACGAGATGTAACCAAACGTGATCCAAAGACTGGACAACTTAAACACCCTCCACGTCCAGCTTCCGACAGAGTTAAACTAAAAACAGTGGACGAGAGGTTGTGGATCTACTACCGTATAGATGTTGAGCAATTTGTTTGGGATTTGAGGCAAATAGTAGATGCAATGATTTGGAGCACTTGTACTGCTACTAACATTGAGCTAATCCTCAGTACATGTTGGCTAGACATATGGGAACATAGGACTTATTACTTTAGGGATCTCTTCTCAAACTGGCAATGTGAGAAGTGGTTGTATTTTGAAGAGATTGCTGGAGCTCCAAGAGACCTTGCAGATGAACCTGTGTCTTTCAAGCCCCTTTACCATGTCTGGAACAAGTTTCCAGAATATGACTCCTCTCGGACATTGCTGGTAGATGACTCCAGATATAAAAATCTACGCAATGTCTAGGACAACTGTATATGTCCACCCACCTTTGATCCTCTTGATGAAGACTAAGACCCTGATTACCTCACGCGCACACTGTTGCCATGGTTGTGTAGATGGGCACTAACCACAAATACCCTGGAGTATACAAAGGCAAACCCCATCAGCAATCCCAAAGATGAACTTTCGAGTCTAGTCTTTGAGCACTTTGTTATAAATGGAGATTAATGAGATTGTACATCTGTAGTTTAAGAAACGTTATATATTGTACATTCTTGGTGGATATTTAGACGTTTCTGGGTAATTGTTGTAATATACTTTTTGTAATATAAAGAAGTTATGGCACTTTACATGTCTCTACACTTCTGAATGTCTCAGCACCACTTTTTAGTGGTGCTAAACCCCTAAAATGTGGTTAAATTTTTATTGTGTTATTGCAATAGTTTTTCTGGAACTGCAACACCATTTAATGGTGATGTTCGAGGGGAGTGGTGAAGCATTCTAAACCACTTTTTAGTGGTGCTAAACCACTTTAGCACCACTAAAAAGTGGTAAATTTTTAAACAATTTTTCTGGAACTGCAACACTTTTTAGTGGTGACGTTTGGGAGGGGAGGGGGGAGTGGTGAAGCATTCTCAAAACCAACATGTCAATTCCTTCGTACGTTTACACCAATTCATCTTGTTCAATCTTTCACTAGATGATATAAAATCAGACTTGATTTACAATTCAAAGGGCATGCTATTGTATATTGCCTCATGGTTTTCATTGGAAAGTTCGAACACTTCTCCTATGCCATCAAGCACTACAGGCTCCATAGGGAACTTTATTGCCCTTATCAAGTGGGAATATATAAAAACTACTGGCTTGTTATCCCACAACTCATACAAGTTTTCTTGTAGGGATTTATACCAATGGCCCGTGACCATATAAGTATGCTTCTCTATCTTGTTGCTCCATGCATCAATTTGCTCGTTAGTTGTTAGGCCCTTAGCTACTGCACACTTCAAAATGTAGAAGTCAATAGCCTCCTCATTATTCTCTTCAGAAGTGACAGCAAAATTGTCTCCAGGTGTGAGAGCATCGCTTAAGGAGTCATAATGACCTGCATAAGTGGCACCATGGAACTCCTCATCGTCTGAGTCTCCGTATGACTAGGAATCATTAGCAAGTGGCTCCAAAGTGTGATATTGCCACGTCTCCACATGTGATCTGTTCATACACTTTCTCCAATGGCCAAGCCTGCAAGGAAAACAAAAGCATGACCACCGTTTTGATCGCAATGCACAAGTGTTGTTCTCAGAATACCCATTCACACAGTGCATTGCTCTTGAGCCCTCCAATGGTTTGCAGTCCCATTCATGGGATCGCTGAACATCGCCTAGCTTGACCTCCCAGAACACCCTACTGACCTCCCTCTTTTGCTTGTCATACATAGCAGTTGCTCTAGTACTGAGATGCATTCTCAAAAAAGAGACAACTTCAACTGCACAAGTCAACCGCACGCTATTTTGCTTTAATTGCTCATGAGTTAGAGCCCTTTTAATGACAGCCCCAGCCCCATCGTGTTCCCCCTTTCCATGTCCTGAGCAAAAAAAATTCCAATTCATTTCCATGACAGTAAGGCTCCAATATCTAGCAACAAAGTAAAACGGTCACTTTGCTTTAAATTGTGAAGCTGCGCCATCTGACCAAACCCAATGTTTTTTAAAGCTTAGCCCTTGATCTCTCAACCATTGAGCATGTAAGAGAAAAGCATGCTGCACAAATAAGGTGTCATGTTGTTTATCATCTGAGACAAAAAAGTGCATGGTCTTCTTTATTGCACCTGATGCGATGCGAAAATAAGTAATCAGGACAAAGATAGTGACCTGCTTAGTGTACCAATGCATTGACTAGATCTCATTTTGCTCCTTGAAGGAGTAGTTCTTTGCAAAGTCAACGACGGAGACAACCACATCATCTGGAAACAAAGAAATGCAGTCCTTGAACTGTTGTGCTTGCCACCTAAATATAAAATTGTGAGTGACATACTTCTTCAAGTGGTCTTGGTACACTCGCAAAAGTTCTCTAGGCAGCATTTTCTTGTGGACAATGTCTTTCACAGTGCTCTTTCTAGCTTCATTGTTTAATCCAGTAGCACCCACTATATTTTCAAAAAAATTCACAGATACTTGCTTACTCTGCTCAACTTCTTCTCTTGGACAGATCTGAATATTACCTACACCGCATGCATTGCATGTTCCCATTAAGCATTGGTAGCTATGGAAACTATGTTCTGCAAGTATAGGGCAGAGTATAGACTCCAACAGTGAAGTGGTACTCATACTTGCATTTTTGTATGCAAGACATCCATGGTTGACAACTTCATCATGATGAAGGCATATAGGGCAGCTGCACATGCAGCAAGAACCATGAAGATCAAAACTTCGAGTCCGCATGTGATTTACTGCCTCTTTAAGGAAAATCATTTGTACATGAACAATACAACAGCAGGTGTAGCGATCCCTCAATTTTCGGACAAAGAACGGTTTCATAGACTCGAAGCGACGTTGCGAAATCTGAATATCTGCATACTTTGTCTTGAATCTTAAATAAAGCTCCACCTGCAATATACATGTATACAAATGTTAAAAATAAACTTAGCATTCAAAACTGGTTAAATTGTTTCAAAACATTAAAAAGTGATTCTATATCACTAAAAACTGGTGTGCACCACAAAAAACTAGTAATGATACATTCAGTAGTATTGTTTTACCTGTAAAAATAATGCACCACAAATACAATTAGTGTAGAAACTAGTAACCATACAAAAAGGTAGAATATTAAGAGGTTGTGTGAGGACAACTTAATAGTGGTGAGAAACCGCATTCAACGTAACTAAAAAGTGGTTTGGTACGACTTAAAAGTGAATTCAAACCACTTGACGGTGATGAACCGCCAATAAAAAATGGTGTGCACTACTTGAATATGGTGGGCAACGATTAAAAAGTGGTGAGTAAGGACATGAAAGTTATGGGGAAGTTCAGAACTAGCACTTAAAAAGTAGTTGAGAGGGACAAAATACTAGGCGACAGACCAGCATTAACACTAGGTAGTAGTCCAACACAACTTGAAAGTGGAGGAGCTCTTGTGAAAAGTGTTTGATGACCACTTTAGAGTGGTGAGCGACTAGTTCAAAGTGGCCAGTCACCAATTAAAATCTAGCACTTAAAAAGTAGCTGGGAGGGACAAAATACTAGGCGACAGACCAGCATCAAAACTAGATAGTGGTCCAACACAACTTGGAAGTGGAGGAGCTCTTGTGAAAAGTGCTTGATGACCACTTGAGAGTGGTGAGCAACTAGCTCAAAGTGGGCAGTCACCACTTGAACGCGGATTCTGGTCACTTGAATGTGGTTTCTGGCCACTTGAAAGCGGTAACTTGCCACTTGATTGCAGTGACAAGGTTTTAGCTACCACTTGAAAATGGTGTCTTGCCACTTGGGAGTGGTGCCTCATCACTTGCACGGAGTGATGACTGACGTAGTGACTTAGCCCATGAAAGTGGTGTCTCACCACTTGACGACCACTTGAAATTAGTGAGCAACTACTTCAAAGTGGGTAGTCACCACTTGAACGCTGATTCTGGTCACTTGAATGCGGTGTCTGGCCACTTCAAAGCGGGAGCTTGCCACTTGATTGCAGTGACAAGGTTTAAGCTATCACTTGAAAGTGGTATCTCACCACTTGATGACCACTTCAGAATGGTGAGCAACTAGTTCAAAGTGGGCAGTCACCACTTGAACGCGGATTCAAGTCATTGGAATGCGGTGTTTGGCCACTTGAAAGTGGTGTCTCACCACTTGGGAGTGGTGTCTCACCACTTGCATGGAGTGATGACTAACGTAGTACTTTGCACATGAAAGTGGTGTCTTACCACTTGATGACCACTTGAGAGTGGTGAGAAACTAGTTCAAAGTGGGCAGTCACCACTTTAACGCATTTTCTTGTCACTTGAATGCGGAGTCTGGCCACTTGAAAGCGGGAAATTTCCGCTTGATTGCAGTGACAAGGTTTTAGTTACTACTTGAAAGTGGTGTCACACCACTTGGGAGTGGTGCCTCACCACTTGCATGGAGTGATGGACTGACGTAGTGACTTAGCACATGAAAGTGGCTTCTCACCACTTGAATGCGGTCAGACACCACGTGAAAGTGGTTTTTATACGTGTAAGTATTGTGTGCACCGCTTCATTGTGGTGTGACAGCACTTGTAAGTGTTCAAACTCCACTAATATGGTTTTGGTTACCATCATAAGGTGGTGGGCACCATTTGTGCAGCAGCAGTAAAAAGTTTATGGCACTACTATAACTGTTGCACCATGACTAAAAGCTGCTACATCACTTGGAAAAAGTGAGCTGCACCACCAAAAACGTTTGCACCTGTAACACCCCTACGAGTTTGTAAAACACGTCTGTTAGCATTGGGTAAACAAGACTTTTTAGTGGGTGAACACCACTTTGTAGGGTTTACTGTGAAGCGTTGGTGCATTTCTAGTAAAAACTGTTTCTTAAACATTAAAACCTGCTGCAAAACATTAAAAATTGGTTCAAACACACTAAAAAGTGGTGTGGAAACACAAGTAAAAGTGCTTCAAAAGCATTTAGAACTATTGATCAAATTTTAGAAGTGGTTCAGATACAATTAGAGACCAGTATAGTAATGTTTCACCAGTTTTTAATGTTGCAGCACCACTAGAAAGTGGTGCAAAACACCAAAACAAGCTGTAGCACTAATAAAAAGAAGTATAGAAACATAATGCTGTGGCAGTAATGAGTTGTAGCACCAATAAAAAGTGGTATAGAAACATAATGTTGTAGCAGGAATATGAGTTGCAGCACCAATAAAAAGTGCTAAAAAAATATATCAATTACCTGAGGCTCCTCAACAAGGTGGATTGGATGCTTTACATATGAACATCTAGCTAGTCTCCTACTGCAAACATCTTTCTTGTTCGGGGACACCCTCGTCTCATCCGTCCAAAATTGAAAGACTATGTCTTTAACAGTTTGAGTGATGTGAGTTCTCCGTGCATCATCTCTATGACACGCAAATGTAGGGAACGAACCATCGGATTCACTTGACACTATTAAGTGATGTTTGGCTGGATATAAGTTTCTTTTGTGGATCCCCATAAGCTTGGCAGCTTGCTGTATGCTCATGTCAGTGTTTTGCTCCTTGCTTCCACCATTCACCAACATCATCATTGTTGATTTCTTCACAAAAAACTCGTCTGAAGATCTTGGGACCTTCACATGATTCAAAGTGTTGCGGATGTTTCTCAGCATAATTGCTTCCAACTCTTTGGATTTACTTTGCATATTAAGGAAGCAAGGATGTTGAAGAAGTTCATCAAAGATTTCCTTCCTACCACTTGCATCCATTCCCACGGTTAATGTATCAAAGTATTGTACCATAGATTGACATATCCTTCGTTTCTTTCTTTCATCCATCTCCCCCATATTGCTTTCCGTCACAAAGTTGACCGTTGCCTTACGTTGCTTTCATTTCTGAGTAGCCCAATATTCCCTCATTAATTTTTTGCGCTGAAGTTGAGCTTCTTTACTCAATGACGATGAGTTGATAGACAGTTCTTCATTGTGCCCCATTGTTGCAGTACTTTCAAAGGATTGCTCTACAAGAAATACAATACAAATCATAACTACACGCCATACTTTAATTAATACATGGCACTTCTTGCACTAATTAGCAAGATACTAACAAAGCATAATAAGTGTTTACATACCTCAAGAATCATCAAGTAGAAGAGGAACCTATAGAGATAGAGTTCGTGAGAGTGAAAGAAAGAGTGCTGAGAGAGAGAGAGAGAGAGAGAGAGAGAGAGAGAGAGAGAGAGAGAGAGAGAGAGAGAGAGAGAGGGGGGGGGGGGGGGGGCTGAGCGATACAGAAAGCTCAGCAAGAGCTCTGTGAGAGAGAGACAGAGAGGAGCTAGATAGAGCTCCAAGAGAGATCTCAGAGATAAAAAAAACTCAAAGCAGAGAGAAAGCTCATACAGGTTCTCGTGGGAAAGAAGAGGCGGACAATAATCCAGCGTTCAACAGTAAGTTACATTTAGTCTCATAAATTATAGTACGTTAGGAGACTTAATTGACGTACCTTAGGAGAGTGATATTCTTTTTGAGATTTGAAGCACTTTTAAAACACCCACTTTTAAGCGCAAAAAAGCAATGTCCTTGACATTACTTCCCAGGCCACCTATACATGCTTTCACCCATATATATATATATATTTCTTAAATAAAACTTTCTTTGTCAAACCTAAGATTATAGGAGATTTTTTAGGTAGATTAATGAAAGAAACTTCTTCTTTAATCAGACTGGAGATAATTTTCCTCTATAGAGGTAGGCACAAGAAATCTCGAGCCAGATCTTAGTTAATTAAGGACCACCTCTTCCATATAGTTTGAAGTATAGAAAAAACTATCTTCTGGAACAAATCTTCCTTTAGGAACCCTTATATAAACAAGCTAAGATATTCCAAAAAACTAAGAATTTACCAATTTACAAACCAAAGCTCCCCTATTTTTTTTTAAACATTTTATATGCACTTCCTTTTCTAAAGAAATATCTATGTTATTATGTCATGTCTGACATACTGTAGCTCAAGCCAGCTATACCTTGTCTTTCCTACCATAATCACCATAGACAACTCAGTACCTAGAGCCAGCTCAGCCCTCGTTTGAGAACGACAAGACATAAGAGTAACAGCCCGGTCCAGCTAAAAGGAAAAAAAAATTGACTTTCCAAATAGTATCGAGAACATTTTACACCAACTAAGTACAAGCTTTTAGTTGTATGTACTGCTAGATGTTAGGTAAAGACCAGCTCTTATATACTTGAGTGATACTAAGAAGCGAGTAGATGATGGCAAGCATATTTCATCAAATATCCGAGGTTCAAACTAACCAAGGCCAGTAGAAATTCGACACATGCTGAATCAGTGACCATCTACCCGAATCTTTCACTAAACATCCTAGTATGTGATGTAACAAAAAAAACAAGTAAATTTGATACCAGCATTTTACTACCTCAGTCCGGTCCTAGATGTAACTCACTTTCTACAGAATATCTAAAGGCAGGGCAACATATCCAAAGCCAGTTTTTTGCGAATTCAATATAACTATTAGCCAATACAGTAAGATAGGTATCTGCACTAGAAAAAATCAATCTCACTAGTAGGTGATGTAATACGTTAAAAAAGGTCGAGTCAATTTGCACAAACCAATATTTACTCCCACACTAGGATATGTAATGTCACATACTACCTATAGAGTATCAAAAGACAGGGCACCAATTTCCGAAATCAATACATAATGACCTCTTTAGCCAAAAAAATATGCACCTTAGCTAGAACCCAAAACAATCCGGGGTCTTATCCACTTACCCATGGTACCAAGACCTGTAGTATTACAACTGCCCAAACAATTTTCATACCAATCTTATACACCCAATACAGCTCACTTTTTTTGAATTTCTGATTTATTTTAAAACCAACAGTATCCTTTTCATTACACCTACTGCTTAGCAAAAAAATCGCATCATCACCCGTATACAAACACTTTCCCATTCATTTCCACACCATCCTATACTCAATGCAGCCCATTGTTATGATAAAAAACATTTTTACAGCCAATCATTCGGAAACCGACCCATAAGGGAACCGATAGTTCTCAGTTTAACATGAGCCATTAGCAATTCTTCTCATAACTCGGATGGGCCATTTTCCACATCTGGTTACATTTTATTAAAAAAAACGGAGCCTAATTAATGGATTCAAAGCTTTACCCTTTACAGAGATTCTAGTATATTAAATAAAGCCACAAAAATCCAGCTCAGAGTATCTTTTAGTAGTCTGAAGAGCAAAAAGAAATCTTATTAACCTGTAGATTAGGAGCCAGCGAAGCCTCCACTATCACCTTCTCAGACTTTTTCGGCATGTTGAGCTTACGGCAGTTAGCAGGTAAACACTCACACAGTTTTGAACAGACACACACACAGAGATAATAACAGAGCACGATTCTAAGTGAGTTAGAGAACTCACCTAATGAGTCATTTATACATGTTGACGCCTATCGGCAGACGATGTGACACCAAGTTGTACAAGTCACCTCAAATCGAGGTCGCCAGTTAGGGAAAATCCTCAGGGATTACCCATAGCTCAAGATCCGGAGGTTACAGGCCATATCGCGCTACATCTACTCTCCTATTTGGATGCAGATACCCCCCCAGTATAGGCGGTAGCGTGCAGCAGGAGGCACGACCTTTTAATGCAGAGAGTACCCAAAATAACCCTTATAAAGAGATACAATGCCAAACAAATGTAAATATATTTTTTAAGTAAAAAGCAAGGACAAGCCATACTTATCCACCACATCCCATGGTAACAAAATAAAAGTCTCTTCCCATAGTCGGTCCAATTTGTATTATCTAGCCTTGGATGAAAATCCTTTGCAGTTTACATATATTTCACAAACCTTACAGTAGGTTCATGACATACAGCTATCCACGAGGATAAGTTTTTCAAGTGTTGATTTTACAGGTGAGAGATTACTTAATATCGGGTAGTCTCTACTATTTTTTCTAATGTGGGTCTATAAAAGGTAAGTGTTATTTTACAAAAGACCGAGTCCAGAATAAATTTTCCAAAGTAAGAAACACCAGTTCGTTTGCTTCCCTGGTGTATCAAACATATTATGGCATATAGTCAAGAACAGATTTTTACCATAGCAATTGCACATCTTTATCAGCCCAATGACTCTACCTGGAGAGCAACTTTACTTCGTTATAAGCTTCATCTATTTCCGCAGTTAGGAACAACTGTTTCCCAAACTAAGTGGTGGACATATCAGGACCAATTGACGCGTGTGACACTTTGGGGTCGCGAGCATTTCAGAAACAATATCAGATTGGCAATGGTTACTGAGGCACTGGGCCTAGGGCCACAGTATTATTACCTTGAGCATTCAATAAAGCCAAGTTTTTTAGATCGGTTATACCTACTAGCCCAATTTCTACCTCCTCATAAGATTTTCTTGTACCGTAGTTATGGTCATCAACTAAGAGGATATTTTAACAGTACTACCCACACTCGGGAGTATGGGGTAGCCTTGGCGACTCGTGTCCTACCTTTAGCTGAGCGTCCAAACACCTGCTTTTACTGTGACACGTATTTGTGTGATCATGTAATGGGTGGTTTAATAGAGATGTAGATGAAGGGCTCCTGAAATAATCATAAGCTAAGCTTTTTTGTCCAGTGAAGGATATTGTGTGTGTGTGTGTGTGTGTGTGTGTGTGTGTGTGTGTGTGTGTGTGTGTGTGTGTGTGTGTGTGTGTGTGTGTGTGTGTGTGTGTGTGTGTGTGTGTGTGTGTGTGTGTGTGTGTGAGAGAGAGAGAGAGAGAGAGAGAGAGAGATTTTTCATTTTTGTCCTTGAAGGTTAAATATGATCCATGTAACCAAAATAAGGAGTTAAGTGGTGTGTTGGAGTTGATACGTGACTCTTGATGCTCAAGAATTGTGGAATTGGGTATTGCAATGTGTACATATAAAGAGATCATGGCTAAAAATGTGGGAAAAAGCTCTGATGTGGTCAAAACTTGAATACTCAAGTAAAGTGTGACATTGAGACTGACTAACCTATTGAGGGCA
This sequence comes from Adiantum capillus-veneris, assembly GCF_014529385.1. Taxonomy (NCBI): domain Eukaryota; kingdom Viridiplantae; phylum Streptophyta; class Polypodiopsida; order Polypodiales; family Pteridaceae; genus Adiantum; species Adiantum capillus-veneris. The sequence goes on along the minus strand of NC_140941.1, from coordinate 147,666,382 downwards.
TAGAGTGCATAGCTAATGAGTCTCCTTGTTGGTTTCTTGATACTCTCTCTTGTATTGTAAGGAATGAGAGTTGAGCTAGATGGAGACCATAGTGTGGATTGCACTCAAGGGTATTGGATTCAGCATATAAGGGTGGGTGTGCCAACCCTCGTTAAGAAGGTGATCTTGTTGTTTGGGGCAACATATGTGGTTTAATGTGTGAAGCATGAACCCTATGATTTCTCTCAATTAGTGATACGGTGACACTCTATAAAAGCTTGATTCCCTTTGGAGTCTATCAGGAATGAGGAGTCTATAGGGGCATCATGAAGCAAGTGTAGTGCATCCCATCTTTTTTTTTTTGAAAACCCCATAATAGGTGGGTGATTAAATTATATAATCCAAAAAATTACAACCAAATCCATGCTCCAACCTAGCTACATATACAACACAAAACCATAAAGACACCCGCACAGATCCATGAGGACCATAGTGGACATAATACAAAAAAACTAGACACATCACCAAGAGTTTTCCATCAACCCAACCCAGTCTGCCATCCCAAAGAAGGGATGCCCTCATTATGAAGCTACAATAGATACAAAAACAACAGAACACACAACATACTATCATCATAGCCACCGATAAACTCTACCAAAGAGAAGCTAAATCCACAAACAGGGCAGAGTCCAAAGCATCCATCACCTCGCAGGAGAAAGTTCGAGAAGATCCAAGCACAAACAAGACGAGATCACAGGAACCACAAAACCATGAGAAGTTTCACAAGTCGGGTGGAGCAAGGCCCGTGCAAAGCCACAATAGATGAAAGTTGCCACCCTCCAGCACCATGTCACAGAAGGCTAGGGCCAAACCCCACCACATCCGACCAAAAAGAAGAATCAAAGAGAATAGGTCATTACATGTGGGCCAAGCATCTTCCCATCCCAAACCAAGGGCTACCACAATCAACACCTATCACCCCAAGTACGGTCCAAAATACAGAGTACCAAACCAAAGAAGAGCAGGGCGAGAATGTTCCCTCCGCAGGGGAGAAGGGAAGCTGCCAATGTAAGACAGAGGCAAGATGGACCTGCAAATAACCACCCAACCATCTTACATATATGCCCATGTCCCTCTGGCTCTTAGCTATATATAGACCCCTATACTGCAAGTGTGTCTAGAAGTTGCCAAGGTTGTGTCCTCATAGTCCTACCCTTGGCATGACAGTCATGAAAATGTAGGTTTGAATAAGTTTGTGTTTAATGCATGCACACTAGGTGTTATGGGCCCTAGTGTTTAACATAGGCTTGTTTGGAATGACATGCAAATCCATGGACATGATTTCCTACTAAGCATATTGCATCACAAGTGCAGTATTTCTATGACATTTATTGTGGATATACCAACTACCATATATGAGGGGATAACTTGGTATGGGTAATTGTAGAATCAATGTTCTAAATTAAGAAATTTTATTTCAATCAAATTGGTTAATCACAATTGTATAGATTATATGGATTCCACCACATTTTGGTGAGTAATTTTGAACCCATGTTTACCAGTCCTTTTTTTGGGCCTGTTTGTAAAAATGGTTGGGGAGATACAACAATACATATTACCACTTGTCTAGAGATGGATGGGTAGGTGATTAATAATCTAGTGCTAAAGGATAGTCTAAGAGCATGAAAAGGTGGTGCAAAAAGTAGTGTCCTTGACACTTCTTTGTGAGGCACTTATGGTTGGTGATTTAGCACACTTTTGAAGATGTTCTTGTGAGACTACACTTTATGTTTATCTTTTTGAACATTGGCTCCAACCACTTTAATGATTTCTTGAAATGTCTGTCTGTCTATCTTTCATGCGTTCTGCTGTAGCTGAGTGCCTCTCTCTCTCTCTCTCTCTCTCTCTCTCTCTCTCTCTCTCTCTCTCTCTCTCTCTCTCTCTCTCTCTCTCTCTCTCTCTCTCTACTTGCATGTTGTTTAAAAATCTACCTCCATCTCTCCTTCTCTTGAAGCAAGCAAGCATGGCTTGCACATCCATCTGCCTCAATGTCAACCTAGCTTGATGTGAATGCACTCAAAAACTGCAAGCAGTGTGCTCCAACCTTCAAAAGGACAAGGCTCTTGCCTATTTTGCCCCACATTGGTGTGGCTGAGATGTGGCAGCGGGACATTCAACAACAACAACCTTATCACTATTCTCAAGGTGGATGGCCACCCCATGGATGGAAGCATCAAGAGGTTGGGAGAGAAAATTCAGTAGCAACATTTTTGTGTGGGTGAGAGCACCTTGGAAAAGGGGGTTGTGATGCACCAGAAGCATTGGAAAATCCTTCATCTTGGATTGCAATCCACATCCATGGAAGCGTCAATTAGAAACCAAAAACATCCTCCAAATGATCGCCACATTGGATGGCATCCCATAATTGCAGACAATGGTTTTGGGTACCATCAGCAAGCTTCAAATCCAAAGAAGTTGTCTCACTCATCTCAAGATCATATCGAGGAAAATCCAAGAGATGATGGGCTATCCCCTCATGGCCACCCTAATTACTCAACCACAATTTTCCAAGAAGCCATACATAGACTGCAACGGTATTGGGCCATGATGAAACGAGAGGGTCGTCGAAGAAAAAGAGAGTGTGATGCATCATGCTTGTCAATGCATGAAGATATGAGTAAAGTTTGCAAAACAATGGTGCTTTGCTAGAAAGAAGCTACAAAAGGCATGAATTAAAAAGCTAAGAAATCCACCTTTTCATTGCTTCTAGAGAAGCCAGCTTTTTGACGGTTACAATGTAGATCAGAGAAGTCTATACTCTCCAACATCCAAGGCATAGTCACCAAAGTCAAAGCATCCTTGTCTGAGGAGGATCTGAAGAAAGAGCTTTACGCATGATGTTGGTGAATACCAAAGAGGATCCATCAAGGTCTATAAGCAATTCGGAGATGGCGAGGTTCAGAGGGTCGTATTGACAAAAATTTTCATAAGCTAATTCACGAATAAAACATGCTGAGGCAAGAGCATTTCCATTGCAATTATGCCAATGTCAATAGCCTCAAAGTCATTGCATCATGCATGAGATAAAAGACATTGTGTTTCCTTTTGGCAAATGGAGACGCAAGTGTCCCCAAACACAAAGGATGTGTGTCGGGACTCAAAAGCATCTAGGGAAAAAAATTTACCTAAAGCATCCAATACATTTGCTTGACGTGTCACATGTATGCTTTAAAAGTGCTTGAATTATTTTTTTCTCTTGCATGCTCTAGTATAGGTACCATGTGTATAGGTAGTAACTGCATATATGTAGTATTACATCATGTATAATGTTTGTCTGTGAAGCCCCAAAGGTGTGTACACTCCAAAAGGAAATCTTTCTGTACTATTGGAGCACCAATACAAACTCAAATATATTTTACTATCACCATTGCAAGCATCATAGGTACAATATATACAAACTCTTCAACCACCAATATATAATCATGGTCTCCTAGAATACTTGGAACCATGAAGAATACCTTCACCCTAGGTAGAAGCTATCATGAGGTCAAACAAGTACTTCAAGTATACATAAAAGCAAAAAAATAGTGCATTGGGCCAACGTGCATAGACTAGCCTCAGCACTACCAATTTTGCTACATGTACCTTGTAAAAATATATTATATTGAAGATTACCTAGAGTACCTACATGTAGATGCTAGGAATACTACCATGTCAAAGGAATTGGTGCTCAAAAGCACCAATGTAAACTGATAAGTTCTATTAGGGTCCTCCTGGACACCGATATAATCTAGCATGCAACCACCACCATGCATGTAATTTTGGAATACAAACTCTAGGTATATAGTTACTTTAGATTTACTCTCTGAGGTACTTATTAAAGTATCAATTTCAAGGGCTTAGGTACTTTGCAAAAAGTGGTACTTCATAAAGTACCATTTATAATGGCTTTGGTACTTTAGTACCTATAAAAGGTTTTAAAAAGTACCATGTTAGGTAGCATCTTCAAGTAATAAAAATGACTTTAACCTTGTCTTCACAGCCTCAAAGTTTTGATGAGATTTTCTTTTCATTGGACAGGTGGAATTTTATAGGAGATTCCAAATGCAATATTCACACATCAAGATCTATCTCAGATGTTTTGAGGGATTGAAGCCTTGGTTTGTTTGCAAGTTGAAGGTTAGGTACACTTGTTGCTGCGTTGCTCACATACAGATGATATACCTCAAGGATGCATTCAACCAGATGAGACAAAGCAAGACAGGAGTGCACAATGAAGGGTGTGGGTGCAAGTGTCAAGTATGCTTCATAGAAAAGGATCTAGGAAAGTGTGGAGCTATTGTGTACATGCACAATATCATCAACAAATTGGTTGAGATGGTATTATGTTTGAAGAAAGATGAGTCTACGTTTCAAAATCTCTCTTGCTTGAAGGGAGAATGTGATCAATGTGGATCTTAACGATTAGTACTCATTCCAAAAGAAGAATCTAAAAATGCATTCCAAATTTTCGTAAAGGTGTTTAAAGATGTTGCATCAGGCCATCAAGAGGGAAAGAAGCACAAGAATCTACTGGTCAAGCAAATGGGATGTGAAGATTTTACATCCTTCCTTAAAAAGCATCTAACCACCTACATCAGACACAATTTTTTGCCAGGTGGCAATTTCAGCAATTCAAAGGTTTCCTAGAGATGTGGTAGTCTCTCTTATAGAATTTTCTAAGAATTAATCTTTCAAGGAGAAAAATGAAATCCAATCAATGCATTGGTACTCTTCACAAGTCACAATCGTGGTGCACATCACCACCTATGTTCGAGACGAGGCTAACATGGTGTTAAAGTATATACATTTTTACATCTTTGACGACAAAGACCATGACACATTGTTTGGGCAGCATTGCATGCATTTTATAGTGTGTGGCTACAAGAGCAAGGATTCAACTCCTTGAAGCAGCATTGGGTCTCTTCAGATGGATGTGTTGCTCAATTCAAGGCATCCATGCCATTTTTCTTTGTGTCATGGTATTCTAGCTTCTCTGATCTCTTGAACATGATTTCAAGTTTCTTGTTTTTTCCTAGCCTTTGGGACGTGTCATTGATCTAGGTACTACTCTTTGACTGGAATTGAGATGCTATGGAGTTTCTTTGCATTGGGCCATGGCAAAGGAGAGCAGGATGGGACCGGTGCAATTGTCAAAAAGGCTCTCACACATGAGCAATTGAAACCTGATGCATGTCCTTCATTGTCACTTAACTGATCACTTTCTTCATCACTGTTGTCCAAGGGTTTGATGGTGATATACTATCAATTTTTAACATGTGTGTTATTAAGGCGTCGCCTCCAATGTGGTGACATACAAAACTGACAAAAACATGAGAGAGATTTTTAGCAAAGTGCACACTTGTCACTCCTAGAGTGTCCATTCACACAATGCAAAGAGCGTGACCCTTCCACTCGCTTGAAATTCCATTTTCTCTCCCTCGTCACATCAGCCGCTATGACGTCCCAAAAAATTTGAGTCACCTCTAACCAGGTGTTTTTATCATGAAATTTATGTTTCAAGTAACTAACCACATCCTTGGCACACTTCATGTGATCAGATTTTCCTATGTATGATGGACATGATATCATGATGCCATTATTGATGCTCTGCATGTAGGTGACAACTTTGCCACAAATACGAGCAAATACTGAGCAGAATTCTACCTCTTGAGGTGCTCAAAGGAGAAATACAAAACAAAACGAGCTCTAAGAGATTCTTGAATTCCTATTTGGTTGAGGGCTACTACTATGAGCTAGTTGATGGTACAGAATATTATTATTACATACCTCATGACCAGCGAAAAGTGTTGCTGGCATTGCACTTGGTTTGATCGATCAAGATACCTTTGGAACACTTTCATGGAGAGCCACATAAGTTAAGATTATTCCCAGAGGTTTTAGGAAGTGTGTACAACAGCATGTCAATGGTGTTGTAGGTCTTTGTATCTTTGAGCCTAATAAAAAATTGTTTTGCTACAATTATTGTTTGTTGTACCTGTCCTCCGAAAACACCTATCGCAAATGTAGCCTCTTGATTCTCTTTTCTCTTTCTATTGTAAGGTCTCCACCTTTCTAGCTGCAGAGGAATGAACTCAAATCTTTAGGAGAAATCGTTGGATATAAAAACAAGTAAAACACTATCTCAACAACAATTAAAAATGGTATTTTTGAAATCTTAAGCAGAACAAACCAAGTGCTAGAAATTTTCAGAATTAAGTTCGGACAAAAATTGACCCCGCTAGTCCCTCCGAAAGATTCAATATCAATTAATTTGCTAAGAAAAATTGGATGGTTGTAGTAATCATTTAAGCATAGACTTTTACTAAGGTCTCCTAGATATTTTCCAGATATTTATGAAATTAGCAGAAAATAGCCTAGAAAATTAGCAGGGTTGATTTTTAAATCAAGTAGGCTGTGGGAGGAGATAGCAGGAGCTTCCACGCACTCATTTAGTAGCAGAATGGCACCTTCTTGAGGATGGGGGCTGCTTGAGATTAAGATTAGGGATATTAATCTAATTAATTAATAAACTATATTAGGACTAAAATTAATCTTTTTATACTTAAATTAAAGGTAATTATACTAATTAAGCTTAGATTAGTCCAAGATAATTATCAAAGCTTGATTATATTGTTAAGAAGTTAGAAAAATTATATCGCAATTTTTTGATTAGTTTCTATAATTAATTAGGTAGAAATTACCCATTTTTAATCAAAAAACTAGTAGGAAACCTATTTAAAATATTCAATAATTCCTAAGTTAATTATCACAATTAGAAAATATTACTAAAAATATAGGATAATTACCTTATTAATAGAAAATTAGTATAAGTATTTAATTGAATCAAAATAAACTATTTTTAGCTAAAAATAAATAGAAGAAATTAGTTAATCCAGTTAGATAATTATGTGCTATTTATCAAAGATAGTATACATCATAGGTAAGCTGTGATAATTAGCTTATGATAAAAAAATTAATTTAGATATTTAATTAAGCCAAAATAGATTTTTTTATTTGCAATTAAATAGGTAAAATTAGCCAATCAAGATTCATAATTATGTGCTATTAATTAGATTTAGTATACATTATAAGTAACCTGTGATAATTAGCTTATGATCAAAAAATAATCAAGATATTTGATTAAGTCAAAATAGACTAATTTTAGCAAAAATTAAATACAGAAAACTAGTTAATCAAGTTAGATAAGTATGTGCTATTTATCACAGATAGTAAATCTTATAAGTAAGCCTTGATGATAATTTAATCTAGCTATTTAATTAAGCCAAAATAGATTAATTTTAGCTTAAAATAAATAAAGAAAATTAGCTAATCAAGTTATATAATTATGTGCTATTTATCAAAGTTAGTATACATTATAAGTAAGGAGTGATAATTAGTCTATGGTTAAAATTTTACTTTAGCTATTTAATTAGTCCAAAACAAATTGATTTTAGCTAAAAATAAAAGAGAAAAATTAGATAACTAACTTGAATAACTAGAAGTATAAACCATTGATATGAACCCGCAAAAATTCAATCTATAAGAGATAGTGAACATAATAAATATTAAGCAAAAAAAACAATATATTAAGCTTAATAAAGATGGGAAAATTAGAAAAAAGATGTAGAAATTTATTAAAAAATTTGAGAGATCTTAAAAAACCCTTAAGGAATCTATGATAAAGTTATCTTGTCTATATAAGCAATTAAAAAATTACTAGGTCAAGAAATTACCCTCTAGGACTACAAATTTAACCTTGATTGGGTTACAAAGAGGGATTAGATTGAATACGAAGGTTCAATCAAGTTTTTGGATGATTCACCTAATAAATAGACACCCTTTTTTATAAGGATAAAAAGTCATGGCGCCAAAAAGGACCGAGCTAATCCTCAATCTAATGATGAGGATAGTGTTCCTAAAAGAACTAGAGCATCGCACGACAACGAGGCCAGACCTAGTAATAGGCCTACTGTTGAGAGCATTCAAGTCCCATCACTGCAACAAATGGTCGACCAGTCCCAAGTGGGTCTTCATTATAATTAAGTTTAAATAATTCAAGTTTTTCTTTAAATATTAACATTGCATACGTAACAAGGGAGTAAGGAATTAGAAAAAGTAAAACTGGCCAAAACAAAAGACATCTTCCTAGAAACCAGCGTGCACTTGTTTGTAAATTAGGAAGGAATTGTTTGGGATAAGACTGGTTGACTTAGGAAAGAATGATTCGTCATCCTTAAGACAGCTCGTCTCAAGACACCTCTGATTCCTTGGAATATTTTCACTTCGGGTGATAAGTAATGATGGCTTGTCAGCCATGGATGAGTTGGTTTCCCCCATTGTTAAGGCGGTTACGCTGCTAGCGGAAGCTAAATAGCGAGAACTCAACCAACAACAAAATTTGTCAGACGAGGACGAAGCTTGACCCACAGGCGCATGGAAAAAACTAGGTGGGTGTCAAATCACCTAATCGACCTTCTAATGACAATCACTACTAAGGAAATCAAATCTAAGTTCTAAAATACGCAAGTGACTGAAACCCGTACTACGAACGAATGCTATACGAAACAGGATCTAGAATCATTGAATCGATCTCAAACTCAAGGGGAAGTCTATGCACTAGGTAAGAACAACACCCTAAAGACTTGAACTGCAAAGTCAACCTATAACCACTCGTGCGGTAAACGCGTATGAAGACAGGCCGAAAAATACAGGTGACTGAAACTTGACCCCGATGGTACTAATGCATAGCTCTACTCGTTGTGGTTCTATAGATATGCTGCACGCTCTATTCCGACACACGAGTTGGAAGAAAACTCACACCGAAGCTCGTAGGAACTTACCACACATAGAAGCCGATAGCGCGCACTCTTGGTATCTGTGCGTAGCTCTCGCCGTTGCTAACACAATGGCGGTGTCGCTTCTCCAATGGCGGCTCCGTAGCTCGCGTAGCATGTAGATAGGACTCTCTCTCTCTCTCTCAGACACAGTCACAGCGCTCAAAAAAATCACTTTGATTAATAATCTGAATCCCCTTAGGTTACAAAAACTTTGGCTTATATACCTCAGCCTTGGAGGTGAGAACATCTCTAACTAATTACATCAGCAAGTGAAATTACTTCGGGATTACAAGCTGGAAACTCAATTGAGTCCCGTTACTTAATGAATGGCTCAATTCAAAATCAATGTCGGAAAGACATTTATTACAATCAATGGTTACAAAAATGATGAGTGTGAGCAAAAATGTGGGTGTGATCCTCTACTGGCTCAACACTCCCCCCCTTCGCGTTCATGTCGTCTCTGACATGACCTTTATGCTTGGTCAATAAAGTCCTGTCGTCTTGAGCATCTGCAAATGTGATTCGTATCGCAGGTTGCCGATGGTCAAGGTTGGGCCGAATATTTTGCTTTCGTGGGTGAAAAAGCCGGTGTAGAAAGCTTCTTCGAATGTTTGCATGTGGAAGCTAGGCAAAAACATAATCCTCTGGTATAGGAGGTGCAACACTTTTGGAGAAGGCTGCAATGAAAGGTCATACATCATATCAGTCACTGTGTCGGCCGTCGATAGTAGACTCGAGGTCGTGGCTTTATCTGGCGCGAACACTTCAATGCAAACTAAGAGAGTCCTGCAAATTTTCTTGAGCATCTGACACGAAAGGTCAGGAGAGCCAGTAAAGAGCTTGATGGTGCCCGTTAGGGTTTTCACCATGTAGGCTTTACCTATTCTCTCTCCTGCCTTTGGTCCTGGCATCCTTGGGTAATTAAGCCAATTTGGCTTCTTTTCTGCAATCCTGCCATGCTCTTTCCAGCTTCTGACTCTTGGCACCGGGCAGAAGGTTGCATCCTCCCGAATCTCCTTTGGTGCCTCTACCAAGTAGATGAGGTAGGCTGGGTATTTGTTCAGCCAACCTTTCCTCCATCTAGGCTGCGAATCTACAATGTTCTTTGATTGTTCCTCTTTTGTGATGTCGCCTTCGTAAAGAGCGACATACTGCTCCTCCTCTATTCTCTTTTTCGTTTTTATCACTTCAAACTTCATCAAAGGGAAAGGCAGGCTGGGTTGCATCCACTCTTCATGGAGCACTTTTGTGTCTAATCCCTGAAGTCTAATGGAGATTAGGAGTCTCCTCTCCCATTCCATTTCCGCCTTGGCACTCTCCTCTGTTGACTTTTCTATTTGGTCATGGAGCCTTTGTTCTTCTTCTTCAGAGATTCCTGAAGTTGAGGTCACCTCGTGAACTGGGGCTGGATCTTCAATTGTGGTTGCCTCTCCAGTTTCTGGTAGCTCTATGGTTGCTCCACCTGATTCTTCTTGTGGTGTCTCTGTCTCTCTTCTTTGTTGCTCTTGTAGATCTTGGAGCTGTTTGTGGAGGGTCTCATTCTCTGTTCTTAGTGTTTGATTTTCTAAAGTGAGCCTCTCCTCTGCTGCCAATGATCCCTCCGCAATGTGCAACCTTTGCACTTGCTCTAATCTTAGCTCTCTTTGCAAGCTTCGGACCTGGTCTTCCAGAGCTGGTACAAGAGCTCCCTCTTGTTCGGTTCCTGCTCTGCTAGCTCTAGGGGTAGTCCTGAGTCTAGTGATTGTTCTTTCTTGGAGCTCGACTCTTTCCCTTAGCTCAATGAGCTCATCTTTAGCCGCCTCCAAGTCGTCTTCCATCCACTCCCTTGCTTCCTGTGCACTTATTACTTCTCTTGAAGCCTCGGCTAGCTGGAGTATCAAGCCATCTCTCTCGTTTTCCGCATCGTAGAGTGATGCTTTATGACTTTCAAATTCAGTCATAGCATCCTCTAATTTCCTCTGCAACTCGGCTTCCCTTTGTTTGGGTTTCTCAATCTCCACTACCTTTGCCTTGGATCTTTCTTTGATCTTGTTGAGCAGTTCATGCACCATGTGCATGTCTTTTTCATCTTCATCTGTCAACTCTAAAACTTTTTTGGCCACCACCTCCAATGGCTTCGGCTCTTCTAGTACGTTCTGCTCGTCCAGTTTTTCATCACTTTCTTTTGTACTCTTTGTATTTTCCTCTGTCCCTCTCCGATCATCTCGTTTTTGTAGGGTGATCCCATAAACCGCCTCAAAGGCCTCTTCTTCAGTGTACCCTATCGCTACCAGATCCTCATAATCGTTTTTCTTTTGCTGAATTGGATCTATCTCCTTTTCCTTGGTCCCGGCCTCCGGCTTTTCCATACCAGCCGTGTCCATCTCTACTATGGTCTCTTCCACAATGATTTCCGTCTTCTTCGGGCTGGGTACATCAGTAAAGGAGGGCTGATTGTCCTCAGTCATCTTGGCTTTCCCTTTGTTTGCTTGCCCGTCTTTCTCTTGAGGTTCAGTAGACTCATCTACTTTCTTCTTCCCCTTGTCGTCCTTTTTCAGCTCAGCTTTTAAAAGTTGTACTTCCTCTTCAGTGTATGGCTCGACAGGTTGCTACTCCAGTATAGCCTCTGACTCCTCATAAGCTCTAATATATTGATCATATTGATCAACATGTGGCCTGGCTGAGCTAGTTCCGACTTTAGTGGGGTCTGGAACCCACTTTTCTTCAAAGTCCCCCTTTAGAGCTCTTTCCGCTCTAAACTGCTCCACCAGTCTTTCCATTCTTGCCGCTTTCTGACTTTTGGTTTGCTTGGGAGCAACCTTCTTCTTTGCTTTCTTCATAATCGGCTCATCCACATTCTCTTCAGGTTCTAAAACTATTTATAGTTTCCTACGTGCTCTTGTTGACGCCCTCTTGGATACTTCAGGCTGTTCTTCCTCCTCATGGGCTTCTCTAAGCCACTCATTCTGGGAGGGAACCTTTGGCCATTGATCTCTGGCTCCAATAGCTTCATAAGCTATTCTTGTCAGAACTTCAGCTCCTCCTATATGCTTTGGCTTCTCGTTGTGCATGGCAATTACTTGCTCGTGGATGTGTTGAGCGTAATTCACCTCTTTTGGCATATTGCTCTTCAATGCCCATGTGATGGTAGTTGCAATGGCATGGGGCGGTGTCGTATACTTTTGCGGTCTTTTACTGCAAATATGGAGAAATTGGTTGTACAGTCGGCAAAGGGTTGCCGCTCTTTGGTCTGCCATATCTCCATAAGTTGCATTCTGTTTCTTGGACCCATAAACCTCTATAGCCTCCCTTCTTTCCCTGACAGAGCTCCCTTTGTTGTTCAGCTTCAATGCATCTGCAATGAGCTGTGGAGTGATCTGTACCTCTACTTTCTCTCCATCTATTGCTGTCAATGTGGCTTTCCCATCCTTCTGAATGGAGGTTTCCAACTCATACACTCTTCTTGTATCTACACCTGATGGTCTCGAGGTGAAGAATCTGTGCAAGTCTGTCCTTTCCAGGTACCTGCTGATGTTCTCTGACCTGCTATAATCCACCAATTCTTGTGGGATCATCGGTATATCCACCGCTTGCCCTTGAGGATCTCTGAAAGTCCCCTGGTAGATCTTTATTCCCTCTTGTTCCAGTACTACTTCCTCCACCCGAGTTTTGGTTGGCTTGAGGGTTTCTGCTGGAATGTCAAAGGGTTCCGCTTCTGCAAGAGCATCTTTGATTGTCGGTCTTTTTCTCTTCGTTGCCGATAACTTGGCGGAATCAATGGATCCTGTAACTCCAATTTCAGAAGTTAGCGTCTTTTTAGTACTGAAAGCCGAAATGAAGCTTTTAACTATTCAAATGACTTGAAAATTGAAACATGAGCTATTCAGGGCCTAAGGATGCAGGGTAGGTGAAAAAATATGCAAACTGGGCTCAAAATCATGCTGGAGACATCATACGCGTATGATGTCTTTTGTGTCAAAATGACTTCATATTGGTTGTGCTTGTAGCTGATAGTGTATACATGAGTATCATATGCTTGGATTTGAGTTTGGATCCCATTTGGTCAAGTTTTGGCCAGTTTAGTCCAGATCAGGCTCTTGGCAAAATTTTGAAAGGGAATTGGATTTTATGATCCAAATTGGATAAAACTTGGTGGTTCACCTTCAAATGGCATGTAGATCACTTCTGTTTGGTGGTTGAAGCCCTGAGGTGCCAAAATCACATAGTGAGACATCATACGCGTATGATGTCTTTTAGTGTATTTTTGGACCAAATTTCTCTATAAGCTTGGATATGGCTTTAGATAGGCTTATTCAGTGGATTTATGAATTTTGGATAGATTTTGGGCTAAAAATGGCTCTGGAGACATCATACGCGTATAATGTCTTTATCATCAATTTTTCATGGGATTGGTTCTGTGGACTCCCCATGTACTAGTGAAGGACTGTCCCTATTCAATCTTGGTTTGGACTTGAGTATGTTGAATTTGGGCTAAAATAGGCTTTGGATGAAGGATTTTTCCTCAATTGGGCTAATGGGGTGATCCACTTGACCAAATGGTTCCAAACTTCATATGTAGCATGTATTAGATATATATAATGGATGTATGATGACAAATAAGCAGTTTTGGCTCTGTAAGTGCAAATAGACATCATACGCGTATGATGTCTTTTGTGTCAAAATGGTGCTTTTTGGTTCCAGATAGCTTATAGATGTGTTAATCAACAATCCTATAAAGTTTCAATGAGTTTGGAGTTATTTTGACAAAATTAGGACCAAAAATCAATTTTATGGCCTACTTTGCATCTTTTTGGTTTTCCTTGGGTTTTCTAACTCCAATTCTCATGATACTTGGTTCATAGGATGTGATTAACATGTGGAATGAGGCTATGCACTCAATTGTTGAAATGGATGTGAAAATCATGCTGTGAGATATCATACGCGTATGTTGTCTTTTCTTGAAATGTTGGTCTTTTTGTGCAAAGAATGCTTTGTGCTAGTGCCCTAAGCCCTGCTAACTAGTTTTCAACTTAAAAAGTCATCAGTTTAGCTAAAAAGCCCCCTTATAGGCATTTCAGTCTCCGAAGTCGTCTTTTTGCCTTGGAGTTGAATTTCTTCAACTTTTCTTCTCAAGAGTTGCATTTCCAGCTCATTGGATACGTTGTGAAGCCACCTATTTGGTTGAACTTGACTTTGGCTCCCCGTTCTCCATCTTTCTCCATTTGGTTGCCCGAAAGCGTCTTTTTCACCATCGGTAAGTGAATCAGCTTTCTTTTGGGTTTTGCTTGCAAACATAAGTCATCCATGTATATTTGAAGCTGCTTGTGAAGTTTCATGTCATTTGGTCGTCAATTTTAGCCGTTATGCCAAAATGACGCTTTGTGTGTCCGCAGCCGAATCGGTTGTTCCGACCTACTTTTGGTGATCCAAACCCGGAGATACTCCATGGTTGCATTGCCCTCGATGTTGTTAAGCTTCCTGAGAAGTTTTGTGTCGTTTCGACAACTTTTTTCTGTTTGCCTCTTGCAGGCTCTGTTGACCTAGGGTTTTTCAAGTCGTTCTTTCTCGAGCTTTGAGTGTTAGAAACCCATCTTCTATACTAGGGTAACCCACCTCTAAGTTCTTGCAAGGTTTGGTTAGGCGGTTGTGCCACTACCTAGCGTTCTTCCCCATTCCCCGTCTGCTCTTGTTTCTTGGTTTTTGTCAGTTTTCGCGACAAAAGTTAACTATAAGCATCAAAAGCTTATGGCAACGAGTCTACCTCTCATGTCTGGTGTCCTCTGAGCTCTCGTAGCAGTCGTAGAAGGCGGTAGAAGGTCGGATGCTCCTGTGTGCTCTTTGCTCTCTCCAAGAAGGTAATAGTGGAAATGAGCTTGAAAGTGATGTGAAAAATACTTAACTTCGGACTTCCCAGATCACTTGTTACCAAATTTGACATGTGCTCCTATCTCGTCGTGAAATGCACTTTAGGATTTGAAATTTCTCAATTTGGACTCCGTTTGACCTGTTTCTGAGAAATCTGTCCACTTTGCCAAAATTCTGTCATTTCAGGCTTTCCGCAACTTTTTCAAAATTGTACCCAATTTTTACCATGGGTTGCCCTTGTCATTAGGACCATCACCGTCTATTCTTTTCTTTTTTCCGATCTCATTTCACCTGCTTTTTTATTTTTCTTTTACTTTTATTAAGAAAATCATAAAAAATAAAGGAAAATAGCAAATTGAAGCCAAAAAATTCCAAACATACACGATAAATAGCTGGTAACCCTGTGTATATGAATATACACTTATTTGTGATTTCTGGACTTGGATTACCACTTTTTTCCGCTTTTTAGCTCCAAAAACACTCTTATTTAGTGATATTTACACGTCTAGAGACCCAAATTCATCATTTGATCTCTTCTTGTTGCAAAACAAGGTATATAAGGGCATAAATATTATCAATATCCGCAATCAAACATAAAAATTGCAAAATCATGTAAGACACTGCCCTTGTAATATAATTTTTGTTTTTCTTTGTTTTTGGCGCTTGTAGCTGCTTTGTAACTCCTGTATACCTGTATACCTCCCCCCCTCCTAGTCTGAGTCCTCCCGGACGACTATGAAGTGTTCGTGAGCGAAGCATTGTAGTTGTTTTGGTCATAAGTTCCCAATGCAATTGCAGAGCGATGATACAACAGTCTTTCCAATAAAGCTGCTCTTTGTTTGATTGAAGGATTGGTGGTCGGGTTTTGGGTTGGTGATACTTCGGTAGTAGAATCAGTAGATGGATTCATCTTTACCTTGTTGTTCTTTTTCATAATCCAAATCTGCTTCTGCTTCACTTGTGCTTGCCACAAACTCTTTGCGACCCAAACCTGCTTTGTTCTTTGTGTTGATTTCCTCGACTTGAAATACCTAGGAGTGTCCGTTGATTGTACTGAAGGGAGTTCCTGTTTACAAATCTTTGGGATCCAAATTTGCTTGCTATAGTTTTGTGCCGTCATGAACTTCTTTGGAATCCAGATCTGTTTCACTGTCCTTGATTGTCTGGAATCACTCTGTTGTCTGGTATTGAAGACTCTGTTTTCCACCTTTGTGTTTTCTGGCACAACCTTTTTTGGTCTCCATACCAACTTTGACTCCGTTTTTCCCAAGGTTGAGCTGTTATATTATTGCTTGTCTTCCTTATCCACTGTTGAGAGTTCCTCGTCGAAGAGTAATCCGGTTGTATAGAAACTTTTGGTTGCCATTGCTTCTTCTTTTTCTCTGGTTGTTGTTTACCTTTGTCTTTGGATTCGTCCTTTGGAGTTGGCTCTGCTCCTTTGGTGAACTTAACTGATTGACTTTCACCTTCGTATTTGATAAGCACTGATTTAGAACTCCAGTCAATCATTGCATTGTATTGCTTCTGCCATGGTTGTCCTAGCAATAATGGTTGTTGTGTAGCTTGGTCTTCAACTACGTAAAACATATGAGGATACACATACTGGTTAATCTGTATATGTAAAACTGTGCATCTGACAGTTTTGATTGAATTCTCAGAGTAACTCTTTAACTCTTGCTTGGCAGTTTGTAGTTTAGTGTCATTTGTCAATTGTCTATACAAACTGAGTGAAAGTAGGTTAGCTTGAGCTCCTGAATCCAATAGTGCTCTGGCTTTGATTTGGTTGGTTCCTACTTTGCATTCAATGATGGGTTCTTCTTTGTCATTATCCATTTCTGTTATACTGACTGCGTTTATTCGTATTGCTCCTTCATTGCGCTCTTTCTGACGCAGTAGTTTTCTTTTCTCCATTCTTTCCTTCGCCTCGGCTTGCGCTTCCTCCACAATCTTTTTCTTTTTTGGACACGCAGCTTTTCTTGATGTATTTTGAGAAGCATGTCTTGGGTTAGCGGCAAAAGATACTTTTTCACTCTGCATCCACTAATCCAATTGGGCATTTCTTCTCCGTCTAATGTAGCAAGCTTGACGGCTCCACTTGGTGATAGATCTTTAATCACCAGAGGTCCCATCCCTCGCTTTTTAAGCTTCTTAGCATGCTGTTTCAGAGTGTAAACTAGGACATAGTCCCCAACCTTAAACTCTTTAGTCCGCACATGCTTATCAAAAAATTCCTTTTGTCGCCTTTTTTGAGCGTAGATAGAAGCTACTGCTTTTAGGCGAAGCTCATCTAGCTTTTCCAGGTCATCTATTCTATCAGAAAGCTCGTGCCCTGTCCACTCTAGATCCTTAGCCACCCTTAAGGTTGAAATCAAGAATTCTATTGGTAAGATAGCATTTAGCCCAAAAACCATGTTATATGGGGTCGTTCCTATTGATGTTTTATATGCTACCCTATATGCCCATAATGTTGAATGCAACTTCTGGTCCCAGTCAGTTCTCGACTCAGATACAATCTTCGTAAGGACCGTGCATATGGTTTTGTTTGTTGCTTCAGCTTGTCCGTTTGCTTGTGGATGATACGGGGCTGATTTCCTATGGATTACCATGAATTCATCTAGAAGGATCTTTATCACTTCATTTATAAAATGTGTGCCTCGATCACTCACAATTTCTATTGGCAATCCATATCGTACAAAGACGTATTCATATAGAAATTGTGCCGTGGTCCTGGCATCTGCTTTTTGAGTTGCCTTTGCTTCGACCCACTTTGTTAGATAGTCTGTAGCCACAACGATGTATTGTGCATGAGTCTTATATGCAGGAGGTGAAATGGGTCCGACATAATCAATCCCCCATTTTGCAAAAGCTCTTGCCCCCATCATTGGTCTAAGCGGCATATCATCTCTTTTAAGTGGTACTTTGGTCCGCTGACAGTCATCACACCGTTTAACGTATTCCTCAGCGTCCATATGTAATGTTGGCCACCATATTCCTGCGGCTAAGACAAGTTTTGTTGTCTTATCACCTGAGAAATGGCCTCCACCTACTCCTCCATGAGCTTGCTCCAGGATTATCACATACTCAGACTCTGATGCGCAAATCCTAAGCTGGTTGTCTTTACCTCTCTTATAGAGTTGATCTCCTATTAAAGCGTAATCTCTAGCTTCTGTCTCTACAGATTTCTGACGAGCTTTTGACGTTCCTTCTGGGAAAGTTCTATTTGTGAGATATTCAACAATATACTGACTCCATTCTGGAGCGATCATTATCTGATATAATGTCGAATACTCTGCTGGCGGTTTTGATGAACATACAATACATACAGTGACATATTCATGTACGCTTTCTTTCATTCCTGGCCAATAGACTCCCAATTGTAACAAATTCCTATATGTGTTCCTTCTTGAACAATGAAATGCACATTCCTGAACATGTGCTTCGCGCAGATATATATTATATTCCTCAGGATTGATGCATAGTCGTAAAACATGATCATTTTCCAATTGATACAACCTTCCTGCAACCAATTGAAGATTCTTGGATTGCTGAATAGCAATATGTTTCTGGTTGTATTCTCTTCTATCGAACTCTCCTCCATAGGTTAATAGGTTAACGACATTTTGAGACCACTTCGGTATCATTTCTATGTTGAACAAGTACGCGTCTGGCATGTCGTCATCTACTCCTATAGGGTCTTCTCCATTCGTCAATCGCGAAAGATGATCAGCTCTAAGATGTGTTTTTCCTTTCTTTACTACTACCGTGAAGTCGAATTCCAGTAAGATAATGAACCATCTCACTATTCTCCCGGTATTGCATGGTTTATTCACTAGGTAGAGCAAGGCTTGGTGATCCGTAAAAAACACAAACTTGTTGGCTAGAAGATAATGCCGAAATTTCTTCACAGCATATATCATTCCTAATCCTTCTCGCTCTGTTGTGGTGTAATTCTTCTCTGCATTGTTGAGCTGTCGACTGGCGTAACAGATAGGAAAATCCATGTTTCCTTCTTCTGGCTGAGCCAGAATGCATCCTATTGCATATGCCGAAGCATCTATATGCACATGGAATATCTTCTCCCAATCTGGTGATTTCAAGACTGGAGCAGTAATGAGTGCCTCTTTCAATTTCTTGAACGATTCCTCACACTCCTCTGTCCATTCAAAGTTCACTATTAGCCTGTAAAGTGGTTGGCCTATTATAGCGTACATGTAAATGAATCGTCTATAATATCCGCAATGTCCCATAAAGCTCTGTACTTGTTTCGCATTGGTTGGTCTAGGCATATCCACTATAACTTTTATCTTCTCTAAATCCGTGGATATTCCGTTTTGTGAGACAATATGTCCCAGAATTCTGCCCTGTCGGACCATAAACACACATTTCTCAGGATTGAGACAAATGCGATATGTCCTACATTTCTCAAATACTTTTCTTAGGTGTTCTAGATGCTCATCTCTCAGAAGAGAATGTACACATAAGTCATCCATGTATATTTCTAGAAACAACCTTAAGTATTCTTTGAAAGCATGCGTCATCAGCCTCTGGAAGGTTGCGGGAGCATTGGTTAGACCAAAAGGCATAACCCTATAAGCATAGATTCCCCACTCAGTTGCAAAAGCTATTTTATGTTGATCTTCCAGTGCTATGGCTAGCTGGTTATATCCTGAAAAACCATCAAGAAAGGAGTAGGTTGTTTTCCCTGATACACGCTCTAGAACATGATCAGTTATCAGCAAGGGATAATTGTCCCTGATTGTCGCAGCATTCACTTTCTTTAAGTTGACACACACTCGGAGTTTTCCATTCTTCTTGGGTACTACCACAATCGGAGATGCCCAATCGGTGTGTTCAATCTCGTATATGAATTCAGCTTCCATTAGCTTATCTATCTCTTCTTTGATTCGCTTAGCAAAAGTATCATTATATGTGTATGGTCTCTGTCTGCTAGGCTTTGCGTCTTGTTTCAGTGGGATTGTGTGTTGGCATATCGATGGGTCAACTCCCTTTAAGTCTTTATAAGACCATGCAAACACATCCCTATACTCTCTGAGAAGACTCAAAAGTCTCTCTTCCTCTCCTGGAGACAAATCTGTGGCTATGTACACCGGTCTAGGTGTCTCACCTGGAGCTGCTAAATCAACTTTTTTTGCATCCTCCGGTCCATCATAAGATTCGTTCTCCCTTCTCTCTCGAATAGGTTGGGTTAATACCACCTTCCTATCCTCTATTGTGAATTTCCTATAGTGAGAGGGAACATCCATGTTTTCCTTGATTTTGGCGTTTTCGTCCTCTCCACTCTCAATTTCTGTCGTCCAAACTTCTTTCAGAGTTTTCTTGAGCTCTCTGTACTTGTTTCTACTTTCTAGCTTGGACTCCGTGTGTTCTCTGTTGCGCTTGTTCTTTTCTGATTTTTCAGTTTCAGTTTTCGTTCCATTCCTTTGAACTCGATTTCTTGAGCCTCTTTTGTCTTTTCGTAAGCTCTTTTGATCATTGCCTCTCATTCTTCCAGAAATCTTATCCTTAACACAATCTTTCGCCTTTACTAGATTTAGGAATTGATTTTTTCCTCTTATTCTAGGCATCGGATTGGTTCTAACCCCCTTTGTTTTTTTCTTTGCTCTATAGCGTTTCTGGCGTTGTTTAGTTTGGTTCGGAAAATCAGAAAATCGGACATCCGTTATAGTTTCTTCGTTTCCGCTTGAATTGTCCGTTGACTCGTTGTCTGCTTCATTTCCCCACTCAGAATGATCGGGAATGTCGTGAAACACCTTCTCTTCATCTTCCTTTGCCAGTGTATCGTCCTTTTCGGTTTCTTTTTCGAGTACAGTTCTCAACATGAAGTACGGAACCACGTCGTACCCGTCCTTGTCGCAAAATTTTGTTGTGGGACCATCCGGAATTGCACAAACATCTAGGGTTGCTAGAATGTGTGTCCACTCTAATGGTTCAAGCGTGTCCTCTGGAAAGGGTTCTCCTATATAAGCTTCGTCTTCGATAGCCCTTTATAAAACACATTCTTCTCGTTTCAGACTCCCACATTGCGAAGCTCCACATATCCATAACTCCTTGGGTTTACCTAACCAAGCTGGAAATTCGGATCCCGCCAAAGTAGCTGAATCAAACTCCTCCACCGGTGTTCGGTTCACATCTTTGTAGCTATGGTCTTTCAGGTTCACACGTGTAGTGGTTTCCATATTTCTCAGGTATATGTGATCGTAGCCCCAATCCTGGACCATTTTCAACTGTCTCATGAATGGTCTTCCCAATATGATATCATAGTTATTCTCCTTGCCAAAATCGAGGAGAATAACTATGATATCATAGTTATTCTCCTTGCCAAAATCGACAATAGCAAAAGTATGTTCGTATTCAATGCCGCAAGAAGTCACTATAACTTTCTCTAATAACCCCATAGGTTTCTCCATGTGTCCATCTGCTAATTGGAGTTTCAACCTAGTCTTCCTTATTGCTGGTTTCCCCCATTTTTTCCAGATTTCTTTTGTAGCAATGGCTACCCCGGCTCCGCTGTCTAGTATTGCCATCGTGTTTACTCCTTGGAATTCAACTGGTAAGGTTGTATTCCCCTCTTCACCTTCGTAATACTCTCCGACCTTATTTAAGGGTACAGGCTTAGCGTTCTTTTGTGGTTTACTCAGCTCTTGTATACCCTCTTGCAGTCTCGATGTTGGGTCTTTCACCCCAAATTTCTCCAAGCATTTTCCTACAGTGGTCCACATATGTGGTCTTAACCTCAAAAGCTCAGCTAGAGAGATAGCGCATGTCACTGGTGTTGACAAGATCTCTATCAATCCTTGCGAGTCCATGACTTTTTCTGATGAGATTCTTCGTGAGGGAAGTGCTCTAATCTCGGATTTTGCTTCATACTCTCCTAAGTATGAAGGTAAGGTATTCAGTGAGTGAGATTTGCTCTCCATAGTTCTAACAGAGCCCCCATCTCCCCAGTAAGATTGCAGATCCAAGTCCACTTGAGATCCTGCCTCAAATTCCACTATGGGAGGATTCCTGATGTCCTTTTCCCAATTTGTCTGATTAGCTTGGCAACTTAGCTCGTTTGCAAAGTTTGCCTCTCTCACTTGTTTCCAAAATTCATTGTAATCCTCATCTCTTCCGTAAGACCTCTGTATGACTGGATGAAAACTCTCTATCTCCTGATCGGTTGTGTTCAACACTATGCGGTCATCCTTGTGTGTATTTTCAGGCTTTTGTGCACTGGGAGTCTTTTCAGCTACCCGTGAAACAATAGTCTCTTGCTGAATTGGGTTTTCCGTTCCACAATTCATTGTTTCTTTTGGTGGTTCTAATAAGGCTTGTGCAGTCTCGATCATTCTCTGGCACATTTCAAGTCTCTGCTTTTCCAATTCCGCGTTTGGGTATGTCATCCACCTCTGTTCTTGTGTTTGGTTGTTCTTTAACCTAGCTTCGTAAGCTCTCATCAGTGCGTCCAATGGTTCGTGTACTTTGTCGACTAGCACTGATCCCCCTGAGCTTAAGCTCGTTGTTTCTTTGATACTCTTTTGTTTCGTTCTTTCCGGGCTCATCTCTCGTTTCCCGTTTTGACTCTCAAGTTTTTCTAATCTATCTTTAGTTCGCTTTAGTTCCTCAGCTAGAATAGCGTCTTCACGTTCTTTTCTCAACTTCATGCGTGCTTTTCTAGCTTTCCATGTGTTTTTCTGACTCCGCGGTCCTGGACTAACCATTTCAGTCGCTAACTTTCCATTCTCAGGTTCTCTAGTGGTTTTCTTAGCTTGAGCTCTAGTAACAACTTGCGTTGGTATCAGAGTTTCATTTTCAGACCCACTGCTGGTAGGAATAGTTTCTAGCATATTCAATGTCATCTTTTGCACTTTGTTTGGATTCTTTGAACAATCCTCAATGAAGTGAGTAACCCCACACTCAGTGCAATAAGCATTAATTCTAATGATTTCCGTATCTGGGCAAACATTCATCAGATGGTCACCTCCACACTTGTGACAGGGTCCTAGTGCTGGTCTTGGTCCCATTTGATTCGTCCTTTGTGGATAGGATGGTCTTTGCCCTGTTAACCCTCCATGAGCTATGAACATCAATGTTCTTGCGTCCAAATTGTATCTCTCTTCATCAGAAGCACTTGTAATTGTTGGTATTCCAACATTCCCAATCATGCCCCATGGTTCTGGTTGTTTGGGTTCTTCTGGTGGGTAATACACAGTTGAGACATGTGTGCACCAAATTCTTCATAATAGGCTTGAACAGGCACTAGGGCTTGTTCTTCCTGATTCTCTAAGGTTGGTGCATATCTAATGCCTACTGGTCTTGCTCCGGGTAAAGGTGGTTGTTGTCCCAATACCGGTTGCGGTCTTTCTATCCCCATAGGTCCTGGCACATTTCCCGTTGGGTATCGAGGTACTGGATGTACTTGAGGTGGTGCTAATTGAGCAGGAGGTGCATACTGACGCTCCCTTACATACCCTTTGTTGTAATAGCACTCCTCTGTTGGATGGTTTGTCCATTTTTGTTCAATAGCACACCATTTCAGTGTTTTTGGCAATGGTTTTTGGTATGGTGCCATCCTTTTTAGAGCATCTTCTATCATTTGCTCTACATTTGGCATGGTTGTTGTTTGAACATTCTTTTTAGTGGTAGTCTCGCTCACTACGGAGGAAGAGCTACTGGATGCGAAATCTGTATCCGCTGACACCTCTCCATAAACCGTACAGTTATCCACTAAGTACAATGCCTCTCTCGTTACTTGCTCAAAACTTGTACAAGCTTTCAAGTGCAAGTCCTTCTTGAGAGTGTCGTTTCTCAGTCCCTCAATAAAGAGAACAGATAGTCTGTCATCTTGTGGTCGTTCACGTACTGGACATCTCTCAATGTATTGTTTGAAGCGAAGTGAAGCTTCCTTCACTTTTTCGTGTTCTCTCTGTTTAAAAGCATATATTTGTGAGACCGTATTGTGCTTAATCCCTCGTTTTGAGAATTCCTCCGCAAACTCTCTTAGCAAATGGTCAATGTCATGGAATCCCCCTATGTTCAGTGGTTGAAACCATGTCAATGCCGTACCTTCTAGAGTAAGACCAAATCCCTCGTATTGTGTATGGAAATCTGTTATCTACTCAGCTCTTAAGACTTGCTTAAAGAGTGACACATGTGCATACGGATCTCCTGAACCACCATACTTCTTTGGCATACACTTCGCTACTTGAGATGGTCTCATACGTCTATGGTCTACTACCAATCTCATTGCTCCTGTGTCCCGGCTAAAGCTTTCTCTAGCATCATGGACTTCATGGGTTACCCTTGTCGGTTCCCCTGCCCCGAATCTACTACTAGGAGGTAAATGTGATGGTTCCCCTTCGAAACTTGGACCTGGAGTGGTATATGTGGAGATTGGAACTGCACTACCTCGATTCGTATCCATTGACTCTCTGGAATGTAATGATCCCATTGGTCCGGGCTTCGAGTACTGAGGTTGACTGAAAGAGTCAGCAACCTGAGTTCTTTGTCCTCCTGTTGTCATTGGGTTTTGCACTCCATTTGTTGGTGCTGGTCTTTGTGAGCTAGAAGTAACATAATAATAATGTAGTGGTCCCCCAAAGTATGTATATCCTTCTAATTCTTTCTTGCCCATTGTTGAGTATTGTCTCCCATACTTGTCGTAAGCAGCAATTTTCACTTCCGATCCCTCTGTGTAGGTAAAGACATAAAGTCTTTTTTGGTCTGTCAACTCTCCGGTGTAGGGTTCTTCACATCTATAATAGAGATCTTGCTCCCCATTATTATATTTGTATAGCCCCACATAGATGTTATCAGTGTTGATCCTTGTAGTTTCATTCTCTCTTCTTAACCTCACATCAGGTAAGTTCATTATTGGTGCTTTCTCCTCAAGTTCTTCATCTACTTTGGCTTTGGTGCCCATCAATCCCCACTTGTCCACAATGTTAGGGTTTAGGACTACCAAGTACATGGTACCCTCGTCATCTAGATATCTATCTCCGCTATAGCTCACAGGCACTAAGTCCTTGAACTCACTAGGTCTATCTTCTATCTTCACACAATAGCGGTCCATTCCATCCTTGTAGATCTTGGCACCTTGCTCATTGTCGTACTGGTATTTTATGAACAATAGCTTCATTGTGGCGGAAGGGTTTGATGATCCTGCTGCCATATCTTCTCTGTTGTTCAAGCTCAAGTGTTCCAAGTGTTCGGTGAAAATCTCGTAAGATCTCTCCGAAGAAGTATCAGAGACACTTCCTTCAAAGATCGGCTCTAATGGTTGCACCCAACTTTGGTTTACACTTCCCTCGGTTGATATGACACTTGCTGGTTCCCCTTGTTTTGGTTGGTTATTCTGGAGGTTCCTACCCGATCTCAAATTCATCAATTCCCCTAAAGGACTTTAACTTTTCCGTCTCGGCAACTTGTTTTCCCCATGTTTTTGTGGTCAGAATTGATCCAAACTGATTGATACTTGGTCAATTGTTTAATCTTGTCAGTTGGACAACTTCTGTTTCATCAAGTGAGAATTTAGTTGCAGTTATGCTGAAAAAGACATTATACGCGTATGATGTCTTTTTTCACAGATTTAGACTATTTTGGTTATGCTCACTCTCAGTAGCCCCCTTATGCTCTTTCCACTCACAAAATTCAGTTTGAACTCTGTTTGAGCAAGTTATGGCTAATTTAGGCTTTTCTTGGCAATTTTCCGCTTTTGACTTGTTTTGGGTCAATTGTGATCCAAATGGGATGAAACTTGAAATATAACCTCTAGACAGTTATTACAATGGATCTGTGTTAGCAAAGTATCAAAATATGTCCAAAATTAGGTCAAAGACATGATACGCGTATGATGTCTTTTTCATCAGTTTGGGTCAAGACTTGATATTTTTGCTTTCTACAGTGTTTGTAACAATCTTGTCAGGTCAGATATCAAAAATAAGCAGTGGATGTGCTAAAAGACATTATACGCGTATGATGTCTTTTTTCACAGATTTGGACTATTCTTGGTTTGAAGCCTTCTCCAATGTTTATAATTGAGTTTCAAGTGTTTTTGTCACGTTTGAATGTAAAAACAAGATCTGAATCCAAAATTTCCTATTCTTTGCGTTTCTTGGACTCCAACTTGTCTTTTTGGGTTTCTTTGAGTGTTAATGCTCTTGTTTTAAGTTGAAATTAGGATATAACCCCCTTTTTGAACACTCTGGTAAAGTCAAAATTTCTGTTTTGGTCTCTGTTTGGTCATTTAGACATCATACGCGTATGATGTCTAAAGTTGCAGATTTCCAGTTTTTTGGCACAGAATCCTTCCTAAAGCTTCCTCTAGTGCTTAGCAACTCCCAGATACACAGAAAATTTCTCTGACTTTTGTTTATTGCAAGTTTCACTACTAACTTGACGGTTTAGTGATCTAACATGCAATCAACCATATCAAGCAAATACTCCAATAATTATTAGCTCCAGATCAGGATCAAATGAAGTCCTACCTAAGCTATTCCTAATCATAAAATGGGTTTCGTAATTGTGACTTTAAAGATATCCACTGTCACTCACGGACTAGCAAATTCTTCTTCTATCAACAACTACTCCACACCAACAAAACAACAAACAAATCTAAGCTAAACTAGAAATACTGTCAACACGGAAGAGCCAGGAATACCCCACTTCCTAGTATCTCTCGAGATCTTCGGAGTCCACCACTCCTAGATCTTTTCTAACTAAAGTATACAAAGTAGTTTATACGACTCACCTCGTAGGATTAGTCTAAGGTCACCTACTTAGGGCTCTCGTCCCCGGCAACGGCGCCAAATGTTAAGGCGGTTACGCCGCTAGCGGAAGCTAAATAGCGAGAACTCAACCAACAACAGAATTTGTCAGACGAGGACGAAGCTTGACCCGCAGGCGCATGGAAACAACTAGGTGGGTGTCAAATCACCTAATCGACCTTCTAATGACAATCACTACTAAGGAAATCAAATCTAAGTTCTAAAATACGCAAGTGACTGAAACCCGTACTACGAACGAATGTTATACGAAACAGGATCTAGAATCATTGAATCGATCTCAAACTCAAGGGGAAGTCTATGCACTAGGTAAGAACAACACCCTAAAGACTTGAACTGCAAAATCAACCTATAACCACTCCGTGCGGTAAACGCGTATGAAGACAGGCCGAAAAATACAAGTGACCGAAACTTGACCCCGATGGTACTAATGCGTAGCTCTACTCGTTGTGGTTCTATAGATATGTTGCACGCTCTATTCCGACACACGAGTTGGAAGAAAACTCACACAGAAGCTCGTAGGAACTTACCACACATAGAAGCCGATAGCGCGCACTCTTGGTACCTGTGCGTAGCTCTCGCCGTTGCTAACACAATGGCGGTGTCGCTTCTCCAATGGCGGCTCCGTAGCTCGCGTAGCATGTAGATAGGACTCTCTCTCTCTCTCTCTCTCTCTCTCTCTCTCTCTCTCTCTCTCTCTCTCTCTCTCTCTCTCTCTCTCTCTCTCTCTCAGACACATTCACGGCACTCAAAAAACTCACTTTGATTAATAATCTAAATCCCCTTAGGTTACAAAACCTTTGGCTTATATACCTCAGCCTTGGAGGTGAGAACATCTCTAACTAATTACATCAGCAAGTGAAATTACTTCGGGATTACAAGCTGGAAACTCAATTGAGTCCCGTTACTTAATGAATGGCTCAATTCAAAATCAATGTCGGAAAGATATTTATTACAATCAATGGTTACAAAAATGATGAGTGTGAGCAAAAATGTGGGTGTGATCCTCTGCTGGCTC
Source organism: Adiantum capillus-veneris (assembly GCF_014529385.1). NCBI lineage: Eukaryota > Viridiplantae > Streptophyta > Polypodiopsida > Polypodiales > Pteridaceae > Adiantum > Adiantum capillus-veneris. The sequence goes on along the minus strand of NC_140941.1, from coordinate 147,638,879 downwards.
AACACCCATGTACATGGAGTGTATACCTCCTACATGTGTATGTTTGTGGATACTACTTAGGATACCGTTTTTATCTTAGGGGAACCGCCCAGTTGTATGGGCAATTGGTTTGCCGTATGGGCATCCCGAACTTTGGGTGATGGGTTTCCACCCTATTTATAAATAAGGAAGGGTGTTGTTTGTTTCACCCATGTATAGGTGTGCTTGAGACAAGTGGAGTACGTGTCAGGGTTTTCAAGATATATTATAAGTGACCATACCTTGTCTTAAGTCTAAAGATGTTTGTTTTCCAAAGGACTGTTTTCAATGCTGATTTTGATGACTTGTCTTGTTGAATTACTTTTACGGAAAGTTAAAAAGGAATCCATTATTTTAAATGTTAAAACACATGTGGTAGTAATAGAAAACAAAAGGATCATGTGTGAGTGCGGGGTGGTAAGTGGGGATTGACTAAGGTTGTCAACCATGGACGGGTGGACCTGATTAGTCAGGTAACTATCCATTCTCGCGCACTAAAAACATTTAGCAAACTTCTCCGATTGGAAGAGGAGTTCACCAGCGGCTGTGCCCTCACATCTATTAGGGGGAAAAAAGCATTGGTTGAGAATACCTTATCCCAATTGTGGAAGTTATAGGGTTGAAACAGTCTTAGATTTAAAAGATGTTGTCCCGTTTTTGCTATGAGACAGGACGAAGTCTTCTTCTAGGGCTATAGACCCAAGCCACTGTCAATGGTAAAGGTATGTTCCCTGGACCTTTCACTTAGAGACTCTGACCTTTAATAGGCCTAGAGACCTGTCAAGGACCCCATCCCAATCTTGGTATTGGTGGGTTGGGGACCTCACAAGTGGTATCAGAGCAAGGTTAATTAAGGTCTTGTACCTAGAGGAAAAACATTAAGGTACTATGGAAAATTGGGCTTTGACAAGGTGATCAAAAGTGTGTGTAATTGAAATATGAGAGATAAAGAGAAAAGAGAAACATTGTCCCCATCTGTGCAGGAAGAATTCCATCAGGCCTTCCGCAAGTTTTTGGTCTTCAACATCATGTTTATGGGAGCATGCACATCCCAAAGATACACAATTCAGAAGAGTGTAATGAAGCTATTGGATTATATATTTTCCCCACGCACTTTAGAAAATTAGCTAGGGAAGGTCTGGTGGAGTTTTTCTCATAGATGCAAGAGAGCTGGAAGGGTTTGTTTTAAATCTCAAATAGGCAGAGGAGATTCGAGTAATTGAAGTATAATTCTTTATAGGAATGGAAGATCCAAATGAAAGTATAGCAATAGATGGTGGCATTTTAGTGTCACAAAATCAATGGGTACTTGATCAAATAACTACCATAGTCTACCCAGGAAAAATTAGGCATGTGGATGTAAGTCCTAGCTTTAGAGGACCAAGAGATGTTGTATTTTGTGATCCTATGTCCGACCCATCCATGGTGCATAGACTTTTTATGTAGGAGTGTTGATGTCCTTGTACATATTAGTTTTCTTGTATCAGTCATTGTATATACCATGAGTTTTCCTGGAATATTGTATGTCATGTTTATTGGAATAAAGACTAGTGGATTTACTTTTTGATCATTGCAATGTGAATGAAGTGCTAAATGTTTAGAAATAAGTAAAGTAGAGAAAAATTTAATAAACACTAAACTCCCTCACTAGCCTCTACATTGTTACAAAAGAAAAGAAATTACTATTAAAGCAGGTCCAACTCCATGTCTTCAAGGGAGAAGGGCCCAATCTAGAGCGGGATGCATGAGTACTATACAAAGTTTGTGTCTTTAAAACGTTATGCTCCTTAAATGACCATGTAACAACAAATTTCCCGATTCTTTCAAGGTCTCAACAAGCCCCTAAGCACACGTCTCAAAGCCATGAGAACTATATCAATCTAGGATACCCTTCTTAGGGCCAAACCTCTTGTAGCTGAAGGAAACAACCCATCAGAAACTATCATAACTATAACAATTATAGAGGAAGAGCTAGAGGAAATTTTAAACAAGGATATCAACAGTGTACAGTAACTGCTGTAGCAAGTATGAATCAAACCTTCCCTGATATAAGATGTTATGGATGCGGTCAGATGGGACACTACAAGCGCAACTTTCCCCAAGAGTTAGACCCTAGAACTACAACTAGGCCTAACCGCCAATGTCAAGGCAACCAAGGTAACTTACAAAGAGGAGGAAGAGATGGAGGACGTGGCAGGGAAGAGGAAGAGGAAGTGGAAGAGGATCCCAAGCTTATGCAGTAGTAGGAGAGCCTACTCTAATGAATGAGAAAGATGAAAGCAACCCTATTTGCAGCAATTGACAATCCTAGAGCGCGCCAGCAATATGCGGGCATTCAAACTACTGCAAACCAACAAGGTGAAAATTTTGAATACTTATACATTGTGATAGCACCCATTATTTTCTTTTTCCAAAATGTTTAAGGAAACTTAAGTTGAATTAGTACCCAGTCAAAAGAATGGTAGTGGAATTAGCATATGGAAAAGAAGTCTTTTCTCAACATTCAACCCGAGAGGAGTTTCTACCTCATCGTACCCTACCTGTTGTAATCTACGATGGTATCTTGGGAATGGATTTGCTATTAAAAAATCAAGCACACATTCACTATTCCGAGGATAGTTTATCCTTTAGGAATGAGCTAGGGGAGGAAATTTTAGTTCACGGACGTAATGGGAAGCCAAAAGTAAGGCTAGTAAACTTATTAAAGGTCTACGTAAGAGACAACAAATCTTCATGGTCAAACTAAACAAAGCTGAAGATTCAGAGGCCAACCAATTTCTAGACTGGCTTAAGAAAATTCCAGATGTGTTTCCAGAGGACCTCTCAAATTTACCTCCCCCAAGGGACATAGACCATGAGATAGAAACGTTTCTAGGTAGTGAACCTATTTCCAAAAGACCTTACAAGATGTCTCTAACCAAAGCCATAGAATTCAAAGAACAGATTCGACGACTAATCAAGCAAGGGTTCATCCGACCAAGTATTTCTACATGGGCAGCACCTGTTTTGTTTCGTAAAAAGAAGGATGGATCCTTACGCCTCTGCATAGACTGTCGAAGCCTTAATCAGGTATTCGTAAAGAACAAGTATCCTATCCCTCGCATAGACGAAATTCTGGACAGCTTACATGCGGTCGAAATGTTCACAAAAATTGATCTCAGGTCAGGGTATCATCAAATCCGGACCAAAGAAGAAGACATATACAAGAATGCATTCAACACTCAAGATGGGCACTATGAGTTCATATTCATGCCCTTTGGCCTTACAAATGCACCAGCAACTTTTAATCGACTCATGAATGATATATTTTGAGAATACCTGGATGATTTTGTGTTGGTATTCTTTGATGATATATTGGTATATTCTAAAGATGCTAAGGAGCATGAGGAACATGTATGCAAGGTCTTGATTATTCTTTGACAACATCGATTACATGCCAAGATGAGAAAATGTGTCTTTTGCACTCCTGAAGTCAGCTATCTTGGATTTATCATATCTTCTAAGGGAATCTCAGTGGACCCTACAAAGGTTAAGGACATAATAGAATGGCCACAACCCAAAACTATCAGCAAGATTCGGGGTTTTCTAGGTATTACACGAGGGTATAGAATATTCGTCAAAGATTATTGTTGCACCCTTGACTCAACTACTCAAGAAATCCTCCAAGCTTACATGGGAGAGAGAACAAATAGATTGTTTCCAACAATTGAAACAATATCTCACCTCCGCTCCCATACTCAAGCTACCCAATTTTACTCAAGATTTTGAGGTCATAACAGATGCAAGTGGACTCGCTGCAGGAGGAGTCTTAACACAAGAAGGCCAACAAGTTGCCTACACTTCCAGAAAATTAAGGCTTCATGAGTTGAGCCATCCAACTCATGACCTTGAATTGTTAGTTGTTATACATGCCCTCAAGTTATGGAGACATTATCTATTGGGATGCCAATTTTAGCTGATCTCACTGATCACCAGAGTCTAAAATGGACTTTTGTCCAACCAACCCTTAACATGAGACAAAGATGCTGGATAGAACTTATTCAAGAATATGATTTCCAAATTAAATACAGATCCGGAAAGGAAAATGTGGTTGCCGATTCCCTTAGCAGAAAAGCCTTCCTTGGAGCCATCTCCATGGCCAACAACCCAATATTGGATTAAGGTGAGGGAATACAAAATGAAGACTATCTTCAAATCATTCAAATTCTCAGCCAGAAAGATGTAACAGAAAAAGAAAAATCCCTAGTTAAGGACCACTCTATGGAGGATAGCCTTCTTTACAAAACAGACATCGACTTTACATTCCTAAAGATACCTCCCTAAAGCAATTAATTGTTCGTGAAGGTCATGATATCCCAGTATTAGGACACCTAGGATATGCAAAAACTTTTAATACTTTGAGGAAAAGATACTTTTGGATCAGAATGAAGAGGGATGTACTTCAATACATCAGACAATTCCTCTCTTGTCAAAGAAACAAGGCTGAACGAGTGATTATGCCAGGAAAGTTGCAACCCTTAGACATTCATTATGTACATAATAGAATAAGGGGGCTCACATGTAGTGAGTGAGTTTCAGCCCCTGCAAACACAAGGTCCCCTCTCTTCTCCATTGCTACACACACTCACATACGCTCTCACTCGCGCACTTCAGAGAAGAGGGTGACCTCTTTCTCATCTTTTTCTTCCCTTGTCCCTCCTTGTCTGCACCATCACTTTCTTCAGAAGAGGAAGAGGATGAAGAAGATGGATAAGAGGGTGACCTCTTTCTCACCTTTTTCTTCTCTTGTTTTCCCTCTTCCCTCTTTAAATTATGGTGAAGAGGAGTATGCAATGGTCTTCTCCGTTTAGGGGGTGTTGAAGAGCATTTTTCCCGCCGTCTTCATGGACCCATCTCCATCGAGGTGGCAGGAGACTCACTTATTTCTCGTTCTTTTGGTGGGGGCTCTACCATTGAAACTTGGGTTCTCCTTTGAAAGGGAGATCCAACCAAGAGCCATGCTTCAATGCTTAAGCTTGCCATCTCCTTCTTCTTCATTACTATGCTATTATGTATGCTAGCAACAAGAGTTATGGTAAGTGAGGAACTAATTCTTTCTCCTACGAAATTTTTTTTCTTCCTCTTCCCTACCCTCATTCCCTACTAGCTCTCTCCACCTTTGAAGGTGTTTGAGGTCTTGGGACTGAGGCTTGGGATAGTTAAAGCTTTCTTCAAGTTTATCTTATGTTTGTGATGCATGAAGCTTTCCATCTTCATTGTGTCACCTAGGTCACAAGGAACACAAAGATTGTATTGTAACAAGTCTCTCTTAATGGGAGAAATCATAATACAAATGCCTATTGGAGCGGGGAGCGGCTCCACATAAATCCGGTCCTCAACTGTTGTCATGTTCTCTAAATTCTCTCTCTTGTAAAAGTATTGTTCATGCCAAGTTAACTAATTGCTATGATTATGTTGCTATCTTCAATTATGTTCACCCGTTATGCTCACAAAGTCATTTCTCAAAAGTACTCTGATTAATTTTCGTTACTCTCAAATTAAATAGGCCAATTCCATTACATTGGTATCAGAGCATTTGGTTTCTCTTTTCTTGCTTAAGAAGAGAGGTCCTTAAGTAGCCTATAAATGGTTGATGTTGTTAATTATATTAGGGTAAGTGGAACTGGGATCTATTATCGGTTTTGTTGAGCCCACTATGTGCGGGATAGTGCACACCTCGGGAGCTTTGGACTTAATAATGGAGTCTTTTTAGACTTGCCTACAGCTTTACCATTATTGAGCCATAAGAAGTCCGAAAGGAGCTATCCCTTGGCAACTCTGCTATGTTAGACCTACACCTCTACTCTCTATAATTAACCACTTCGAGCCGTGGGTGTAGATACTTAAGAGCCGATTTTCAAAGGCTAAGAGGAGTGGCAACTAAGGTTATGAATTGCCAAAGCATACACTAAGTACATACATAAATTTTGTTAACATGGCTGACAATAATCAAGAGAGTAGAATGAAAATTGATAGCTTTGATTTTGCACATGAAGGTGCTAATGATGATGCTCCCATGTTTGTGAATTATCTCGTCATCACTAGGTTGAAGCAAGCTATGGGCAACCCTGCTTTGCAAGCCGAAGTTACTCAACAACTTCGTGTTTATGGAATTTCCCTTCCTTCCAAGAGGAGAGAGAGCTTAGGAGGCCTCTTGAAGAGACCCCCAAAAGAAGACTCTCTCCCATTCGAGAGGAGGAATCCAAAGAGAAAGAAAGCAATGACAGTCTAAGTTCTTCTGAAGATGTGGCTCCACGAAGACGGCGGTCTAGACGATCGCCTACTCCTCCCAAGAGGAAAAGAGCAACCCATAGTCCTTCTCCTCATCACTCTGAAAGGCAAGAGAGGAAACAAAGGAAGAAAAGGGCTAGGAAGAGGTCACCCTCTTCTCCTTCTTCTTCACCTCCCTCCTCTTCCGATGAAAGTTATGGCTATTCTCCTAGAGAATACAAGAGGGGAGGACATCGCAAATCATTTCCTGCATGGCGAAGGTCACAAAAGCTAAAGAAGTTCAAGGAGGGAGGAAAGAGTGTCTCTTTTCTCACCTATGATGGCACCTTTGGTGCTACCGACAAAGTGTTGGCCTTCATCCAGCAATTTGATGCGGCCTTTGGGGACGAGGGCTTCATAGAGTCCTCTAAGCTACGTCATTTAGCTATGCACTTCCAAAAATCAGCTCGTCAATGGTGGGCTAGCCTTCGTGGCAATGGTGAATCCCCAAAGACATGGAAAACTCTACGAGTTTCCATCATGAAGCAATTCCTTGCAAGCGATGCAAAGGACAAAGTGCTTACCGAATGGCGCAGCTTGAAGCTCCTCTCCCATGAGTCTATCCACAAATATGTAGACACGTTTTGGGATTTACATCTCAAGGCTACTTTCTTTCAAAAGATAGACTTTGTCGAGCAAAGGCAGCAATTCTATGCGGGATTACCTGAAGAGATGTCCGAATACATCAACTCTCAACGGCCTGGTACTATTAGCGAAGTAATCCATCACACCATGGTTGCTTCACGCATCAATTTCCATCAAGGTGCTAGACGTAATGTCAAGCCCATGGAAAACAAAGACAAAAATGATGCAAAGGGGAAAACCAATGTTCAAAATACTTCCCAAGTCAATTCCAACAACAACAACAATCGGTCCAAGGAGAAGGGAGTTTACAAAGGTAAAAGCAAACTCTCTCCTGAAGAGCTTGAAGCTTTTCGCAAGGACCATAAGTGTTTCAAGTGTGGGGAGCAAGGGCATGGCTATCATTCTTGCCCCAATAAGAATACTCGCAATGAGACTCCTAGGGCTTCCACCATCGAAGCTCCAAAAGAGGATGCTCATTGCAAAGGATCATCACTTTCCTATGCTTGGGGAAAGGTAAGGGAGCATGATGCCTTCATCTTGTTTGACCCTGGCTCTACTCTTAACTTCATATCAATGGAGTTGGCCACCAAGTTGGGCATTCAAGCTTTTGAGATGGGAGATATAGTAGTGGCTGATGCATCTTTCAAGGGACAACAAGCCTCCGTTACTCCCTTGATTGGGAAGTTGAGGCTTCATGTCCAAATCTATGTCGACAAAGAAGACTTCTTCATCTCTCCTCTCCAACATGAGGATGTTATCCTAGGGGCACCATGGTTTGATCGCATGGCTGCCAACATGAAGTTCCCTGAAAGGAGAATCTACTTCACCTATAGGGGAAAGAACACGTATATAGATGCTAGTGAGCGTGGTCTCATTATTCCACTTGTAAATCCTCTTGCTTTTGATAAGTCAATGAAGAGCTCAGTTTCTGCGTACATGATTTTTGTCAAAGAGTCTCTAAAAGATACTAATGTTTCATCAAATGTAAATGGTAGGAATCAAGAAGAGTTAAACTTGTCTAATTTTCTAAAAGGATTCCAAGATGTGTTCATGGATGATATCCCTATGGATTTACCTCCAAAACGAGGGGATGATGACCATCGCATTGAGCTCCTTCCTAGAAGCTCACCACCTAACAAACCTCCTTATCGAGTCTCACAAGCTCAACAAGAGGAGATCATGAGGCAAGTACAAGAGCTGGTAGACAAAGGGATGGTGAGGCCTAGTTCCTCTCCCTTTTGTTCTTCAGTCCTTTTAGTGCAAAAGAAAGATGGTACATACCATATGTGTGTGGACTATCGAGCACTAAACCATATCACTATCAAAAACAAATTTTCCGTACCTCGGGTAGAAGATCTTTTTGATAAGCTACAAGGCTCTACCTACTTCAGTAGGATTGACCTTAAGAGTGGCTATCATCAAATAAGGATAGTGGATGAAGATATCTTAAAGACCGCGTTTCGCACAATGTTTGGTCTTTATGAATATCTAGTTATGCCTTTTGGCTTGACTAATGCACCAGCTACGTTCAATCATTTGATGGAGAAAATTTTTAGACCATACCGCAAATTCATTGGAGTGTTCTTTGATGATATCATCATCTACTCCAATTCTTTGGAGGAACATAAGCAACATCTCCAAGTGATTTTTCAAGCATTGAGGGAGAACAAGCTTTTTCTCAACCAAAAGAAAAGCGAATTCTTCCTTCAAGAGATTCAATACCTAGGTCATATTATCTCTAAAGATGGTATCCGAATGGATCCATCAAAGTTAGAGGTAATAAAAGCATGGCCTAACCCAAGAAATCTACATGAGCTAAGAAGCTTTGTTGGTATGTGCGCATACTATAGACGCTTCATAGCAAAATTCTCTCAAGTAGCAGGACCACTACATGACTTAACTAAGAAGAACATTAAGTTTTTATGGACTGCTAAGGAGCAAAATGCTTTTGAAAAGCTCAAAGATAAGCTTACTTCCCAACCAATCCTCGTGCTTCCGGATCTCTCAAAGCCATTTGAGTTCCAATGTGATGCTTGTGGTGATTGCCTTGGAGCCGTTTTGCTTCAAGAAGGGCATGCCATAGCATATGAGAGCCGAAGGCTCAATATTGATGAACGAGTCTTGGGCATTTATGAGAAAGAGCTTTTAGCTGTTCTACATGCCCTAGACACATGGAAGCACTACCTATTGGGGACTCCATTTATCCTACGAACCGACCACCAAAGTCTCAAGTATTTCATGACACAAACCAAGCTTTCCGACAAACAAATGAGGTGGGCAAATTTTCTTTCGCAATTTAATTTCCATATTGCTCACATAGCTGGTAAGCACAATCAAGTGGCCGATGCACTTTCACGACGACCCAAAGTTAATGCGGTGTCTATAGCTACTCACAATGATCTATCCTCTATGATAGATGAGTATGCCATTGACCCTGACTTTAGAGACATAATGTCAGCCCTTGCTTTGGGGAAGAAAGAGGAACCATTCACCTTGCAGTATGATTATCTTCTCCACGAAAATAGGCTATGTGTTACACATTCCCTTCGTGAGAAAGTTATGTATGAATCCCATGCTCCTCCATATGTGGGGCATAGAGGTATTCAATCTACTCTCCGAGGAGTAGAGACGTACTTCTATTGGCCGACCATGAAAGTGGACATACAAGAGTATGTTTCAAAATGTGTAGTATGCCAAAAGACCAAGTATGAAAGAGGGAAGCAACCTGGATTACTATAGCCATTGCCTATCCCAAATTCACCATGGGAGAGTATATCCATGGATTTCATCTTTGGATTACCCAAGTCTATCCATGGGAATACAGGAATATAGACAATAGTTGACAGGTTTAGCAAGCAAGCACAATTTATTCCTGTCAAAAAGACTATTGAGGCACATCAAATGGAAACTCTCTTCATATCTCAGATTTTCAAGCACCATGGATTACCCACATCCATCGTGTCAGACAGAGATCCTAGAATGACCAGTAATTTTTGGAAAGGTCTCTTTGAAAATCTAGGAACAAGATTGAATTTCTCTTCGGCCTATCACCCACAAACGGATGGCCAAAGTGAGATAGCCAATCTTATGATACTCGATCTACTCAAGACTTATGTTACCAAAGTAGATCAATGCTCACAATGGGAAAAGTACTTACCTCTTGTAGAGTATGTTTACAATAATACTGTACATACTTCTACGGGAAAAGCACCTTTTGAGATCATTGAGGGAAGACCTAAAAGTCCCTTGCTACTCAAAGTACATGGGAAGATCTTCGCCGCCGATGAGTATAGCCGTGACCTACAAGAATCTTTTCAAAAGATTAAGGAGGCTATATCCATCTCTCAACAAAGGCAAAAAGCTGCTGCTGATAAGCACAGAAGAGCCTTCATGTTCAAAGAAAATGATTGGGTCTTACTCAAGTTTCCTAAGGCTCGATTAAGGCAAACGACGGGCAAAAATCCTACGGGCCATCAAAAGTATTATGCTAAACTAGCAAAAAGATGTACTATGGTCCTTTCCAAATCTTGAAGCCCATCAATGAGATGGCTTATCAACTCAAGTTGCCCAACCATTGGCTCATACACAATGCCTTTCATGTAAGCCTACTTAAGCCCTACAAAGGAGAGCCACCAACTGAACCAATTATTGAAGACCCTCCCGAAGTTGAAGACCAAGAAGAGGTGCTACAACCCGAAGCTGTTCTTCGGCATGAAGACAAGGTACTATGACATGGTAAGATTATCCGACGGTATCTTATTAAGTTCAAAAATTATCCTTTTGAAGATGCTAGATGGATGCAAGGAATACAGCTTAAGGATAGTATGAACCTTGTCAATGCTTACAATGCTACATTAGAGTAAGCAAATGTACAAATTTCTTTTAAATGACTCATGTTTTTGTCTTATAAGACTAGTCCTCTTTTTAAATTGTGCACAAATTTAACTAGTATGCATGCTTAGAATCATGTTTGTGATGACGACATCTCTCAAACACCAAGTAGAATTTGTCACTCTACTTTGGGAGAATGAAATGGACTAAAGAGCAGACATGCTTGCGACAGCTGTGTCTCCCAAGCACCAAATGGATTAGTCATCCATCTTGGAAAGATATCGTAGGGTAAAAAGGGATCATCTACCCACTAAGTAAATGTTGACCGCTGGGTCAACAACACAACATAACTCAAGTTTCGTACCAAAGTCTTATCTTTTGCGAGTTATGAAATGCTGCGGATTATGGCTATAAACGTCATTTGTAATGAGTAGTTATTCTAGTTTCAGAAGTCGGGGTGCAATGGCACTTCCAGATTGTAAATACAAAGCCATTTGACCCTTTCAACCCCATCTTTGGTTAAACCTAAGGTAGCCTTAGTATATAAGGTACCTATGTCATTTTGTAAAGGAGACTTTTTATCATAATCAAAACTTAGCGTTGCCGTCTACTGTGTGTGAGAGAGAAAGAGAGTGAGCATGAGCTTTCTCCTCTCGCTACGCCCGGCTCACTCAACACATTGGAGATCCGACTGCACCATTGTTGTAGGCTCGAGGAGAGCTACGCGACAACGCCAAGCATTCCACGCGAGACAAAGCGCACACGTCGACGCATCTACGAGCTATTTGTGGCCGTAAGTGTATCAAACAATGTTTGTTTTCTGCGTGCTAGTAGTCTATAGAATCATGGAGACATAAGCTACGCATAGGTACTCATAAATTTCAGTTTCGGGCACTTTCAAAATTCTGCTCTGTCATCCTACGTGTTTTTCGCAGACGGGTTTAGAGTGAGGGTTTTGAGTGTAGAAGCGTAGGGACAAGTGTATCCTAGTGAGGGGATGGTGTTCCTTAAGTTTCGTACGAGTCTGGCATGATTAGGTGAGTTACCTTCCGTATGTGTGTATGTGGCTAGGTGGTGTAGTTGAGAGCAGTGAGGTTCCTAATTGTGGTATAGTTGGCCTTCCAGAGTGTTGTATGTGTAGGATGGTCTCAGCCTGACAAGCTAAAGAGATTTCCTCTGTGTGCCTATCGTGTCATCTGTGTCCTCGATTGACATTATGTTGATCTAGGTAGTGTTTGCATGCACTTCATGGGTGTGTGAGTCGCTCCGTCCAACATTTGCGCCGCTGCCGGGGACACAAGGACCTAAGTAGGTTTCCTACTAACACTCATGTGATGGTTGCTTGATTTAGTTTCGGCTAAAGAAAGCGTTTTTCTTAAGTGGATCCGGAAGAGGATATTCTGCGATCAAGTGGATAGCCAGGAAGCATGTGTCTTGACGAGGGTCTGTGACTAGATAGGTTTAGTTAGGATCTGTGGATTAGAGTAGTTGTTGGTGGTCGAGTGATTTGTGAGGTGATAAAAGCGTTTACTAGTCCGTGTGTGGCAGTGAAGCGTTTTTCTACTCATAGATGCAAAACCCCATATGATTTATAGGAGTAGCTTTAGGTAAGTGATCCGATTCTGATCTAGAGCTATTCAACACTGAATTATTTGCTAAAGTGCTTGATTGCATTTGAAATCACGGAAAAGTGTGCTTTTGAGGGTAAAAATGCATTAAACAAGCTTTTGTGGATATTTTTATATGAATGACTGATGCTGTGCATATAAAAGAGCATTTGCAAGGGTTCTGTGAAGAAAACTTGCAATTCTGTAAACATAGACATCCTACGCGTACGATGTCTCAAGGGGGTTTTGGAGACCAAATTTGAAAATTATGACTGCACCAGTGTGTTCAGAAGGGAGGTTTTACCCTAAGTATACATTGAAACTAAAGTTTTGGCCAACTCTTGACACCCAAAAGACCAAAGACGGAGTGTCAAAAACGCAAAAATAAGAAACTTAAGATTCTAAGCACAATTTTGCATAAAAACTGGTAGGAATGCTTGAAAAGTAGTGCTCAAGACTTGGGGATGCCTGTGGATGAATTCTGCACAAATTTCATCAGTAGACATCCTACACGTAGGATGTCTAGAGAGTGATTCTGGAAGCAAAAATCAAGTTTTGACATCATACCCATATTCTGCATGTTGTGTTGGACACACACACCAAAGCTCATGTCATTTGGACATATAGACTGAGAGTTAAGGGGATGTTACTCTTTCAGAGAAATATTTTCCCAAAAGTGGTGATTCTGAGCAATTTTGACATCCAAAATTTGATGTGATCACATATTCTTGTTATATGCATCAAGAAGCACCTTAGGTAGAAACAGAAGTCCATTCTAAGAAAAAAAGACATCCTACGCGTAGGATGTCTACAGGGTGATCTGGTGGAAATTTTGAAATTCTGAGTTGTCAGTGTGTTCAGAAGGTAGGTTTTACCCTATATTCACATGGAAAGTGGAAATTTGACCAAATTTTGACAGATCAAAGCCAAAAGACGAGAATTGCCAGATCAAAGCTAAAATTTTGACAGATCAAAGCCAAAAGACGAGAATTGCCAGATCTCCTACCCAAATTGTGTCCATGGCCTAATTTTGAGACCAAACCATAGGATGACTCCATAGGCATGTTCTATATGTTGTATTGAGTGCATGTGATAAATTTCATCTCATTTGGGTCAGTGAAAGTGAAGATTGAACAGACTGAAAAAAGCAAGAACGGCTAGTTTTGGGGTCTTTTGACATCCAAATTAACATCTTAGCATACTATTGGGTTGCTGACATCAAGGGGAAGCTGTGGTTCAAATTTGGGGCAATTCTAAGCACTTGGACATCCTACGCATAGGATGTCTGCACCATGATTTAGCACTCCAAATCAACCTCTGAGCATACCACAGTGATCAGCACCTTAAGGAGAGTCTGTGGTTCAAATTTGGGGCAATTCTGAGCAGTTAGACATCCTACGCGTAGGATGTCTAAAGCATGATTTAGAGGCCAAATTCAAACTGTGGACATAGCAGGGTATTGTATAGCCTTAGGAAAGCCCCCTAGTCAATTTTGGTCCAATTTGGAGTTGATTTGACTGGTGAATTCATCAGAACGGACATCAGGCTTTTGGAACAGATTCTTGATCATTTGACCAACCTATAGGTGTCAGAATCAAAAAGTAAAAATAGATGTGAGCTTAGCACATCACGGGGAAGCTACATTGCAAGTTTGAGCTGAAACAGAGCAAAAAGACATCCTATGCGTAGGATGTCTCCAGGGTCATAAAGTGGTCAAAATTCTATTGTAGCCATATAGGGAGATTCCAAGTGTCTCAAGGATTCCATATCTTTTTTCAAAAGTGAATTTGGACCTTGTTTGGCCTATTTACCAAGCAAAGACAAGAATTGTCAGACATCCTACTCTTGGAGTGCACTAGAAGCTCTTGCAGCCTAAATCTTGACCTATTGGCATCCAAATTCAATTTTGAGCATACCATTGGGTTGTTGAGAACTAGGAGAATCTTGGGATCAAGTTTGGACAAAATCTGAGCAGTTAGACATCCTACGCGTAGGATGTCTCCAACTTGATGTAGGACTCCAAACCAACCTATGAGCACACCACTGTGATCAGCACATCAAGGAGAAGCTGGGGTGAAAATTTTAAGTCATTCTGAGCAAAAAGACATCCTGTGCGTAGGATGTCTCAAGGCCATTTTTAGGTTCAAATGAAATTCTAAGCATACCATTGTGTTGCTGGACTTAAGGGGAGTCTCTGGACCAAATTTTGTTAAATTCTGAGCATATAGACATACTACGCGTAGGATGTCTCTAGGTCAGTTTTAGGGTCCAACTGTACTTTTGACCATACAGAAGTTTTCACAGTGTCACAGAGGTCCCAAATCTTCTTTTAAAATTGAATTTGGACTCATTTTGACTAGTCTAAACTGCATTTTAAGGTTTTGGCCATAACTTTCACAAACGGTATCGGATCGGAAAAGTTTTTATATCAAAACGTAGCCTGAGAGTGGCTCTACAGATCTTAGAGCAAAACTTGAACTAAATGTATGCCTATGGCAATCATTTAGTTCAACTTTGAAAAAAACATCGTTTAAGGCCTCAAAATGCATCCGGAAGTCAGGGATGTCTAAAAGCGACAATTTGCGAGAATTGTGAGAAAACGGTTGCGGTTTTGGACATAGTTTCGACTTTTCCCTAACCAAAGAACTTGAACACAGTGGACTAAGTCTACTTGAACCAAGCAGAAGCTCTTAAGCCCAAAAATCATGTCTACCCTAGATTCAAACGCAGCTTACACAAGCTTGGAGATCCCGACGATAGAGGAATATCCTCCCACAATGGATCTTCCAAACTTGAAATTGATAAAGACCCATCTTGTTGAGAGAATTTGGATGATTGGTCATGAGAGTGAAGGACTATATAGATACATTGACAACAATGAGGTCAATCTTTATAGGTGCTCAGATCCATACCTAGAAGAGATAACGGATTATAAGCTCTTATATGTCTACACATACGGAGTCGACTGTCAATGGAGATCTATAGTTGTCGACAAGTATGGACGAGAATACAAAGTTATAGAAAGCACAAATCCACAGACTGTACTAGAAAGAGGTGGATATTTGGTCAATGAAGGACCACAAATGCCTCCACCAAACACAAGAATTCCTATAGGAATTCCAAGAAGAGAGCCACCAGGATTCCCTTCAAGAGCGATAACGAGAGAAGGATTGGGAGAGTCTCTGGTTAGACTTGTAGACAATCAACGAGTTAGACCATCCCAAGTCCAGAAATGGGTAAACAAAAAATACTCCGGAGATAAAGATCCGAGAGATCACGTAACGGCTTTTAGAAGAGTGATTAGACCAGAGGAAGTTTCAGATTTTGCGACACAGTTTGCGGGATTTGGATTGACTCTAGAAGATGATGCAACTACATGGTTTGACTCGGTGGAAAAATGGGATTTTGAGACCCTAGATGAGCTGTTAGAGGAGTTTATTGAAGAATTCTCGCCAAAAGGCATTGCTCACAACACGGTCTCGCAAATCCATAGATTCAAACAGAAAGAGAATGAATCAGTACGCAAAGCATCATTACGGCTCAAGAGATATGTTGAGCTCTGTCCGAGAGCGGAATCACCTACGCAAGCACGACTGATGCTGATCTTTATCCAGGGAATGATACATGCGGGCCTTCAGAAGGATCTGCATATGCTAAGGAGGATGAAGCTAAACAAGTTGATCAAAGAAGCTCTTTATCTAGTGGACAACTGTGAGGCATACAAAGAAAAGGACTTAGAGAGTCAAGGAGATGACACATCCTCTCAGCACAGTGTTTCACAGATAAGTGAGTCCATTGCCAAGCCAACGGCACCTATTGATCAAGAAAAGCTTATCTCGACGACTTGGTCAAGAGGTTGATTCCTCTTGTAAGGTCTGATTTGGGAGAGCCGAAGTGGTGTGAAATTGAGAGAAAATGGACGAACCATATGGGGGAAGAGTGCTATTATAGCATGGAAAATGCTAGGGAGAGGTATGTACAACCTGTTCCAGAAGCACCTACTCCACCTAGATACATTACGGAGAATGCGCCAAGACCAATAGGAGTTTTAAGGCCACAGCTTGTCTTAGGACAACAACCTCCGCTACCAGGTGCTAGAATGCCGGTAGACATGAGATGCATGCCAATGATGGAAGCATCAAATAAACCAACGCAAGTACCAGCTACAATGTGGTATAGCAACCAAAGTGAGTACTACCCTTCGGAGTAACAAAATGTGAGAGAAACAAATGGAGTGGTGAGGCCGGTACAACCTCCACCTCCTGGGTTTCAGTCGAAAGAAAGAAGGTATGAAATGGACGAAAGGACATTGCGATTCATTGCAAATAGCGGCTTATCTAGGTCAAAGCTTGCTTATAGCCAAGAGGAAATTCTAAAAGAATCTCCTCAACCAGAGACAGATTGTCACAAAAGTCGTGACAACCACTTGGTCAAACAATGTCCTTATACGGAGATCACTGAAGTAAATGCCTATTGTCTTGAGTGTGGCATCACTCACTTGATCCCCGATTTCCCGAAAAAACCAAACCAAATCAGGAAAATCACGACAAATGTATCAGGGGTTGTTCAGCTCCCTAGTAGCTCAGAAAATGAAAATGTTGTACCAGTTCAAGTAGTTACGAGAGCACAAGCTCAAAAGAAAGCTGATGAGAATCCAGAGACAAAGAACACGGAAAGTGACATGAGTCCAAAGACAGATGATGGACCAAAGACAGATACACCTAGTTAGAAAACCAAGAGCAAACGAAATAGTTGGAAAGCTAGAAAGACTAGGATGAAAGCACGCAGGGAACGAGAGCAAAAATCCCTAGCTGAGAAGCTTACGGAAGCTGAGGAGAAGATAAAACAACATGAGGAAAAGGAGGCACCTTCTCTTACACAGATGGTTAAACCTCTAGAAGAACCATCCACGGATGAGAAACCGAGAAGTGCTAGTTCAGGAGGATCTGTGTTGGTACAGAAGGTTAATGAGACATTAGATGCCCTCTTGAAAGCCTATGATGTGAGGCTCAAAAACAACCAAACCCAAGAACACAGGTGGATGACATGTCCCTATGCAGAACTAGAAAAGCAAAGGTTTGAAATGTGCCAAAAAATGATTCAAACAGCCCAAGCTTTACTAGAACCACTAGTTGCAAAACCTGAGGATGTGATCCGTGTCATGCCTACACACGTAATCCCACCAAACCAGGAACTAAAAGAGCCAGATTCTAGTCATAAGCACAGACCAAACCTCAAAGACCCAGCATTAGAACCAAGGATAGTACTGAATACCATGGATAACTCTTCCGAGGGATTTCACCAAGCTATACCTGAGGATTGTAAAGAGATAGATGGTCTTGACGAATTGTGGAAACAAGTTAGAGAGGCCAATGAAGCCGATGACCTAAGAAGACGAGTAGACAAGACTGGTGATGAACGAGGAGTATTTCTACCACCAATAGAGGAATTTGAGACTGGATCTCAAATGAATCTAGACGTGCGATCGTATTGGGGCGACAAAGGATCTGTACAATCTATGGATAGTCAACCCCATTCTCTAAGAACACTACCGTCCTACATGGGAGAGTACGAGACCAAGTCAGATGTGGTTGCAGTCCCATCACAGGGACTGTCTCCCAACAAGGCCATCGATTCAAAGGGGCTAGTAGATATTCTATCTACCCCAGTCACCTGTACAATAATGTTAGCCGAGTTGCTCAGAATAAGACCAAACATGTGGGCTAATGTGGGTAAATGTCTAGAGAAATTTGGTGTAAAAACCCCAATGACTCAAATCGAGGAAGGCATCAAAGAGCTTGAAATGCCTCAACTAAATACTAGGCCAGTGCCATTAAACAAGGTAGGAGAGTATTACGAGGGAGAAGAGGGAAACACCACCCTTCCTGTGGAATTCAATAATGTAAAAACCATAGCAATCCTTGACAGTGGAGCTGGTGTGTCCATTGCAACCAAAGAGGTTTGGAAAAAATGGGGAAAACCTGCCTTGATATCCACACGAATGACCCTGCAGCTTGCAAACGGACACAAAGAAAAGCCCCTAGGACTTTTAGAAAAAGTACTTGTTACTTCTTGTGGCATTGAATATGAACACACTTTTGTTGTTGTTGACTTTGGCAAGAAGAACAACTATGACATCATTCTGGGAAGACCATTCATGCGACAATTGAAAATGGTCCAAGATTGGGGTTATGACCATATATACTTGAGACATATGGAAACATAACAAAGATAAACTTGAGGGACCATAGCTATAGGGATGTGACAAGAACACCGGTTGAGGAGTATGATTCCGCCACAGTAGCAGGATTAGAACTTCCAGCTTGGTTAGGTAAGCCTAAAGAACTGTGGATGTGTGGAGCTTCACAATGTGGTAGCTTGAAACGTGAGGAATGTATCCTAGAGCGGGTTATAGAGGATATGGACTATATCCCAGAACCATTTCCTGAAGAAGAGTTAGAGCCTTTTGGATGGGAACACATCTTGGCTACTCTGGACGTGTGCGCCGTGGAGGATGCTCCCACAACAAAGTTTTGTGATGAAAATGGCTATGACGTCGCTCCTTATTTTGCAGTGAGTGTAATCCAGGAAAATGAAGAGGTCTAGACATCAACAAGCTCTCAAAATAAGGAGCAAACAAAGAAATGTGGAGGATCAAAAGATGAAGAAGACGACGAGTTCTATGACTCTGTAGAACACTTCGAGCTTCAAGAAGATCAACGACCCTGGAATCAATGTCATTGCTACACGAATAAAGTGCATCAAAAGTGGATTCCAAAGTCCTTGGTGAAGACACAGCCACCACAAGCATCCTCATACAGGGCTCCTAATAAGGATGAAAAGACTCAGCTAGGAGGAATATGACTAGAGCAACGAGCTAACAATGCTCTAATCAATGGGCTAGAAAAGTCCTCCAAGAAACTCCCACCCACAAGCAAACAGATAGTAACTTTCCACTACCAGCCAAAAAATCAAGGGAAAGTACAAGAAGTCAACCTTGCTGAGGATAGTAGCGATAGTGATGAATCTTACGACATCCCCTATCATCAACTCAGGCCATCACTATCACCAACCCCTTCAGCAACAACCATGACAGGTCAAAAGAATAGGACAACAAGTCAAAGCCAAAAAGCTCGACAAATCTGGATACCAAAAAGCCAGATCGGCCAAAAACAGATATGGATCAAGAAGACAAAGATCTCTAATGACAAATCACAAGATCCAACACCAAAACAAAAACAAGGAAAGCGTGCACGAACGGGTAAGAATATCACAAAGTCGCAAGCTTTCACAACTCAGGTTTGGGCTCCAAAGAAGTTGATTCAAGCACAAAAAAGTCAGGAATTCATTTGGATTCCAAAACAACCACAGTATCAACTTTCAAAGCCTAAATCCCGTCCCCAACCAAGCGTACAAGGGCTGAAGCAAAGACCACTGTTGACCCACACAACAAAAAGGTGGATCCCAAAGAAGTCTCTTCAAACACAAACGAAGCACGAGCAAGTATGGGTTCCCAAACGAGCGTCAGCAACAAAACAGCCAATAATCGCAAAGAAATGGGTCCCAAAGAAGAAGAACAAAACTGTTGTCAGTGCATCACCGCTTGAATTCTTACAATTCTTCCTACGATTACAATACAGTTAGAAGAGAGCAAGTCGCTTCAATCAAGCAACGATACAAGAGCTTCAAAGACCATTACATTGCTTAGAATAGGAAGCCTCGCCAACAAATGCCAATAAGCAAATTGCTTATACCCACATCTTGCACAACATAAATCTTTTCCATGCATTGACTGTGTATGCATAATAGGGCTACATTACAAGGCCTGCATAGGCACAACTTTTAATTGCCCAAGCACAACACATACCCTTTGCGATACCCTGTCGTAAAGGATGACTCCAAATAGGAAGGGGGAAGGCATTCTGAATGAGGACCTAACATTATGACTATTATAGGGCAATGTTTTGTGAGATGCATTGAATTTTTGCGTTTTATTGTGATAATTTTTTGAAGAAATTTAGAGTATATGCCCTCATAGTAGTGTTACAGAGGAGTATGGGGACAAAATCCATATATGAGACCCTAGGGACATGTGTATAGTGTACATAGCATTTAGATTTCTATTTGAATGATTTTTCTTTTGTTGAGTTGTCTTAAGATTTTCTTTGTTTATTATTTTTTAAAAAAAATTAAAAAATCCATAATCCACATGAAGAAAAGACTGACGAGAGGCCTGAGCACTACAAAGAGAAGAAGGTACAGGGAAACGATGAAACTTCACGAAGTATGTCTCAGCAGCCACTACAACAGCCGAAGAACTTGTCACAAAGCAGTGTCAATATGCAACCGACAAGTCATAAAAGTCAGATTCGAGTAGCTAAGCCACAAAATGAGTGAGGTGTTAGTCCCAAAGCTTCAAGTAATATTCTCTGTGGTCTAAGCATCTTAGCTATTCTAGGTACTGCTCAAGCTGGAAGAGTTGAGCATATTTACGTTGTGTCGCTCATGCTGGTATAGGTGAGCAAAAGAGTCGAAGTCTAAGTACTTAGTTTGGTGAAGCGAAGGAGAAGGTCCAAAAGACACTCACGTACTGAGCACAGTGAGATACAAGTGGAGAAACTTCTACATCAAAAACCCTTCTTGGAAAGGTGGAAGCTATTGAGACATCTTTTGATGTCACATGTGCTACATTTATTCCTCAAAACACCTATCATCTCCTTCTTTCACATTGCATGCTTTTGTCGACAAATTTCTCATATGCATATAGAGTGTCCCATAATTGGCACTTGCATCAGGCACTCTTTCCGTGTTTCACCCAAGCACTCACCTTTCATGAACATGTACTTCACGTTCAACTACTCAACTCCAATAAGAGCGTATACCAAAGGCATTTTTTTTCCCACCGGGTTTTTTCCCTTTGGTCATCCAGGTTGTAGACCCTAATCTAAAGACACCTATCACCATCCTCTTGTACATATTCCTACTACATCAACAATAAGGAAATGCTACTCAAATCAAATGAATTGGAGCACCAATTTCAGATCATAGCATACTTCTCCTCAATGGCGAGTCAAAGAATGGCCTACAATGACAAAGCTACAGACAACACTAACAACATGATTGCACAAGAACAAAGAAGTCCTCAATGACAAAGAGCAGACATAAGGGTAATCAGAGGATCTCAAAAGCTTATCCTTGATAATGCGCATCGAATGCTCGGCAGGGTTTTGAACCTCAAATTAGAATAATTAAGTCCTGGATTCAGCGTGACAGACAGACTTTGCATTGGAGTGCAACTTGGCCTAAAGAAGTTAAGGATTTAGCCATACAATTTCTACAAAATCCTTACAAAGTTTTCATTGGCTCACAAGATCAGAAAGTCAATCACTCAATTTTACAGATTGTAGAAGTTGTTTCTGAGAATCACGAATACTCCGAATTCACAGATTGGTTGGAGCAAATGATGGATGGAGCTTTATCTATCCATGATGATAAGAGTCAAGTTAAAAGACATTGGGTTCTTTTTGAATTTAGATCTGGAAATAGACCTATAATGACAGAAACAGATGCTGCAGCTCGGAGCGTGGATGTGAAAGACATAAAGTTCGTCATCAATTATGATTTTCCTGAATCATGTGAAGACTATGTACATCGGATTGGACGAACAAGACAAGCTACTTCAAAGGCTACAGTCTATACTTTATTTACAACAACAAAACGACAGCAAAGACCACATCGCCATCGACAATCAGGTCATGTCGGGGACGACATGAACGCGGAAGGGGGGAATGTTGACCGCTGGGTCAACAACACAACATAACTCAAGTTTCGTACCAAAGTCTTATCTTTTGCGAGTTATGAAATGCTGCGGATTATGGCTATAAACGTCATTTGTAATGAGTAGTTATTCTAGTTTCAGAAGCCGGGGTGCAATGGCACTTCCAGATTGTAAATACAAAGCCATTTGACCCTTTCAACCCCATCTTTGGTTAAACCTAAGGTAGCCTTAGTATATAAGGTACCTAGGTCATTTTGTAAAGAGGACTTTTTATCATAATCAAAACTTAGCACTGCCGTCTACTATGTGTGAGAGAGAAAGAGAGTGATCGTGAGCTTTATCCTCTCGCTACGCCCGGCTCACTCAACACATTGGAGATCCGACTGCACCATTGTTGTAGGCTCGAGG
Organism: Adiantum capillus-veneris; assembly: GCF_014529385.1. Classification (NCBI taxonomy): domain Eukaryota; kingdom Viridiplantae; phylum Streptophyta; class Polypodiopsida; order Polypodiales; family Pteridaceae; genus Adiantum; species Adiantum capillus-veneris. The sequence continues at coordinate 147,616,343 of NC_140941.1, read as the reverse complement.
AGAGCTACGCGACAACGCCAAGCATTCCACGCGAGACAAAGCGCACACGTCGACGCATCTACGAGCTATTTGTGGCCGTAAGTGTATCAAACAATGTTTGTTTTCTGCGTGCTAGTAGTCTATAGAATCATGGAGACATAAGCTACGCATAGGTACTCATAAATTTCAGTTTCGGGCACTTTCAAAATTCTGCTCTGTCATCCTACGTGTTTTTCGCAGACGGGTTTAGAGTGAGGGTTTTGAGTGTAGAAGCGTAGGGACAAGTGTATCCTAGTGAGGGGATGGTGTTCCTTAAGTTTCGTACGAGTCTGGCATGATTAGGTGAGTTACCTTCCGTATGTGTGTATGTGGCTAGGTGGTGTAGTTGAGAGCAGTGAGGTTCCTAATTGTGGTATAGTTGGCCTTCCAGAGTGTTGTATGTGTAGGATGGTCTCAGCCTGACAAGCTAAAGAGATTTCCTCTGTGTGCCTATCGTGTCATCTGTGTCCTGGATTGACATTATGTTGACCTAGGTAGTGTTTGCATGCACTTCATGGGTGTGTGATTCGCTCCGTCCAACAGTAAAATTGACTAATGACTAAGGCTTTATCTCTTCTACCTCATAGTCGAGGACGACTATGATTTCAAGACAGAGGTAATTTCATAAAATCTAATATCTAATATCTAACCAACCCAAATGATTTTCTCATATTAAATTGATCACTTAATGTGGGAGAATAAACGGGAACAAGTGTTAAGATATAGACATGTGCTTATAGATCTATCTCAACACGGGGCCAATGGTAAAGGGGATCAAATGAGAGATGGTCTATCAAAGAGCAAGGCTAACCAATGGACCATAAGACCTTAAGGTTAGCTTCATTGAAGACCTCCAATAATGTGTGTAAAATTCCTTTGACCTTAGGTAAGCTAGGGCTAAGCTTGAGGCGCGGGAACCCGACCCAGCTCGAGATGCTTGTCATGCTTGATGACTAAGGTGCTTAAGGTGCTTGATGATTGAGGTGCTTGAGATGCTTGAGGTGCTTAATTATTGAGATGCTTGAGGTGCTTGATATGCTTGAGATGCTAGGGTTGCACTTGAGGTGAGAACCCATCCCAAGCTTAAAGTGCTTATGAGCCAAGCTTGTGGTGGGAACTGGGCCTATGCATGAGGGGCTTGAGGTGTCAAAAAGTCAAATATTCAATCCCTACAAGGAGGGAGCGAGCCCTACATGAGGGTGGATGAGAGAGAACACCCACACACTCACACAAGGCATGCATGGTACAAAGAAAGCAAAAGGGACACTTGTCAAGTTCCTCCTCATGTTGCCCTCATGGTGTGCCTGAAGCCTATTGGTTGGCCACCCAAGGGGTCCAATAATAATTTAGGAGATTTAATTAATTGATTTAGCATTTATCTAGCCCTTTCTCTCAAAGGGGAAAGGGGGACACTTGTCTCAAGGCTGCTTGTAATGCCTCCTGCTTGTGATTGGCTAGGCCTGGAGGGGTCCAATGAGCTTCAAGCATGAGCTACAAGGGGGGGTCGACCCAAGCAATCTAGGGGGTTGCTTAGGGGATATACTCACCCACACACACTCACAAACACTCTCATTGTGTGCTATGCAACGTGGAGCTCCCTCTCCTTCTCCAAGCAAGTAGAGGTTGAGAGCCTACACCAACACTCTTGGATATGGAGTGCAAATCCAACCAAGAGCCATGCTTCGATGCTTAAGCTTTCCATCTCCTTCTTCTTCATTACTATGCTATTATGTATGCTAGCAACAAGAGTTATGATAAGTGAGGAACTAATTCTTTCTCCTACGAAATGTTTTTTCTTCCTCTTCCCCACCCTCATTCCCTACTAGCTCTCTCCACCTTCGAAGGTGTTTGAGGTCTTGGGACTGAGGCTTGGGATACTTAAATATTTCTTCAATTTTATGTTATGTTTGTGATGCATGAAGCTTTCCATCTTCATTGCGTCACCTAGGTCACAAGGAACACAAAGATTGTATTGTAACAAGTCTCTCTTAATGGGAGAAATCATAATACAAATCCCTATTGGAGGGGGGACCGGCTCCACATAAATCCGGTCCTCAACTGTTGTCATGTTCTCTAAATTCTCTCTCTTGTAAAAGTATTGTTCATGCCAAGTTAACTAATTGCTATGATTATGTTGCTATCTTCAATTATGTTCACCCGTTATGCTCACAAAGTCATTTCTCAAAAGTACTCTCATTAATTTTCGCTACTCTCAAATTAAATAGGCCAATTCCATTACATTGGTATCAGAGCATTTGGTTTCTCTTTTCTTGCTTAAGAATAGAGGTCCTTAAGTAGCCTATAAATGGTTGATGTTGTTAATTATATTAGGGTAAGTGGAACTGGGATCTATTATCGGTTTTGTTGAGCCCACTATGCGGGGGATGGTGCACACCTCGGGATCTTTGGACTTAATAATGGAGTCTTTTTAGACTTTCCTATGGATTTACCATTATTGAGCCATAAGAAGTCCGAAAGGAGCTAGCCCTTGGCAACTCTGCTATGTTAGACCTACTCCTCTACTCTCTATAATTAACCACTTCGAGCCGTGGGTGTAGATACTTAAGAGCCGATTTCTAAAGGCTAAGAGGAGTGGCAACTAAGGTTATGAATTGCCAAAGCATACACTAAGTACATATATAAATTTTGTTAACATGGCTGACAATAATCAAGAGAGTAGAATGAACATTGATAGCTTTGATTTTTCACATGAAGGTGCTAATGATGATGCTCCCATGTTTGTGAATTATCTTGTCATCACTAGGTTGCAGCAAGCTATGGGCAACCCTGCTTTGCAAGCCGAAGTTACTCAACAACTTCGTGTTTATGGAATTTCCCTTCCTCTCCAAGAGGAGAGAGAGCTTAGGAGGCCTCTTGAAGAGACCCCCAAAAGAAGACTCTCTCCCATTTGAGAGGAGGAATCCAAAGAGCAAGAAAGCAATGAAAGTTTAATTTCCTCTGAAGATGTGGCTCCACAAAGACGGCGGTCTAGACGATCGCCCACTCCTCCCAAGAGGAAAAGATCAACACATAGTCCTTCTCCTCATCACTCTGAAAGGCAAGAGAGGAAACAAAGGAAGAAAAGGGCTAGGAAGAGGTCACCCTCTTCTCCTTCTTCTTCACCTTCCTCCTCTTCTGACGAAAGTTATGGTTATTCTCCTAGAGAATACAAGAGGGGAGGACATCCCAAATCATTTCCTACATGGAGAAGGTCACAAAAGCTAAAGAAGTTCAAGGAGGGAGAAAAGAGTACCTCTTTTCTCACCTATGATGGCACCTTCGGTGCTACCGACAAAGTGTTGGCCTTCATCAAACAATTTGATGCGGACTTTGGAGATGCAGGCTTCACAGAGTCCTCTAAGCTACGCCATGTAGCTATGCACTTCCAGAAATCAGCTTGTCAATGGTGTGCTAGCCTTTGTGGCAATGGTGAAGCCCCAAAGTCATGGAAAACTCTACGAGTTTCCATCATGAAGCAATTCCTTGCAAGCGATGCAAAGGACAAAGTGCTTACCAAATGGCGCAGCTTGAAGCTCCTCTCCCATGAGTCTATCCACAAATATGTAGACAAGTTTTGGGATTTACATCTCAAGGCTACTGTCTTTCAAAAGATAGACTTGCCAAGCAAAGGCATCAATTCTATGCGGGATTACCTGAAGAGATGGCCGAATACATCAACTCTCAACGGCCTGGTACTATTAGCGAAGTAATCCATCACACCATGGTTGCTTCATGCATCAATTTCCATCAAGGGGTTAGACGTAATGTCAAGCCCATGGAAAACAAAGACAAAAATGATGCAAAGGGGAAAACCAATGTTCAAAATACTTCCCAAGTCAATTCCAACAACAACAACAATCGGTCCAAGGAGAAGGGAGTTTACAAAGGTAAAAACAAACTCTCTCCTGAAGAGCTTGAAGCTTTTCGCAAGGACCATAAGTGTTTCAAGTGTGGGGAGCAAGGACATGGCTATCGTTCTTGCCCGAAGAAGAATACTCACAATGAGACTCCTAGGGCTTCCACCATCAAAGCTCCAAAAGAGGATGCTCATTGCAAAGGATCATCACTTTCCTATGCTTGGGGAAAGGTAAGAGAAGCAATTCCATCATGAAGCAATTCCTTGCAAGCGATCCTCTATGAGTTTCCATCATGAAGCAATTCCTTGCAAGTATTGGTAAAAAATGCAGCCCTCTCTCTCTTCTTGGTCGACCCCTCTTGCCAATTCCCATTGGCTCCTGCAAAGATTAGCCAATCTTAAATTAGAAGCATAATTGATAGCCTTGTGACTTGTGTCCGCCTTTCCCCTTTTGTGAGAGCTTTAGATAATTAAAATAATTTATTAAACTCTCATTGGACCTTTTAGTCTTCTGGCCAATAGGAATCAAGCAAGCCATTGGACTGCTTGATGCTCGTTGGACCCCTTGTTAAACTGTTTAACAGTCTTCTGGGGAGCTTAATTTCTATTGGTTCTTTTATCAAGCATTTTAAAATTAATTAGACTAATTTACTCTAGCCTAATTGTCAATGGTCCACCTCTATGGCCATCCAATAGGATTTGAGGAAAAATTGGGGGCAACTGGGCTAGGAGTTGCCATGTGTCTAGTATTCCCTTTGGGGGAAGCTTTGGAGTGTGTGTGTGTGTGTGTGTGTGTGTGTGTGTGTGTGTGTGTGTGTTTCTCTCTCCTCCCCTACTCTTAGGATTCGCCCCCTCCTTGATAGGGATGTGGAAAGACTTTTGACTCTTCCCACCACCATCCAATTTTCCCAGCTTTGACTATTTGGACTTTTTAATTAAAATTTTGAAACCTTATCCTATGGAGCCTTAATGAAGCTAAACCTTAGGTCTTTTAAGCTCCATTAATGCAAATTGCTCTTTTGTAGACTGTCCCCCTTTGGATCCGTATTTTTCCTCCTTTGGATCCCTACTGAATCAGGTCTGGCAACCTTACCAATATTCTAGCTTTTACTCCCTTGGTACCTCCCCATATTAAATGATCAGTTTAACATGAGAAAATCATTTGGGAGAATTAGATATTAGTTTTATGACAATGGAAGCCTTTGGAAACCAAATATAAATGCCTTGGTTGACTTCAAGGCCTTTACCTCGAGACTGTTGAGTTCTTGAACACTTCAAGCTTTTGAACATTTGAAGCCTTTGGAGTTGAAGAAGTCCAAATTTGGAAGCCCTTGAGTGTACTCTTGAGTGTACAAAGGACCCTCTTAAGATTTTGCCAATGGCTTTGATGCTGCGGGTTGTGGCGGGAATGCCCCCGTTGGGGAGGTGTGAGAGCCAAGGAGGGTGGGCTCGGGAAAGTGGGTTTTGCTTCTGGTGTGATCGGCTTATGGTGTCAGCGTGTCTTATGGTGTGCTTGGCCTCTCAAATAGAACTTCAGCAAACTTTTAGTGCAAGCAAAAAATAGCCAATGAGAGCACACTTACAACAAATTCAAAGGGTATTATTTGTTGCCCCCATGTGCAAGAACACTTGTTTAAGGGCGAGATGGTGCACTGGCTAGCCGATGTATAAATTTTAAAAGATGCTACATCAGTGAGCCCCAGCTTGTGTGGAATGTTGTTTTGAGCCTCTAAAGACAAGCCTTCCAAGCTGCTGAAGATCTTGTGACTTTTTTTGTTGCTAAGAAGTTTTCCCTTGACTCCCAATATGTTGAAGAGCATAGTTCATGTTGCAGAAGATGGTGCTATGCTCAAAACTGCCAAAATCTTGCTCGCCTAGTGATCAGCTTGCATGCCCCTACATCACCAATGTTTGGAGCACCAGATGATGTGCTCTACGCTGATGCACATTGATTTTGGAGACTATCCACTGCTTCTGCCGAGATTGGCTAGGAGGATTTGCTAATGTTGCATGGTTATGATGGATTTGCAAGATCTTCAGTGTTGGATGTGCTTTCGTGACCAGATTTTGGGGTGCCGCTTGCTGAGCAATGAGGACTATCATTGTAGATGCCTCCACTGATCATCAATTTTGGAGGTGGCCTGCCAAGAACTTATTTGCCAAGATAATCTTAGCTGCCACTCACTTTACTTGCACCGCTGTTGTCGAATGTGTTGTTGAGATTATGCGCGTCATTGAAAGTGGCTACCAAATTGGCTTGCTGAGATCGTAGATTGCTCAGTTGGCTTTCAAAAAACTTCCCTAGTAATGCTTATCCATGATGCACATGCAAGGTTAAGAGAAAGAGCACTCCAAAGAATAATGTTAATTAAATGTAATAAATTACAGATGCAAAGCCTAATGTGTAACTTATGAAGCCGCTCTTGCAAGATGCTAATGCTCAGTAAAAGAGCTTATTAAAAGATCACCAAATTGCAAGTGCAAAAGATTACTACACACATTGATCAATCAAAGGCTTAATTAGATAGTTAAAGATTAGGGAGTTCTAATTAGGAGAATATGATCAAAATCAATTGCACCCTAACCAAACTTCTATACCACTTGTTAAGATCAATGGTGGGTGCAAGAGCTCAAGGGGGCTTGAAGGAGAAGGTAGCCATAGCTACATAGTTAGAGAGAGAGAGAGAGAGAGAGAGAGAGAGAGAGAGAGGTACACACCTTCAATAAAGTAGGTTCAATATATAGAAACTTATAATACCTTAGCATAAGAATATGTAGAGCATAGCCTTTATTTATAATGCTTGGGATCTTTGACTTACACATAGCCATATAAAAACATATATCATCATATTAAGTGTCAGACAAGCACCTATCTTCCACATACTCTTTTACAACTAAGAGATGTTGCACACACAAATAACTTATAAGGCCAAGCATAGGACATGCTGACTATAGAAAAGATGATTCACACACTAGTTGTTGATATAGGTCAAAAGCCATATTTCCAACAAGAATGGGAGTCAAAGTGTTATTATCCACACATGCAAACCTAAAGCTATAAGGAGATAAGGAATGCAGTCAACAAGCCACCCATGCAAGAGAGAAGATAAAAGGAGTAGTTCTAAGAATAAAAAATTGTCTCTAAAGAGCCAATGTGAATATTTTTAAAATAGCTCAAAGACAAAGAAATTTCTTTAAAAATGGGCCACGAGTCTTGTTGAAAATGGCCATATGAACAATCATCATGTCAATAGTTTTTCAATTTTAGGACTGCAAAAAGTAGATTTTTTTGTTTTTTTGTGGGACTTCACAAGAGAGAGCAAAGGTACTTTTGTCTTCTTGGCTCTTGAAGCTCCATGCAATCCTCAACCTAAAGGAAGTTCTCCATGCTCTTCTCAAAACTAATCGTCTTCTCTCTCTCTCTCTCTCTCTCTCTCTCTCTCTCTCTCTCGTCTTATTGGCTAAGTATATTGCTTATGCAAATTAACAACAAAACATGTTATTACATCTTAATGCTTATGTATTCCTCTTTTCCAATGTGAGTTCTTACTTAATCTCCATCGATCTTATCGTTTGTGAGGTGTTTAGCGCCTTGAGATTGAGTCCTATGAGTTAATAACACAAAGACTATTCACAAGATGTTGTAATAGTTCTAAAGTATCCATCTCTCTAATTTGATTAGCAGAAAATACGATTAGCATTGTAAGCAATCAAATGCTCTTTGATTAAAGAGAACGATTAATATAAAGCCCTTTTGGAGAGGGATCGGGTCCAAAAAAACCGGCCCTCAATTGGTGTCAAATTCTCTCTCTTTGTAGTTGTGTTTCACTTCATGTGTGCATGGGTGATTGAATCTTGATGAAACTATACATGTAGCAAATGTTATGTTGCAACGTACTTCGTTATACACAAAGGGATTGATTTACACATTAATCTCCATCTTTTTGCTATTATATTGCCAATACTTTGACAGGCTTCTTGGCATTCCCTTCAAGGTTCAATATCTCTCATAAATAGAGGTGGGACTGGGTAGTTCCATGTTTCACAGCTAATTGACTTGATGGAAAAACCTGCAAACCTCCTTAGCTAAAAGATTTATTTTCATTAATCACTTCTTATCTGCATGTGTGATGTTTTTTCAATCCTACCAGCGTTCTCCGAACAATCATCTAAAAGACGAACTTCAACGGTTATCATATATGTGGTAGTGGATGGGTGTGAACACACTTAGGATCACCGAGGAATTTTTTCCCTTATTAGGATGCATTGTATATACATATGCCCATCATTCTAGGGCTAGCTTATTTTTTTATTGTACTTTAAGAAATACACTCTCTGTTGTCTGCCTTGAGTTTTTTCATCTTTTCCAAACGGTGTGTGTTTTCCTGCGAGACCGTCTAATTCGAACAATTGGTATCAAAACAGGTTGCATCCTCCCGTGCATAGTCGTTAGCACTCGTCTACTCACTTTCTCCGATTTGGGTGAGCTTCGATGAGCGTCAGTAGGTCAATTAATACTTAAAATCAACAAAACAGGCTTGAAATATTATCTCGATATTATGGCTGATCTTTGTGCAATTCGTAATGAGGCTGAAATTGCATTGCTGCATAAAGCACTGGACTCAAAGATTATGCAAGAGGAAGATGACATGGACACTTTTCTTGCTAGTATCAAGGATATTATTAATGATTAACTTGTTTCTGTAGGAGGTGAAGTCATTTCTCACAGTTTACTTGTGCAGATTGTTCTCAAGCAATGAGGCATCCAATAGCAATTTGGTAAAGAGTGAAAATTGCAGGATCACCAGCATCATGGAGACTCAATTTCAAAACTCTTTCCAAGGGAGTGGCAATAGGCTTGCAATTCTCAAGTCCAAACGTAAATAGCAATGTCTCTATGTAACTTTTCTGACACAAGGCAATACCACCATCACATTGCTTAAACTGTATACCCAAGTAATGATGCAAGAGTCCCAAATCTTTCATCTTGAAAGTAGGATGCAAATCAGCCTTAAATTCAAAAATATGTCTCTCATTTGTTCCAGTGATCATCAAATCATCCACGTAGAGAAGCACAATGAGAAGTACATCACCCTCATACTTAACATACAATGTGCTTTCTGTTGGACTCTTACAAAATCCTCGTTTGACCAAATGAGTGTCAACCTTCTCATACCAAGCACGAGGAGATTGCTTCAACCCATACAAATCTTTGTTACATTTGCACGCCTTATCCTCTTGTGCTTTCTTGACCAAATTGTGAGGCTGCATTACATGAACTTCCTCAAATATGTCACCATTCAAGAAAGCAGTAACAATGTCTGACTGATGTACATCCCAACCAAAAGGAGCTGCCAATGCACATAGAAAACACATAGTAGTCATACGACAAGTGGGAGAAAAAGTCTCTTCATAATATATGCCTTTTTTATGTGCATAACCCTTTGCAACAAGTCGAGCCTTATAGAGATCAATCTATCATAAATGTGCTGTGAGCTTACATTATTGTCTCTAGTACATGACAGCAAGGGCTGAACAAAATCTTCCACAAAAAGAATATCCCGTGAGACCAAGATATGCTTTGTTTGCGGATGATACAACCTGTAACATTTTCTTTCAGCACTATAACCATCAAAAAAAAATTGACATCCTTATCATCCAATTTTGTGCGTTGTGTTTGTGGCACCAAAGCATATGCCAAACATCCAAAAATATGCATGTGCTCAATAGAAGGCTTTCTATTATGCCATGCTACATATGGAGTTATAGACTATTAAGCTTTCGTAGGACACCTGTTAAGTACATAAGTGGCACACATGATGGCCTCAAGCCAAAACAAATGCGGCAAAGCTTGATTTTTGACCATGCATCGTGCCATTTTCATAAGTGACCTATTTCACCATTTTTCTGATGCGTATAAGGCACTGTACATTAGTGATTTATCCCACAACTAGCCAAAAATGCATTAAATTCATGATACATATACTCCGTTCCTCGATCGGAACGGAGGGTGCCTATAGTACATTTCAAGACATTTTCAGCCATAGCCAGAAATTGTTTGAATCACATAAACACTTTGGCCTTTGCCTTAAGGTAATCATCAATAAAAGTCACGAAGTAAAGATAATCACCCAAGGATGGAGTTTGCATGGGCCCACAAACATCACTATGCAAAAGCTGCAACCTGTATGTGGCCCTAACTGAACCATCCTTTGGAAACTTAGAACGCTGCATCTTACCCAAAATACATCTTTCACAAACATGTTTGACACGTACTTCAAGAGGCGGCAAAGAAGCAACCATATTAGATTTCTTCAAACGTAGAAAACTGGTAAAATTCAGATGACCAAAACGTGCATGCCAAAGTTTTGCATCTGAAATAGCCTTAGAATCCACAATTGCATTTGCAAAATTTTGCCCACACTTGTCATACAAAGTGAGCTTATATAGCCCACGGCATAAAATGCCAGACGCAATAATTTCATCACCAAAACTCACATCATGTACTTACATCTGTCGTCCACAAATTTGACTACAAGACCAAGTCGAGCAAGTGCAGATACAGAAAAAAGATTCTTCTTGATCCTAGGTGCATAAAGTGCATCAACAAGTGTGAAATAACTTCCATTTGCAGCAGTAAGCACAATCTTTCCAACTCCCTGAATCGGATAAGAAGCATTGTTGGCACAAGTAACTGAATTCCCATGAGGGATAGACTCAAGAGAGGTGAACAAATCACGATGTAAGGTAATGTGCTTTGTAGCACCACTGTCAAAATACCACACATGTGAATCTGCGACAACTGACATGCATGGATCATGGACATTAGGGTTATAATTGCACTCTGCACTAAAAGCCCATTCTGCATCAACATCGGCGTCACAGTCTCCTTTCACAGAAGACTCAACAATAGCTGCATTTGTAATGGAACCAACATTTTCAATGGTACCACCCTCTTTCTTCTTAGCCTCTTTGGCCTTAAACTTAGGAAACTTCTTGATCAAGTGATCATGAGCTTTGCAATAATGGCAATGCATCTTCTTTTTTCCCTTATAACGAGAATTTCCAAACAAATTGCTGACAGCATAAGCATTAGGAATAGGTGATTTTCAACTTGCAGAAGAACCATGAGAAGTGGCTGCATTACTGCTACCATCTTTTCTTTGAGCATCAATAAAGGCATGTTCAAATGCACGCTATCTAGTCCTGTTTTTTCTAGAAAGTGACTCTTGCAACAACAATGTGCATAATGCATCGAACTTGACAACTTCAGGATTTCCTTGGGTCATAAGTCTCCAAGTACTAGCAAAATTTTGGTAAGAATCTCGCAAGGCATCAAGAACAGTCTACACAAGGGAGCCTTTTGAAGTGACTTCACCTACACAAATAAGTTGCTCATTGATATCCTTGACACCAACAAGGAAAGTGTCCATGTCATCTTCCTCATGCATAATCTTTCACTCCAGCTCTTTACGCAGCAATGCAATTTTCGCCTCATTGCGACTTGCATAAAGACCAGCCAGAATATCCCAAGCCTATTTTTCATATTTTGTTAAGCAAATGTGAGGAGTAATAGTGCACTTCATAGACAACACAATCAATGCATGAGCCTGCACATCTTTTACATCTCAACGAGCTTGTTCTATCGTAGGCAAAAGAACTCTAACAGCAACAATCCTTGTAGTAAGACCTGCAACATTCTTAGCATCGCCTACATCGTCAGAACCAGGACGTACATCAGTGCCCTGCACAATATTCTAGACACCTTTGACACAAGAACATGTTGCATCATGCAAGCCCACATAGGGTAATTGTCCCCATCCAATCTTTTCTCAGCAAACATCTTGAACACATCTGTGTTGTTGTTGGCCATGAAGAATGCCTGCACTTGATGTGAAAACTTCCCAAAAAGAGGAGAAAGGAAGCGGAAACAACACATGCTATGTAGCACAAACCATAGAATACTGTAAGGAACCAATTATGCAAAAAATGGCACTGACAAAAAATTTGCACAAAATGATGAAATAGCATGTGCAGTACTGCCTATAGTGAAAACGGAGACCGAAATGAGCCCGAATCAAAAATCTGAGCAGACCAAGCTCTACAATCTGTCTCAAAAAAAAATTGACCTACAAATGCTCACCAAAGCTCACATAAATCGAAGACAGTGAGCTGGCATGTGTAGAGCTGTTGGCGATTAAGCTCGAGAGGACGCAACTTTCTCTGATACCAATTGTTGGAATTAGGGTTGCAAGAAAACACACACAGCTTGGAGAAGACAAAGGAAGCTGAAGGAACACAATAGAGAGTGTTTTACTTAGTGTGCAATGGAAAGATAGATAGCCCTAGAATAATGGGCATTTATACAATGCACGGGGGAAAAACCTTCTAGAGAGGGAAAAAGTGCCCCGACGGTCCTAAGTGTGTTCACACACATCACTACCACATGTATATGGTAACACTGCTAGCAGCACCTTGTCTAGGAATTCTGGTGAAAAGGGCAAGAATAAGCTGTGTTGCCATTATTTCAAGGCTAATGATCACTTGATGAAGCAGTATCCTAAGTTGAAGGAAAAAGAGGCCAAGAAGAAAGAGGCTAGATGCACTACAAGTGCAACTATTGTAGAGTCTTGTGGGAAAGGAGATTGTGATGTAGATGTAGATGCAGAGTGGGCATTTAGTGCAGAATGTACCTATAATCCTTCTATCCATGATGCATGTATGTAATTTGCTATAGCTTCACATATGTGGTGCTTTTGACAGTAGTGCTACAAAGCACATTACTTCATGTCGTTTTGACTTGTTTACCTCTCTCAAGTGTGTCCCTCATGGGAATATGGTCATTTGTGCCAACAATGCCTCTTATCCAATCAGGGGAGTTAGAAAGATTATGTAACAATTGCGAACAACAGTTGTTTCACACGTCTTGATTCATTTTATATATCAAGCATCAAAAAGAATATTTTGTTTGTATGTGCACCTGCAAGAATTGGTCTTGTTGTCAAACTTGTGGATGACACATGTATAGTTCATGATCTTAGTTTTTGTGATGAAATAGTTACATCTGGCATTTTTTGCCATGGATATAAGCTCACTTTCTATGACAAGTGTGGGTAGAATTTTGCAAATGCAGTTGTGGATTCAAAGGTCATTTCAAGTGCAAAACTTTCACATGCACGTTTTGGGCATTTGAATTTTTCTACTTTGCTGCGTTTGCAAAAATCTGATATGGTTGCTTCTTTGCCGCCTCTTGAAGCACTTTCTAAGCATGTTTGTGAAGGATGTATTCTAGGTAAGAGGCAGTGTTCAAAGCTTCCATAGGATGGTTCATTAAGGGGTACACAGAGGTTGCAACTTGTGCATAGTGATGTTTGTGGGCCTATGCAAACTCTATCCTTAGGTAATTACCTATACTTCGTGAATTTCATTGATGATAACTCCAGGCATGCATGGGTCTATCCGCTTAAAGCTAAGTCCGAAGTGTTCATGTGCTTCAAGCAATTTCTGGCTATGGCTGAAAATGTCTCTAAATGTATTATGGGTACTCTGTATTCAGTGTTGTATTGCAAGGTTTTGTTGAATCGCTTGTGTGAACAATCTCTTCCACCTAGATAATTTGTATATACAATGGTTTTGTAAAATCAGTCGCAGCTAGGCTATTCACATCAGGACTAGAAGGCACTTCGTACTAAATTTCTTCAAGGAGATCATCACAAAGCAAATGTGTCTATTTATCAGCACTAATAAACACTTTCTACATGCACTAAACGAAAGAGTTATGTATGCAAAATTTGTGCTCCGACGGTAGCACTCCAAAGTTTAGCTTTAGCATGCCATCTTGCAACGCTTTCACTCGAAGTCTTTTAGGCCTCCAAACCTCCATCTCAGCCTTGTCCCACGAGCCTCACGCTCCTCCAAAGCTACAAGATGATAGCCCACCAGAAGCACTACATGCTATGTATGACATATGTGTGCACACAAGCACCAAGCACACGGGTTTTAGAAACTGCCTATACATCGTGTATATGGTAAGACCACCCAGGACTTGCACACACACAAGAACCACACAAATGATGAGCACGACTATTACAATGTATGTGTATTTTACTCCATTCCTCATGGAGATTTCATCTTTGTCAGAATGGACCAACAACATGAATAAAGAAGATCGATAGCAATGTAAATGATGAAGAAAAGGATAACACATGAAGAAGATCACGACATCAAGACATCAGGATAGCAGTTGGAGGACATGAATCTCCAACGTATTCAAAGCAATATTATTTGTGTGAGTGATATGCAACCAAAACCCACATACGGGAGGATTGTTGGGATGCGAGGTGTTGTTGCATCTCTGTGTGAACAATCTCTTCCACCTAGAAAATTTGTGTCAATAGCACCCATGTGTAAAGACTAGCCACTTGTGTTTGTGCATAGGTAGCCACATCTTGTGCTCATGTGTCAAAAGGCTGTCTCTTTTGTATTTGCCTATATAGAGGCACATTATGCTGAATAATATCAAGTCTATCATTTGCAATTATACTCTATATTGTATTGTGCAATAGTTTCTCTCTCAAGCTCTACACTAACCTCTCTAAGCATGCCATTAGCATGAATGGCACGTTAACATATCCACCTTAACCCTACATTCATATCGGGGGGGGGAGTAAATGTCTCATGAGTTTAATGCATTTCTAGCTAATCATGGAATAAAACTCCAATGTGTAGTGTCGTATACACCTCAGTAAAATGGTATTGCTGAAAGAAAAAACAAGTCCCTTATGAAGATGGCACAATGTATAGTCAAGAGTCAAGCTTTTCCATGTTCATTTTGGCTTGAGGCTATCATGTGTGCTACTTATGTACTTGAAAGATTTCCTACCAAAGCCTTCCAGCCTATGACTTCCTATGAAGCATGGCATGATCAAACACCATCTATTGATTACATGGGCATTTTTCATTGTTTAGCTTATGCTTTGGTTCCACAAACACAACGTAGAAAATTGGATGATAAGGTTGCTAAATGCTTTTGTTTTTTGTCTAAGTACTGAAAGCAAAGGTTACAGGTTATATTATCCGCAAACGAACCATATCTTGGTTGCATGAGATAAATGTATTATGGGTACTCTCTATTCAGATCGAGGGGGGGAGTAAATGTCTCATGAGTTTAATGCATTTCTAGCTAATCATGGGGTAAAACACCAATATGCAGTGCGGTATACACCTCACCAAAATGGTATTGCTGAAAGAAAAAACAAGTCTCTTATGAAGATGGCACGATGTATAGTCAAGAATCAAGCTTTTCCACATTTGTTTTGGCTTGAGGCTATCATGTGTGCTACTTATGTACTTGACAGATGTCCTACCAAAGCCTTTCAGTCTATGACTTCCTATGAAGCATGGCATGATCAAAAGCCATCTATTGATTACATGCGCATCTTTCGTTGTTTAGCTTATGCTTTGGTGCCACAAACGCAGTGTAGAAAATTGGATGATAAGGCTACTAAATGCTTTTTTTTTTTGTTACAGTATTGAAAGCAAAGGTTACAGGTTATACCATCCGCAAACAAAACATATCTTGATTGCATGAGATATTGTGTTTGTGGAAGATTCTGTTCAACATTGTTATCATGTACTAGAGAAAATAATGCAAGCTCATAGGACATTCATGACACTTTTATGGTGAAAACTTCAAGATAAATTCCAATGAGAAAAATGTACAGCCTATGGGAATTTTTGAAAATGTTACGAATCGCCCTATTACTGATGGATACGAATGTGATGTACATGATGTGAAAAGGGCTAAGAATGAGGAGGCTAGAGGTATGTCAAAATGGATGTGCATACTTTGCGTGATAGTAAATTGGGTGCACCTATGTCTAGTCGTACTCGTTAAGGTTCTCGCCATGTATCTTATGCGTCAGATTATTATACTTTGGCTCTTTCTAGTTGATGTGATGAGGAGGAACCCCTTTCTTTTCATGAAGCACAAAATTCAAAAAATTGGATGGCTGCCATGCAATTAGAATATGATGCACTTATAGAAAATGACACATGGACTTTATGTTATTTGCCTCCTGGCAAAAAGGCCATCGATACAAAGTGGGTTTACAAGTTGAAACGTAAGCCGGATGGTGAGATTGATCGCTACAAGGCTAGACTTGTTGCAAAATGTTATATACATCAGAAAGACATTGGTTATGAAGAGACTTTTTCTCCCACTTGTTGTATGACTACTATTCATTTTCTATGTGCATTGGCAACTCATTTTGGATGGAATGTACATCAATCAGACATTGTTATCGCTTTCTTGAATGGTGATATATCTGAGGAAGTTTCCTCATTTTTTATGGAATGTACATCAATCAACATTGCAGACGACCAAGATAAAGATGAAGAGGAAGACAATTGCTTGCATGTCTATGCCTCCCCTACTCTCCTTTGTGAATATATTGATGTACTATAGATATGGATGGTCTTGTGCTTTATTTGTTTGAGGGGAGTATTCCTAAGTCTATGTGACACATATCTGTTGAGACTTTTGCGTTTGTATGACTACCCTAGTTTGTGTGACTATTATCATTTGTGGCCTTGTGTCTTGATTTAGCTTACTTCAGTATAGGCCATGGCCAAGGGGAGGATTGTTGGGTGGACACATCCTAAGCCTAGTCTGCGTCTTTGGTGAGAAATATATCATAGTCATAAAAGCTTATGTGGAAGATAAGTGCATAGTATACTAGATATTATCCTATATCTTTGTATGGCTATGTGTAATTCAAAGATCGCAATTGGATATCTTTGCAACCTTATACATATATCCCATGTTGTACATACCCTTATTCCAATGTATTTATTGCACTTTGTATATTGAGCTTAATTTTACTTTGTATATTGAGCTTAATTTATTGAAAAGATCTCTCTCTCTCTCTCTCTCTCTCTCTCTCTCTCTCTCTCTCTCTCTCTCTCTCTCTCTCTCTCTCTCTCTCTCTCTCTCTCTCTCTCTCTATGTTTCCATTTCTTTTAAGCCTCCTTGAAAACACACACACATACACACATACTGTTCATAACACACATGGATATAATAGTATATTTGAACACTATGCCCGATACCCAGGATCACAAAATGTTTTCAAAGTTTACTTTTTGTAAATCGGACAAGTCAAAGGTCCTTGATAGGTGCATGAGCTTTTGCACAAGAGATCCCAAGGCCAAGGCTTATTTAAATACCCCATGCCACTTAGTACTCAGGATGCTCATCATTTTCACCATATTCAAGTGATTAACATTAAGTAGATGCGCCTCCCGCCTTAGCCTAACTTGTACCCTAGATACTACATCCAATCATGTTTACCAAGTTGGTATTATGTATTGGCATCGAGGTGGGTATTTTTTTTGTCATATTAATGGTGAATTGCAGGCAAATTCATGTCATCTAGAAGCTAAAATTAGAAACTTACAAGGTTCTAAGTAATTTATACAATCTAGAAACCTAAGGATTTCTCTGAGATGAATCAAAGTTTAACACTTATGTTTTCTAGCTTGCAATGGTCATGCATTTCCAATAGCTATTCCCCATTGATATCACTCGTAAAGAAGGCACTAAGGAGGCCTAGGAAGACACCCATCCACATAAGCATATAGGTATGTTAGAATCATCTACGACCTTGCATTGATTGGCAATATGATATCGATGGTGAATTTTCATACAAATAGGATTTTGAGACCTATGCAAAGCTCAAATGCTTTTGTAAAATTATCCACATATTGTTGTCCAAATTTGACTTTATAAGGCATCATCTTAAACTGCTTCACTATAATCACGTGCAATTTTCACTTGTAGCATTGCTCTTCCATCTTTTTTTGTTTCTTCTCTATTAGTTTATGCTTGGGATCCTGATACGTAATTGACAAAAGGAGCGGTTTAATGCTCAACCTATCAATATGACTTATTTTACATAAGCAATTTCTCAACAAGAGCTAACATGGGAAAATCCTATTAGGATCATTGATTCAAGCCTCAAAATTCAAGCCGCAGGATCTATACCAAATGCTAAGCAACCCAAGTTTTGCAAATATACATGTATGTTGATTGATGCATTAGCATCTCTATGTCTCTCCATAGGGTCTGGAAGGACGTAGTGAGGATCTACTTATCTTTTTCAATCTATTGACACTCGCATTTTACCCTATGTGTAAGAGTCTCTTTAGATGGCAATGCTAGAGCAAGGGTTTCCATCAACAACTATCTTTTTGAGGTCTTTGTGCCCAAAAGATCAGTTTGGCAAGGTTTCCCTTCAGCCCCTTCTCATATTTATGGTTGTTGTGCATGATTTCAACTACCTAGTCAAAGTAAGATGGCTATTGGTCTGATCAAAGGTGTTCCCTTACCCAACTCGACCCCCAGTAGTGTTTACCACAGTTTGCGACTATACTAATCTCATTGATAATGCTCTTATGTGTTAGGATAAATCCTCGATACACATCTTTTAGAACACTCAACATTTCTCGTACTACATCAAGCTCTCAAGATAATCATTCTAAGACTGGTATTCACTCATGTATCTCTCCCATCTCCCAAAGGCTCTCAAATCAGGGATGTTAGGTCATTAAGGATGGTGTAATTTTTGGGCTTTGTCACCATATTTCATTTTTTGCCTACAGAAATGATTTTCTCTCTTTTAAATTGGCAATCCTAGTGAGAGAAAATAGAAAATTGTAAAAGGGCTAATAATGTAAAATGGGTAGTAAAATGTATTCTAAAGGTGAATGCATTTTACAAAAGTGAGAAAGGAATTTGATAAGGATTCAATTGGGATTTAAGAGATAAAAACAAGATATTTATGAGTCCAAAAGAGTCCAAAACGGATTTCAAAAGCCTTTGAAAGTGAGTAGTATAGCTACCCATAAGATGTGAATGGGAGCCAAGGTGTTCTTGTCCACACATACAAACCTATATCTATGTGAAGAAAAGGAATGTGGTCCACAATCATCCTATGTAAGAGAGAAGGAAAAAGGAGTAGTTCTAAATATCAAAAACTGTCTCTAAAGGACCTAGTGTGAGTATTTTTAGAATAACTCAAAAAAAGGAGTTTCGTTAAAAACTGATCAATGGATCTTAATGGTAATGGTAAGATGAACAAATCTCATGTTTAAAGTTTTTCTGTAACATTTAATGGTCTAGTAACTTGTGTGTAGCAGAAAATAGCATTAACATAGTGAGCATTTCATTAGAATAGATTCCTAAGGAGAATAACAAGACTGCTTGGGTGGAGAGAGCAACAAAAAGCATAACACCTAGTTAGATAGCATGAACAATACTTCAAAAGAGAGATAAATTAAGCAATTAACAACAGTTGAGGACCGGATTTTCATGGCGCTGGGCCCCCCTCCAAAAGGCTTTGTATTATGGTTTCTCCCATCAAGAGAGACATTTTACAATCCAAGTCTTTGTGTTCCTTCAATACTAGCAAGTGCTATGAAGATGGAAACTTCAAGCACTAAGCACAACACTTGTTAAACACAACACAATTCCCTCACGGTCTCAGACCCAAGACCTCACACACCTTTGAAGATGGTGAGAGCTAGCGAGGTATGAGAGTAGATTGAGAGGAAGAAGGAGTATTCTTACGAGAAAGATATACATCTCCTCACATAATCACTCTTATTATCATAGCTTAGCTTAGTAATTAGCATGCTAGAGGAGATGAGCATGCATTGAAGCTTGGCTCTTAGTTGGATTTGCATCACAAAGCCAAGAGTTGTTGGTGTAGGCCTCCCTTCTCACAAGCTTGGAGTAGGTGGTAAGCTTTCCATTAAAGCTTGAGAAGGAGAGAGAGAGTCTTCTTGCTTCACACATAGATTGTGTGAGTGTGTAAGTCAATAATGCCTTTGAAAAATCATCCCCCTCTCTCTCTTGGTCGACCCCTCTTGCTATTTGCTCATGCTCACATCCTATTGGACCTCCCCAGCCTCAGCCAATGGAAATTCAGCAGCATAAGTGATACCCTTTTGACATGTGTCCCCTTTCCCCTTTTGTGAGAGCTTTAGGTAATTAATAAATGCAATTAAACTCTCATTGGACCCCTTTGCCTCCTGGCCAATAGGAATCTAGCAAGCCATTGGGCTGTTGAATGCTCATTGGACCCCTTTGGAGACTGTCCAATAGTCTTCTAGAGAGCTTAATTCTTATTGGTTCTTTTATTAAATGTTTTTAAATTGATTAAACTAGATTTACTCTAGCCTAATTCTCATTGGTCCACCTCCAAGGTCATCCAATAGGATTTGAGTACATTGTGTGGGCATATGGGCTAGGGAGCTGACATGTGCCCTTCATTCCCTTTGTGTAAAGGGAGCATGTGTGTGTGTGTGAGTTTCTCTCTCATCTCCTACAACTAGTGCTCGCCCCCTCCTATGTAGGGATGCATGAAGACTTTTTGGGACACACACAAAGCATCCAATTTCCCTAATGTTTGACCTTTGGACACAACCTTTGAATTTTGGAACCTTAGCATTTTGGAAGTCTTAATGGGTTAAACCTTAGGGTCTTTTAAGCCCATTGTTGTACATTGCTCTTTTGCAAATGGCCCCCCCTTTGGATCCCTATTGCGGCCAGTCTGCCAGCTTAACCAATATTCTAGCTTTCTCTCCCCTGGCACTTCCCCATATTAAATGATCAATTTAACATGAGAAATCATTTAGGAGAATTAGATATTAGTTTTTATGACATTACCTCTCTCTTGAAATCATAGTCATCCTCGACTATGGAGTAGAGAAGATAAAGCATATTCATTAGTCCTTTTTTCTAGCAGGTAGAGGATCCCTATGTTACCCTACGACATTATTCCAGAATGGATGACTAGTCCGTTTGGCGCTTGAGAGCTTAAGCTGCCGCAAGCATGTCTGCACATTAGTCCTATCAATCTTCCATATTAGAGTGACAAGCTCTACTTGGTGTTTGGGAGACGTCGTGTCCGCAAACTTGATCTAAGCATGCATACTATTTCATTTTGTGCACAATAAATAAAAAGAGAGTCTTATAAGACAAAAACTTTGTTCATTTTTAACATTTGTACATTT
Source organism: Adiantum capillus-veneris (assembly GCF_014529385.1). NCBI lineage: Eukaryota > Viridiplantae > Streptophyta > Polypodiopsida > Polypodiales > Pteridaceae > Adiantum > Adiantum capillus-veneris. The sequence goes on along the minus strand of NC_140941.1, from coordinate 147,595,393 downwards.
GCTGACTCTAGGGAAGCATTGTAAGCATTGACAAGGTTTAGGTTATCCTTTAATTGTATGGCTTGCATCCATCTAGCATCTTCAAAAGGATAATTCTTAAAGTTAATAAGATATTGTCGGATAGTCTTACCGCCTCTTAGTTGTCTTCATGTCGGAGAATGGACTCGGGTTGCACCACCTCTTCTTGGTCCTCGATCTCCGGTGGGTCTTCAATAGTAGGTTCTTGAGGTGGCTCTCCTTTGTAAGGCTTTAATAGGCTCACATGAAAAGCATTGTGTATGAGCCAATGGCTGGGCAATTTGAGTTGATAGGCCATCTCATTGATTGGCCTAAGAATCTGGAAGGGACCATAGTACCTTTTTGCTAACTTAGCATAGGACTTTTGGTGTCCCGTAGGATTCTTGCCCGTCATGTGCCTTAATCGAGCCTTGGGAAATTTGAGTAAGACCCAATCATTTTTTTTAAAGGCTTGGGCTCTTCTGTCCTTGTCAGCAGCAGCCTTTTGCCTTTGCTGTGAGATAGAGATAACATCCTTAATCTTTTGAAAAGATTCTTGTAGGTCTCGGCTATACTCATCTGCAGCGAAGATCTTCCCATGTACCTTAAGTAGCAAGGGACTTTTTGATCTCCCCTCAATTACCTCAAAAGGTGCTTTTCGGCATGTATGTACAGTGTTATTGTAGGCATACTCCACTAAGGGTAAGTACTTCTCCCATTGGGATCTTTGATCTACTTCCGTTACATAGGCGTCTAGTAGATCGAGAATTGTTAGGTTAGCTATTTCACTTTGGCCATCCATTTGCGGGTGATAGGCCGAAATCAAATTTAGCCTTGTTCCTAAATTCTCAAAGAGACCCTTCCAGAAATTACTCGTCATTCTAAGATCTCTATCCGACCCTATGGACATTGGCAAGCCATGGTACTTGAAGATTTATGAAATGAAGAGGGTTTCCATTTGATGGGCTTTGATAGTCTTTTTGACAGGTATAAAATGAGCTTGTTTACTAAACCTGTCCCCTATCGTCCATATTCCCGTATTCCCATGGATAGACTTAGGCAATCCAAAGATAAAATCCATGGATATGCTCTCCCATGGTGAATTAGGGATTGGCAAAGGTTGAAGCAATCCAGGTTGCTTCCCTCTATCAAACTTCATCTTGGCATACCACCCATTTAGAAACATACTCTTGTATGTTTGCTTCATGGTAGGTCAATAGAAATATGTTTCAATCCCCTTTAAGGTAGATCGAATCCCTCTATGCCCCGCATAAGGAGGAGCATGAGATTCATACATTACTTTCTCACGGAGTGAGTTAGTAACGCATAGTCTATTTCCATAGAGAAGATAACCATCTTGTAAAGTAAATGGTTCCTCTTTCTTCCCTAGTGCAAGGGCTGAAATCACATCTCTAAAATTGGGATCAGTAGCATACTCATCTATCATAGAAGATAGATCATTGTGAGTTGCTATGGAAACCGCATTCACTCTCGGCCGTCTTGAGAGTGCATCGGCTACTTGATTATGCTTGCCAAAAATGTGACCAATATGAAAATGAAATTGGGAAAGGAAATTTGCCCACCTCATTTGTTTTTCGGAGAGCTTGGTCTACGTCATGAAGTACCTAAGCCTTTGGTGATCCGTTCGCTGAATGAAAGGAGTCCCCAATAAATAGCGTTTTCATGAGTCTAAGGCATGTAGAAGTGCGAGGAGTTCTTTTTCATATATGCCTAGAGCTTGCACAACAGGGTCGAGCCTTTGACTTTCATAGCCTATGGCGTGCCCTTCTTGGAGCAAAAAAGCTGCAAGGCAATCATCACAAGCATCACATTGGACCTCAAATGGTTTTGAGAGATCCGGTAGTGTAAGCACAGGTTGAGAGATAAGCTTTTCAAAATCATTGTTCTCCTTGGCAGACCATGTATACCTAACGTTTTTCTTTGTTAGGTCATGTAATGGTCCTGCTATTAGTGAGAACTTTTTCTATGAAGCATCTATAGTATGCACACATACCTATAAAGCTTCTTAATTCATGAAGATTCCTTGGTTTAGGCTATCCTTGTGTTACCTCTAATTTTGATGGATCCATTTGGATGCCATCTTGAGAGATATTGTGACCTAAATACTGAATCTCTTGTAAGAAAAAATCACTTTTCTTTCGATTAACATAAAGTTTATTCTCTGTTAGAACTTGAAATATTACTTGGAGGTGTTGTTTGTGTTCGTCTAATGAATTAGAGTAGATGATGATATCATCAAAGAACACTCCAGTAAAGGTTCGGTGAGGCCTGAATAGCTTCTCCATCAAGAGGTTGAATGTGGCTGGTGCATTGGTCAAGGCAAAAGGCATGACAATGTATTCGTAAAGACCAAACGTAGTGTGAAATGCGGTCTTTACAATGTCCTGATCAACTATCCTTATTTGATGATAGCCACTTTTTAGGTCAATCCTACTGAAGTAGGTGGACCCTTGTAGCTTATCAAATAGGTCTTCTACCCGTGGAACGGGAAACCTATTTTTTGATAGTGATCCTATTTAGTGCTCTATAGTCGACACACATACGATATGTGCCGTCTTTCTTTTGCACTAGTAGCACAAGAGAACAAAATGGAGATGAGCTAGGCCTAACCATGCCCTTCTCAACTAACTCATGCACTTGCCGCATAATCTCCTCTTGTTGAGCTTGAGAAACTCTATAAGGAGGTTTGTTAGGTGGTGAACTTCTTGGAAGAAGTTCAATTGCATGGTCATCATTGCCTCGTTTAGGAGGTAGCTCACAAGGGATGTTGTCAATAAAGACATCTTGAAACCCCTTGAGAAAATTGGATAACTCTAATTCCTTTTGATTGTGTATATTTTCTTTTGCTAAAACATTATGTTCATTTTGAGAATCTTTAACAAAAATCATGTACACAGAAATAGAGCTCTTTATTGACTTATTAAAGCTTGTGTATGTACAATGGGTATGGTGTTACCCATTTTCTTGGCATCTATGTACATATCTTTTTCCCTGAACTTAAAGGAGATTCTCCTTTCAGGGAATTTAACATTGGCAGCCATGCGATCAAACCATGGTGCCCCTAGGATTACATCCTCATGCTTAAGAGGAGCGATAAAGAAGTCCTCTTTGTCCACATAGCTTTGGACATGGAGCCCCAATTTCCCGATTAATGGATTGATGGAAGCTTCTTGCCCCTTGAAAGCACCGTCTGCGGGTAGGACATCTCCCATCTCGTAAGCTTGTATGCCTAGCTTGGTGGCCAACTCTATGGATATGAAATTGTGATTAGAACCAGGGTCAAAGAGAATAAAAGCATCATGTTCTCTTACCTTTCCCCAAGCATGGCATAGGGAGATCCTTTGTGGTGAATTTCCTCCTCTTGGACTTCAACCAAGGTAGCTCTAGGAGGTTCATGGCGGGTGTTCTTTTGGGGACAAGCGAGGTATGCATGCCCTTGCTCGCCGCACTTGAAACAACGGTTATCCTTGCGATAACGCTCAAGCTCTTCAGGAGAGAGTTTATTTTTGCCTTTGTAAACTCCCTTCTCTTTAGCTTTGTTGGAGTTTCCCTTAGGAGACTTTTGGAAATTGTCCTTCCCCTTAGGCTCATTGGAACCCTTGTTTTCCGTGGGCTTAGAATTTCTTTTAGCCCCCGTTTGGAAATTGATTCCAGAAGCCACCATAGTATGGTGTATAACCACCGATATGGTGCGTGGCCTTTGGGAGTTGACATACTCCGCCATTTCTTCAGTTAAGCCCGCAAAAAATTGTTGCTTTTTCTCTCCAAAATCCAACTTGAAGACACTGGCTTTGAGTTGTAAGTCCCAAAACTTGTCTACATATTTGTGAATGGATTCGTAGGGAGAGAGCTTCAAGCTTCGCCATTTGGTGAGTACTTTGTCTTTGGCATTGGTGGCCAAAAACTGCTTCATAATGGAAGCTCTTAAAGCTTTTTGTGTTTGTGGAGCTTCATCGTTGGCCCGTAGACTAGACCACCATTGTCTAGCGGACTTTTGAAAGTGCATAGCTACATGGTGTAGCTTAGAGGACTCCGTGAAGCCCTCATCTTCAAACGCCACATCAAACTGTTGGATAAAGTCCAAGACTTTGTCCGTAGCACCAAATGTGCCATCGTAGGTAAGGAAAGTGATGCTCTTCCCTCCCTCTTTGAACTTCTTGAGCTTGGATGACCTCTTCCACACGGCATAGGATATCCTATGGCCTCTTCTTTTTTATGGTTCAAAGGTTGCACCATCAGTTTCTTCAGAAGGTGAAGAATTTGAGGAAGATGGAGAAGAGGGTGACCTCTTTCTCGCCTTTTTCTTGCCTTGATCTTCTTTGTCTTCACGATCACTTCATAAGAGGAAGAGGATGAAGAAGATGGAGAAGAGGGTGTCCTCTTTCTCGCCTTTTTCTTCTCTTGCTTTTTGTCATCCCTCTTTGAAGTAGGGTGTGGAGAAGTATGCGATGGTCTTCTCCGTTTTGGAGGTGATGGAGAGTGTTTAGCCCGCCGTCTTCGTGGAGCCATCTCCGTCGAGGTGACAGGAGACTCACTTCTTTCTTGTTCCTTCGCTGGGGCTCTTGAATTCTCCTTTGAGAAGGAGATGCGTCATCAAGGAGCAATTTTTTGAGCCCTTCATATGGATTTTTTTCTTCTTCCCAAATCGGAGAGAGACCTCTTTTGGAAGTCTTGCAAGGAGGCTTCCTAGGTGCTCTCTCGTCATGGTGGGGATCTTGGAGAATCCCATGAGCATGAAGCTGCCGTTGCACTTCACTTTGGAGGGATGGATTGCCCATGGCTTGTTGAAGCCTAGAAACAAGATAGTTAACAAGCATCGGGGCATCATTAGTAGCCTGCTCATTAGCAAAATCAAAGTTATCAACATTAATTTCACTCTCTTTACTATTGTAAGCCTTTCTAACAACTTTTAGGTGTAAACTTTTTAGGTGTACTTTGGCACTTCAAGCCCTAGTTGCTACTCCTCTTTACTCCTTTAGAAAAAGCACTCAAGCTAATGTACCCGTGGCTCAAATACAATTAATTGCAAGGAATAGAAGAGAGGGTCGTTCAACACCAAAATAGCATCGGCTCCTGTCAAGCTTCTAATAGCTCAATAGTGGTTAAGCCGTAGGCAAGCCCCGCAGGACTCCACTATGAAGACCATAGCTCTCCACGCTGATGCCCCGTTAAACTGCACAAAGGCAGGTGCACTGCAAGGCTGAAAAATCCCTCTTCTACTTACTCACATGCAATTAATAATACCAACCATTCGTAGCTAGCTTGAGGACCTCCCTTCTTGAGCAAGAAAAAATAAACCTTGAGCTCTGATACCAATGTAACATTTAATGGTCTAGTAACTTGTGTGTAGCGGAAAATAGCATGAACATAGTGAGCATTTCGTTAGAATAGATTCCTAATGAGAATAACAAGAGTGCTTGGGTGGAGAGAGCAACAAAAAACATAACACCTAGTTAGATAGCATGAACAATACTCCAAAAGAGAGAGGAATTAAGCAATTGACAAGAGTTGAGGACCGGATTTGCATGGAGCCGGTCCCCCCTCCAAAAGGCTTTGTATTATGGTTTCTCCCATCAAGAGAGACATTTTACAATACAATTCTTTGTTGTCCTTCAATACTAAGTAGTGCTATGAGGATGGAAACTTCAAGCAATAAGCACAACACTTATTAAACACAACGTCAATTCCCTCACGGTCTCAGACCCAAGACCTCACACACCTTTGAAGATGGTGAGAGCTAGCGGGGTATGAGAGTAGATTGAGAGGAAGAAGGAGTATTCTTATGAGAAAGATATACATCTCCTCACATAATCACTCTTATTAGCATAGCTTAGCTTAGTAATTAGCATGGTAGAGGAGATGAGCATGCATTGAAGCTTGGATCTTGGTTGGATTTGCATCACAAAGCCAAGAGTTGGTGTAGGCCTCCCTTCTCACAAGCTTGGAGTAGGTGGTAAGCTTTCCATTAAAGCTTGAGAAGGAGAGAGAGATTCTTCTTGCTTCACACATAGATTGTGTGAGTGTGTAAGTCAATAATGCCTTTGAAAAATTAGCCCCCTCTCTCTCTTGGTCAACCCCTCTTGCTATTTTCTCATGCTCACATCCTATTGGACCTCCGCAGCCTCAACCAATGGAAATTAAGCAACATAAGTGATAGCCTTCTGACATGTGGCCCCCTTTCTCCCTTTTGTGAGAGCTTTAGGTGATTAATAAATGCAACTAAACTCTCATTGGGCCCCTTTGCCTCCTGGCCAATAGGAATCAGGCAAGCCATTGGGCTGTTGAATGCTCATTGGACCCCTTTGGAGACTGTCCAATAGTCTTCTAGAGAGCTTAATTCTTATTGGTTCTTTTATTAAGTGTTTTTAAATTGATTAAACTAGATTTACTCTAGCCTAATTCTCATTGGTCCACCTCCAAGGTCATCCAATAGGATTTGAGTACACCTTGTGGGCATCTAGACTAGGGAGCTGGCATGTGTCCCTCATTTCCCTTTGTGTAAAGGGAGATTTTGTGTGTGTGTGTGTGTGTGTGTGTGTGTGTGTGTGTGTGTGTGTGTGTGTGAGAGAGAGAGAGAGAGAGAGAGAGAGAGAGAAAGTTTCTCTCTCATCTCCTACGACTAGGTCTCGCCCCCTCCTATGTAGGGATGCATGAAGACTTGTGGGACACACACAAAGCATCCAATTTCCCTAACGTTTGACCTTTGGACACAACATTTGAATTTTGGAACTTTAGCATTTTGGAAGTCTTAATGGGCTGAACCTTAGGGTCTTTTAAGCCCATTGTTGCACATTGCTCTTTTGCAGATGGCCCGCCCTTTAGATCCCTATTTTGCCTCCTTTGGATTCCTATTGTGGCCAGTTTGCTAGCTTAACCAATATTCTAGCTTTTTCTCCCCTGGCACTTCCCCATATTAAATGATCACTTTAACATGAGAAAATCATTTAGGAGAATTAGATATTAGTTTCATGACATTTTTAATAGGAGAATATGATCAAAATCAATTTCACCCTAACCAAACTTCTGATACCACTTGTTAAGATCAATGGTGGGTGCAAGAGCTCAAGGGGGCTTGAAGGCGAAGGTAGCCATAGCAACATAGTTAGAGAGAGAGAGAGAGAGAGAGAGAGAGAGAGAGAGAGAGAGAGAGAGAGAGAGAGAGAGAAGTACACACCTTCATAAAGTAGGCTCAATATATAAAAACTTATAATACCTTAGCATAAGAATAATTACAGTGTAGCGTTTATTTATAATGCTTAGGATCTTTGATTTACACATTGCCATATAAAAACATATAGCATCATATTTGGTGTCATACAAGCACTTATCTTCCACATAGGCTTTTACAAATAAGAGATGTTGCACACACAAATAACTTAGCCCAAGCATAAAACATGCTGACTATACAAGAGATGATTCACACACTAGCTGTCGGTACAGGCAAAAGGCCATAATTCCAACAAGAATGGGAGGTAAAGCGTTATTATCCACACATGCAAACCTAAAGCTATAAGGAGATAAGGGATACGGTCCACAATCCTCCCATGCAAGAGAGGAGATAAAAGGAGTAGTTCTAAAAATAAAAAATTGTCTCTAAAGAGCCCACTGTGAGTATTTTTGAAATAGCTCAAAGACTAATGAATTTCTTTAAAAATGGGCCACGAGTTTTTTTGAAAATGGCCATAGGAACAACATTCATGCCCAGAGTTTTTCAGTTTTAAGACTGCAAAAAGGAGATTTTTTTGTTTTTTTGCGGGATTGCACTAGAGAGAGCAGAGGTACTTGTGTCTTCCTGGCTCTTGAAGCTCCATGCAATCCTCAGCCTAAAGGAAGTTCTCCATGCTCTCTCTCTCTCTCTCTCTCTCTCTCTCTCTCTCTCTCTCTCTCTCTCTCTCTCACGAGTCTTATTGGCTAAGTATACTACTCATGCAAATTAACAACAGAACAGGTTATTACATCTCAATGCTTATGTATTCCTCTTTTCCAATGTGAGTCCTTACTTAATCTCCATAGATCTTATCATTTGTGAGGTGTTTAAGGCCTTGAGATTGATTCCTATGACTTTATTACACAAATACTATTCACAAGAGGTTGTAATAATTCTAGAGTATCCATCTCTCTAATTTGATTAGGGAAAAATATGATTAGCATTGTAAGCAATCAAATGCTCTTTAATTGAAGAGAACAATTGATATAATGCCCTTTTGGAGAGGGGTTCCGGTCCAAAAAAAACATGCCCTCAATTGCTGTCGAATTCTTTCTCTTTGTAATTGTGTTTCACTTCATGTGTGCATGGGTGATTGACTTGATGAAATTAAACATGTATTTGCAAATGTTATGCTACAATGTACTTCGTTACACACAAAGGGATTGATCTACACATTAATCTCCATTTTTCTGCAATTATATTGCCAATACTTTGACAGGCTTCTTGGCATTCCCTTCAAGGTTCAATATCTCTCTTAAATAGAGGTGGGATTGGGTAGTTTCATGTTTCACAGCTTATTGACTCAATGGAAAAACCTGCAAACCTCCTTAGCTAAAAGAGTTATTTTCATTAATCACTTCTTATCTGCATGTGTTATGTTTTTTCAGTCCTACCAACGTTCTTAGAACAATCATGTAAAATAAGAACTTCAACGGTTACCATATATGTGGTAGTGGATGTGTGTGAACACACTTAGGATCGTCGAGGCAATTTTTCCCTTACTAGGATGCATTGTTTATATGCCCATCATTCTAGGGCTAACTTATCTTTTTCTTGTACTTTAAGAAATACACTCTCTGTTGTGTGCCTTGAGTTTATTCATCTTCTCCAAACTGTGTGTGTTTTTCTGCAACCCTTACTTCAACAATTGGTATCAGAACAGGTTGCATCCTCCCACGCATAATCGTCAACACTTGTCTACTCACTTTCTCTTATTTGGGTGAGCTTCGATGAGCGTCAGTAGTTCAATTAATACTTTGGGATAGATCATAGAGCTAGGTTTGCTCAGATTCGATTCAGGCTCATTTCAGCCTCCTTTTTATTGTAAGCAGTACTGCGTAGGCAATTTTGTCCTTTTGGCAAAAAAAAATTCAGTGCAATTTTTTGCAAAACAGGTTCCTTACAACCCTCCTTGGGTTGTTTAATGTAGCACGTGTAAGTCTTTCTTCGTTTTCCTCAATCTTCACATCAGGTGTAGTCACTTGTCATGGCTGACAACAACACAAATGTTTTCAAGATATTCGCCTACTGAGGATAAACTGGATTGGGACAACTAGCCAATATGGACTTACATGGTGATACATGTTCTTGTGTCAAAGGGCATTTGAAATGTTTTGGAGGGCATTAATGTGTATCCGCATTCTATGGATACACGCTGTAGGTTTTAGTAGATCTATTGTTGCTACAGTTGTTTTTCCTAGGATTGAGCAGGTTCACTAGGATGTTAGAGATGCACAAGATCATGCATTGATTGCATTATCTATGAAGTGCACTATTACTTCTCACATTCACTCAGCAAAATCAGTAAAATAGGCTTGAGATATTATGGTTGATCTTTATGCAATTCGTAATGAGGCTAAAATTGCATTGCCGCATAAAGAACTGGAGTCAAAGATTATGTGAGAGGAAGATGACATAGACGCTTTTTTTGCTGGTATCAAGGATATTATTATTGAGTAATTCGTTTCTGTAGGTGAAGTCATTTCTGACAATTTACTTGTGCAGATTGTTCTCAATGCATTTCCACACTCTTACCAGCCTTTTGTGCATACTTGGAGATTTATGACCCAAGGAGACCCTAAGGTTGTCAAGTTTGATGCATTATGCACATTGACGCTTCAAGAGTCACTTTCAAGAAAGAACATGGCTAAACAGTATGTAGTTGAACACGCTTTTGTTGTTGCTCAAAGAAAAGGTGGTAATAGCAATGTCACCACTTCTCATGGTTCTTCAGTGAGTGGAAAATCACAAGTTATAATGCTAGTGCTAGCAGCACCTTGTCTGGGAATTTTGGTGAAAAGGGCAAGAAGAAGCTGTGTTGCCATTATTGCAAGGCTAATGGTCACTTGATGAAGCAGTGTCCTAAGTTGAAGGCAAAAGAGGCCAAGAAGAAGAGGCTAGATGCACTACAAGTGCAGCTATTGTAAAGTCTTCTAGGAAAGGAGATTGTGATGTTGATGTAGATGCAGAGTGGGCATTTAGTGCAAGATGTACTTATGATCCTTCTGTTCATGATGCATGTATGTCAATTGCTATAGATTCACATATGTGATGCTTTTGACAGTGGTGCTACAAAGCACATTACTTCATGTCGTTTTGACTTGTTTACCTCTCTCGAGTGTGTCCTTCATGGCAATACGGTCATTTGTGCCAACAATGCCTCTTATCCAATCAAGGGAGTTGAAAAGATTGTTTAATTGTTGCCAACAACAGTTCTTTCAACTTCTTGATGCACTTTATGTATTAGGGATCAAAAAGAACATTTTGTTTGTATTTGCACCCGCAAGAATTGGTCTTGTTGTCAAATTTGTTGATAACACATGTATAGTTCATTATCTTAGTTTTGGTGATGAATCAGTTACATCTGGCATTTTTTCCATGGGTATAAACTCACTTTGTATGAAAAATGTGGGTAGAATTTTTTTGATGCAATTGCTAATTTAAAGATCATTTCAAATGCAAAACTTTCGCATGCACGTTTTGGCCATTTGAATTTTACTACTCTGCTACGTTTGTAAAAATCTGATATGGTTACTTCTTTTCCACCTCTTGAAGCGCCTTCTAAACATGTTTATGAAGGCTATATTCTAGGTAAGAGGCAGTGTTCAAAGCTTCTTTAGGATCGTTCAATATGGGCTACGTGCAGGTTTCAACTTGTGCATAGTGATGTTTGTGGGCCTATGCAAACTCCATCCTTAGACAATTACCTATACTTCATGAAATTCATTGGTGATAACTTCAAACATGCATGGGTGTGTCCGCTAAAAGCTAAGTCTGAAGTGTTCATGTGCTTCAAGCAATTTCTGGCTATGGCTGAAAATGCCTTTAAATGTATTATGGGTACTCTCTATTCAGATTGAGGCGGGGGAGTTAATGTCTCATGAGTTTAATGCATTTCTAGCTAATCATGGGGTAAAACACCAATATGCAATGCGGTATACACCTCACCAAAATGGTATTGCTGAAAGAAAAAATAAGTCTCTTACGAAGATGGCACGATGTATAGTCAAGAGTCAAGCTTTTCCACATTCGTTTTGTCTTGAGGCTATCATGTGTGCTACTTATGTACTTGACAGATGTCCTACCAAAGCCTTGCAGTCTATGACTTCCTATGAAGCATGGCATGATCAAAAGCCATCTATTGATTACATGCGCATTTTTCATTGTTTAGCTTATGCTTTGGTGCCACAAACGCAGTGTAGAAAATTGGATGATAAGGCTGCTAAATGCTTCTTCTTTTTTTTGCAGTACTGAAAGCAAAGGTTACAGGTTATACCATCTACAAACAAAACATATCTTGGTTGCATGAGATATTGTGTTTGTGGAAGATTCTGTTCAACCTTTGTTATCATGTACTAGAGAAAATAATGCAAGCTCATAGGACATTCATGACACTTTGCTGCCCTTTTTTTATGGTGAAAACTTCAATATAAATTCCAATGAGAAAAATGTACAACCTATGGGAATTTTTGAAAATGTTACAGATCGCCCTATTACTGAATGGATATGAATGTGATGTACACGATGTGGAAAGGGCTAAGAATGAGGAGGCTAGAGGTATGTCAAAATGGATGTGCATACTTTGCGTGACAATAAATTGGGTGCACCTATGTCTAGTCGTACTCGTTCAGGTTCTCGCCATGTATCTTATGCGTCAGATTATTATACTTTGGCTCTTTCTAGTTGATGTGATGTGAGGACGAACCTCTTTCTTTTCATGAAGCACAGAATTCAAAAAATTGGATGGTTGCCATGCAATTAGAATATGATGCACTTATAGAAAATGACACATGGACTTTATTTATTTGCCTCTTGGCAAAAAGGACATCTGTACAAAGTGGGTTTACAAGTTGAAACGTAAGCCGGATGATGAGATTGATTGCCACAAGGCTAGACTTGTTGCAAAAGGTTATGTACATTAGAAAGACATTGGTTATGAAGAGAGTTTTTATCCCACTTGTTGTATGACTACTATTCATTTTCTATGTGCATTGGCAACTCATTTTGGATGGGATGTACATCAATCAGACATTGTTACCGCTTTCTTGAATGGTGATATATTTGAGGAAGTTTGTGCAATGCAATCTCACGATTTTGTCAAGAAAGGACAAAAAAATAAAGTGTGCAAATGTAAGAAAACTTTGTATGGATTGAAGCAATGGGGCCTTCTCCTTGACAAGAAGCAGTGGTACTTCAAGTTTAAGAGGATCTAGTCAAGGCTATTCATTCGAAGAAGTCAGTGCTACTATGGCTCTTCATGCATAAAGCCCTATGGTCAGGAAAAAGGAGCTTGCAGACATGACAGTCTAATAGATATTGCTACAGATGTTCTAGAGAAGTTGAAAGCTTGTCTCATTTGTTTATGAATCGCCGCCTTTCGGCCACCATCTCAAGCCCTCCGATAAAAATCCTAGGCATTTTACTCCTGATCGAAAACAAGTTATTTCAAGAGATTGAGCTCAATTTATTCCTTGTATTGGATTAAAGCACGAAGTGAAATTTCTTTGAATTAATTGGAAGCAAAGGAATAAATTTTTTTTTAGATGGCTTACCACGTTCCTAGTTTGCTAATGTTAAATTTGCAAGTAAGAGATTTGAAGTATATGATGGAAAAGTGTTTTGGACTCTGGCCTTGGTTGTGCCTACAGATCCACCCCCTTTAGCCCTGATTGTGTCAAAACCTCTAGCCACGGCTGTATCTCCACCTCTAACCTGGTTGTATCTCCACCTCTAGACCTATATTCCCACCTACTGTGATTGTAACATCTCTCCTCTACAACTCAGCTCCTTCGAGGGTAGCATTGTAACACTTTGCCATGTCTCATATGATTCCAAAGTGCTTATTGGTGGTGGTGGTGATGGTTATGCATTTCCAATAGGTAACTAGCTTCCCATGAATAATTCATGTAGAAAAAGCATTGGGAGGACACTTATCGAAAGAAAGGTGGGAAGCGCTACTCAAACCTTTTGATTCATTTAATTTGGACATGAGAATTTGAACAACGCATATGATGAATCGCCTTACCAATAAAACGTGCAAAGTTCAAAGCATCTTATAAAAAATAGTCAGGCACTACATCCAAATTTGGATCATCGGCATCATCTTTTTCACCAAATCGAGAATAATTAGCACTTTTGGTATTGCTCTTCCTTGTTTATCCCTCTCTTTTCTTAATTTATGCTTGGGAGTCTTGAATAGAACTCACAAGGATACACAAGGGGATGGGAGTTGTTTTTTTCCATCAGCAATTTCCAAACACGACCTAACTTCGGTAAATCAAGTTAGGATCATGTCTTGAAGATAAGCCCAATGCGATTCGATAAATATGGACAAGGAAGCTCAAGCTATAAAGTAGGTATGACCCTCCACTATCAACATAAAGGCTTTGAAAAACTACTTAAGTGATAGATCTGCAAGCCTTCAATACTCAAGTATGCAGGGAAAAACTTTCTCCCTACAACCTGTACTAGCAAATGGCCTGATTGCCATAGCAGATATACCATACCACGAATAATTTTGGACCACTACCGTGATCGATGAATCGTGCATTTGTTAGCTATTGGATAGTGTGTGTTTTGATTCGAGTTTGTTATCTTTTGGTTTTGCAAGTTAACCTGGTTTAAAAATTTAAGCATAATTGGTAGGGTAAAATTTATGCCTTATTTAATAGCATTCCCAACTCAATCAGAACTTCCCTCCTACATCCCCAGAGTTGAGATTGAGACTGAAAATTAGGAGGGAACTTAGGAAGTGCTGATTAAGTTGAGAATGTTAATTAAGGCACAATTTTTACCCCGCCCTGTATCCTAATTGAGTTTTTTGAATAACAAAAGAATCAAAGACACCGACAATAGACAACAACGCACTACACTCCATTATAAAGAATGCCCCACACGAAAGCCTTGAAAATGTCGTACACAGGATTTCATTAAAATACAGAAAGAGGATGTTCATTTCATTGTAGACACGCACCCCATCACATTCCAGAGACTAACTGTTGCCCAGAAAAAAAAGAGTGAGAATAACTCTGAGACTACAATGGTATGTGACAGCACATTAATTGTTCTGCAATAACACTTTGCTACTTTTTTCCCTCTCAAATAACTGTTTATCAGATTTGGTGGATAAACCCATCTCACCATTTTTAAACAGTGTGAAGAAAAGACAATTGTTAGAATGGCAAGAAAATTTACGGCCAAACTCAATTGGAAATTCCTTTCGGCCATCCAGTTGGACGACTCAGACAATAGCTGAATCCCATCTTGCTCCACACTTACATCTATCATTCATGGTCACCATGATCAGAATTCCTAATATTATGTTGTCCAGTAGAAAAATTGGCCTCCCTAGGCGATCTATTCTACAAATTTGCAAACTAGAGGAGAAAATGTTTGCAAGTAGCCCTTCATCCACTTAATCAACAGTCACTACAATGTTTGTCAGATAAGCCCCTTCTGGATACGAGAGGTCAAGCGTATGATCCGATGCTGCACCAACAGATCTCAGTAGTTTGATCTTCCGTCGTGTAGAGGAAGCTGATGCCTGCAAACGTTAAGACACTCAGGAACATGACACTGATTACAATTCACGTTTCATTTACTGATCATGAGATGATTATGATGCATTGCCTACCTGCAGAACACCTGGAAAGGACCCACTTTGGGTCATTGCTCCAGAGCATGAGCATGTCATTAGCAAGCCCCCTGGTTCAACACACCTCATCGCCAAGGTATTAAGATTCCGATACATGCCCATTGCTCGCTGTAAAACCTGCATAAATTTCAAATATATCATGTTAGGGAAATAGCATAATTTCAGAGTGCTTGAACTCTTCAATTGCAACTACACTCACTCAGTCTACATAATTTCATCATCTAGAACGGAATCTGTGAGAAGCTTGGTCAACAAGATTATAGACAGAGCATGCCTGACGAGGCCTTACTGTTGCAAGCAAGCTGGCCCCAAAACTCGAGTGTATAGTAATCATTGAGAGTGCCAAGGTTGCTCGTTGTTGGGAGCTCAAACAACCTTCACCTTGCCATTTCACGGCAGCCCCCTTCAGTATGAAAACTACAATAAAACCCTCCTCTGTTCCTGGAAGAGCACAATGGCTCTTGGCGTTGACCAGTAAATTTCAGCCTTCACATGCATCAAACATAAAACTCATACATTTTACTGCAGCCTTAACACAGTCTTTGAGTATAAGGGATGTGGTAACATAGCTGCACTAACCCCTTGGTGGTGATTTTCCCAACCCCTAACAGAGTATGCAGCAGCTTACCCAGTCCCAGCAAGATCCCTTCAAAATTCCTAAAGGTTCTTTGCACCAAGCAGAGACCTGTGGCAAATACTAATGATGCTCCAGCTTTGTCAGCAGTGTAGCCAAGCCTTTTTGTTAGGTACAGACCTGCTGACAGTGTCAACTTACTTGCAGTTTTTCTAAGTGCACATTTAGCAAGCTCTATATTTCACCAAGTGGAACTGGCTTTAAGAGCACTTAAACAATGTCAAACCTGTAATTCTGATACACAGTTCAAGTTTCATGTTTCCCCTTACCTTTCTGCTAGGAGCCAATTTCGGTGGATCCAGAACGACAATGTCCCAAGTCCGCCCTTCAAAGATGGCACCTTTTAAATATTCAGATATATCAGCCTTAACAAAATTGAGTACTTTTGAACTAAGCTTGTTGAGTTCTTTGTTTGCAAGCGCAAGCTCTATAGCTGGAGCTGAGGAGTCGACACCTGAGAGCAAAAGCAGCATAAACAAAACATTCCAGTTTGACACAAAAAATTCCGCAGATAACAAGCAAACAGACAGAAAGAACAATCTACTTACAGCCTACACAAGCAATTGCTCCATTTAGTGTCCAACAAATATGTAGCTATGCACACTCATAGCTGCTACTTTGTTAACCTCGGGATTCTATTGTTAATGGGTGCTTGTGTGACTTACTTTTTTGCTTGTTGCTTGTAGCAGCTTACGTATTCTATTGTTAAAGGGGTTCCTATCTCAGTCCACCAGCTATTAATTAGAATTTTGCACCAAGAAAGATACAAAGAAGGTTGAATTCAAAAGCAAACTTTGCAATTAGGTTTCTTGCAAAACACTCTAAAACGAGTTACAATAGGAGCAAGATATCGTACACATGCACATATTTTATTAAGAAACAACAGCGTTCTCGGTATTTTAGTAAGAATGAGAAAGTAAAGAAGGGAAACTGTGCAGTTTTAAGTGTAATGATTATAGCACAAGTAAAGTTAGTGTAATATTGATAATGGGAAAGAAACAAGGAGCTTAGTATAACGGGAAAGAAACAAGGAACCAAAAACTTTTCCAAACATGTTAAGCCAGTAAACACATTGAGTTGGTTTATACTGTTAAGCCACCCACTGTGGATCAAACAAGGTGCTATGGTCAAGGGAGACTGTACGTTCAGTACTGTGGGAGAAAATGTTAACATAATCACCTTAAACAGCTGTAGCCCTTCAATATCATACACTCAGCAAATTAACTCCTCTCATGCATTCAAACATGGAGATCTAAAATCAACTTTGTATCAAGAGAAAGTTCATCAAGCTCTGTATGAAACTGAGCATAAACAGAAGGGTTTTTCATTGCAATGTCCTTGCCCCGTTCATCAGCATCAAAGCAGTAGGTTGGTGAAGAGTACCAGATGTGATAGGTAGCGAAAGGTGTATTTGAGGCTCATGCATGAGAAGGGGGGCCACTTTACCTAGTACAAGGTCTGTGTCAATGTGAAAGATCGTATTACTCCCAGTGCTTTCACACACAAGCATAGAAACCACGTCAAGACAATGCAAAAAATTGAATGTCCATAAACATGATAATGGATGCTATCACAGACCTGTCACTTCAAGAGCTTCTCCTACAGCAGCATTTAATGCAAATCCACCACTGTAGCAGCATAAATCCAGGACAGATCTATCCTTGACAACCGAACGTAGCCAAAACCTACTTTCCCTTTGATCGACATAGAATCCAGTTTTCTGTCCATTTAACACTACCTTGTAACAAATCCCATTCTCGACCACCTGAGCAAAAGAACATCTCATTAAAAACAATCTGTCAAGAGTACCACTGCGATCTAACTGAGCATTTACTGATGGTCTAGATACTAAGCATTTATGTCATGCCTGAGATGCATTGCACCTTTGTTGTCACACATGTTTAACAGAGCCATATGCAAAGACTTTCAAGTTTCCTGAGAGTTGGAGCACTAACACTATTGGGCCAAAATTGAAAGTTGGGGAGTCTATTCTCCCTAGTAACCATCTTACCATCATGATAGGCCACACATTGACAAAGCTTTACACTTCAGCATGAGCTGAGTTCTTTGGTAGAGAGACAGGGTGTTCGAACACAGGGACAGACTCGATTCAAGAGATGACTATCTACGCTTGATCGTATATTCAAACTTTTAGCTATCATTGAGGAGGGTTGAGCACAAGACGTCGTATTTATTTCTGCTTTGTGAATTTCTGCAAAACTTTTGGTACAGTACCTAGAACAAGATTGATGCATAGCTGTACGATTTGGGTGTTCCGAGTGAGATTACATGGGGTGCCTAGGTACTTTACGCCATTGTTGAAGTGAAGTAGGGATGTCCACTCTCTCTCACTCTTTTCAGTATGTACATTGATGAGGTATCATACTATATTGTAAGAGAGTATGATAGAATCATTTAGGGGTTCTCATACATCAGCCCCTAGTCACGTATCACAGCATCCTCACCAGTGGAGAGGATGATAGAACCATCTAGGGGTCTCATACATCAGCCCCTAGTCGCGTATCACAGCATCCTCACCAACGGTGGTATACCCTTATCACCTGCATTAACAATTTACTATCTCTCTCCCATATTTGGGAGAGGAGAGTCTGAAAACTTCTCACGCAAAACATTTATCATAATTCCCCACTCCAACCAAGGTATGAAGACACCTTGTAGATACCAAAAAGATGTAATTTGCTGTACTCTTTTTCTAGTCCTACGGATTGCAACTTTGGGGGTTTTGTATGCTTATGTATACGACATGACCTATCCAAGATCTATTTACAATTCTGGAGTCCTAATCATATACATATTTAGTTCCTAAAAGGGTTTGGTCATCCAGGGCAGTTATATTCGTGAGGAACTTGGGTACCCTTGTTGTTTTATGCGAATGATATTTCTGACTTGCAATGGGATGGGCTACCGAGAACTTTGGCATTACTGAGCTTTGCACATGATAGAGATTCATTTGAGAGCCTTGGCAAGGCCAAGGTGATGACATTTAGCACTATAGCACAGTGGGTGAGGGTATCATCGCTGGGGATCAGTTATCCCAACTCCCCTTGAGTAGCAGGTCTTGGGTTCAAGGATAGATCTTTGAGGTCTCTTGGGATTCTTCCTACCACGTTAAAATTTCTCTTCTTCTATGAGAGAGGCAACAGCCTCGGGACTCACATGACGATATGTAACGTGACGGGCACCATGTGCCAAAGGAACTTTAAGCACTTCAAACAACAATCCAACTAAGAGAGATGGACGACACACGAGACGGGGAGTGACGGAGTTCCACCCCAAGAGAGCATTGGCCCCAAACACTGGCGCCCCTTTGGGTATTTCTTTATATTGCTTCAATAGGGTACAACTCCCATGGCTCTGCTCTACATCTCTCGTGGGTAGATTGCCAGAGTGAGAGCCCATGGGTCATATTTAAAGGCCCTTGGCCTCTAAAAAGCTTCAAGTTCTAAAAGCATATGGTCCCAAAAGCTGACGTCCAAAGCTGCCAGCGCGTTTCACAGAAATCCGTAGAGTTGCCACATCATCAGCGTAAAACACGGGATTTCGTACACCTGCCACGTCAGCAGCTTGCGGCACGATTCGCGGGTGTCCATACTGTCCTACCACGTCATCAGCTTCTACGCAAGTCTTTTGTGTATGTGATTTTTATTGTATTAGTCTTTGGGTCACCTAGGCCCCATCAGACGGGGTCCCATAAGTTGGAAAGAACTTCTTTTAAAATTGCCCCACTCGGCTAGGCTCTGTAAGTTGGTAAAACTTTTGTTGTTCTTCTTTCTTAGGGTTTAGGTCCCTCGGCCGAGATCTGTAGGTTGGGCTCCGTTCTTTAGTGGCTTGACATGTCAGTAATTTGTGACATCCCCCCTTCTTGAAAGAGAAGTAATCATCCGCTATTACAGTATATCTACAAAACAACTCAAAACAACTATTGAGGGACATCCGAAGGGACAATCAGTTTTCTCATTCCAAATCGGAGCTCTTGATATCCTGGGTCGTTGGCTTCCCATAAGAATCTCATCCAATAAAGGGTATATTCTCATTCCACATTGAAGCTCTTGATATTTTGGCGTAGCAAAATCAGCCATCACACCCAAACCGCGCTGGTCTTGAACGGGTGTCTCGATGCACTAAAATTACATACCCAGGCAATCTCATCGAATTAGGAATATTCAGTGGTTGGCACATAACAATGCAACACAAATGCTCACATATGTATGTTACAAGACACAACGAACACCGCCGTTAAGCACTCCTCGAAGACAAACGGTTTGCGGTATGAAGCTACTCAACAACTACCTCGTCACTCCCCCACAAATAACTTAAAAAGTCCGGGCCATGAGCTCAGAGAAGTGATACAACCACACGCTCCCCAGACCGCATTCTGCATCGCTTGGAGGTTTCAAGCATACAACCAAACGTTCCCCACACATCCCGTCTACGTCGTTCGGAGATTTCCAAGCAAACAACTCCCCAAACACCTGTCAAGACATGTGAACTACCAAAATCTAGATGTGGCACTTGAGTCACGAGTGAAAAAGGTAAGGTACATGACTTAAAAAATCCCCAAACGGGTGGTTTGAGGTCAACCAGTTAAAAGGGGGCAAAAAAAAAATCGACTCGTTTCGCCGAAACGTTTCGGCCATATCGATGTTCGGGGTTTCGGAGGGCCGAAACGTGTTTTTACAAGTGTGTGCAGCTTGGTAGCTATAGATATCCACCACTTCATGGCATTGCCTCTGAGAAGAATGATGGCTCAAAAAATCTTTGATCCTTCTCTTGCAAGTGGTCTTTATGGCTTATGCCCCTTAACACAGAGCGATGAAGACGGAAGCGCACCTGATGCACGATGGACTAAGGGTGAGAGTGGCTAGTAAGTCAGTGGTCGGGACACAGATTCTTTGATAAAATTTTCGGTAAACTTTAGAAGCGCCATCTTGCCATGTATGCTCTATGATAGGACCGGTATGCTTTCAGAAAAACACATGCATGAAGCTCTGATACCACTGTAACGGGACGGGCACACCGTGCCAACGGAAAAGAACAGACTGAACAACTTTAAGCACTTCAAATAACAACCAAACTGAAAGAGATGCACGACACACGGATATACTCCCACTGCACACCACACCCCCCCCCCTCCCCTTCCGGCCTTTCCAACCACCACACTCACACACACACACACACACACACACACACAAGATTTCTGATTCAAATCGATTTTAGAAATTCAAAGGCGGGGCTTAGGATAAATTTCAAAATTTCAGGATTCAAGTTGAATTTCAGATTCTCAAAGAGACCCTTCCAGAAATTTTCCGACACTCTAAATGTTGGCAAGCCATGGTGTTTAAAAATTTGTGATATGAAGAGGATTGCCATTTGGTGTGCCTTTATAGTCTTTCTGACAGCTATAAAATGTGTTTGTTTACTAAACCTATCTACTATTGTCCATATTCCCGTATTTCCATGGATGGACTTGGGCAATCCAAAATAAAATCCATGAATATGCTCTCCCATGGTAAATTAGGAATTGGCAAAGGCTAGAGCAATCCAGGTTGCTTCCCCCTATCATACTTTGTCTTTTGGCATACCACACATTTTGACACATAGTCTTGTATGTCCATCTTCATGGTAGGCCAATAGAAATACGTCTCTACTCCGCGAAGGTTAGGTTGAATCCCTCGATGACCCGCATAGGAAAGAGCATGGGATTCATAAATCACTTTCTCACGAAGAGAGTGGGTAATACATAGCCTATTGCCATAGAGAAGATAACCATCCTGCAAGGTGAATGGTTCTTCTTTCTTCCCCAAGGCAAGGGCTGAAATTACACCCCCACACCTCCAAGGATGCTGAGAATGCAAATGTATCCTCTAGTGTGGTCATTGAGGAGTTGTCAGACGTTGAGGAAATTTTGGTTGCGGCTTCATGCCCCTCAGATTTGGTGATAGCTAATGCAGAAGACATGCTTATCTTGAAGAAAGATGTCATTGATGCATTGCTTAGTGCTAATGATGGCCTATCCCAGTCATGGATGGTGGATTCTGGTGCTTCATTCCATGTGACACCATCTTTGGAGTGTTTTGCTACATATGCTGCAGGCAATTATGGCAAGGTGTACCTTGGTGATAATTTTGCTTGCAATATTGAGGGAATGGGTACTATGCTTTTGGCTCTTAATAATGGTCAAGAGCTTGGGTTGAATGATGTCAGGTTTGTACCAAGCAATAAGAAAAGTTTGCTATCTGTTGGCCAGCTAGATGCATATGGTTATACGACCATTTTTGCTAGGGGTTCATGGAAGTTGCTTAAGGGCTCTATGCTTGTTCCAATAGGGTCTAAAAGAGATACTTTGTACTATCTTCGATGCAAAGCTTTGCCTAGCAATTTCTTGATGTTGCTGAAGTTGCTTCACACACGGAATTGTGGCATAAGAGACTTGGCCATATGAGCCAAAAGGGTATTGATGTGCTTTCCTCTCTAAAGAAGGTTGATGTAAAAGGCAAAAACTTCGACTTTTGTAACGATTGTCTTTATGCAAACCAAAAGAAATCTTCTTATTACTCTGGTGTCTCTTGCAAAGCTAATCCTCTTTATCTTATTCACTCCAATGTATGCACTATGCCTGTTAAGTCTTTTGGTGGTGCATTGTATTTTGTTACATTAATTGATGACTGTACTAGAAAAGGATGAGTGCATTTGTTGAAAAGTAAGAGTGAGACTTTTAATGCTTTTAAGGAGTTTCATGCTTTTGTCACTACGCAAAAGAGTACTAAGCTTCAATGTCTCAGATCTAATAATGGAGGAGAGTATGTATCTACTGAATTTCAACGTTTTTGTGATGAAAATGGGATTAAAAGGGAGTTGACAGCCCCTTACAATCCGTAATGGTATGGCTGAGAGGTATACTCGTATTTTATGCGAGAGAGTGCGTTGCATGTTGTCCACCGCTAATCTTTCCCAAGAGTTTTGGGGGAAGGCATTGAAAACTGCAGTTCATATTTGCAATCGCTCTCCTAATAGTACGCTGAAAAATGACATTCCAGAGGAGGTTTGGTCTGGCAAACCTGCCTCTTATGATCATTTGAGAGTTTTTGGCTACGAAACTTTTGTTCATGTACACAATGACTTGAGAACGAAGCTTGATATGAAGTCCATTAAAGGAGTCTTCCTAGGTTATGGGGAAGAAGGTAAAATGGGCTATAGAGTGTGGTTACCACATTTTAGAAAGGTAATTCGCAGCCGAGATGTAGTGTTCAATGAGGCAAAATTGCTTAAGAATGCTACAAAATCTGATGTTGACAAGAAAACAGTCAGATTTCAGCCTTCCGTGCCACCCATTGATGTTGAAAAAGAGCCTCATGATGCATTACCGCAAGCTGAATTTGATAATCAGCCGGTTAACCTTGAGCCAGAAGAGGTAGGACATGATATTGATGCTCCTAATGAGGATGGACAACCACCTCGATTGGCTGAAAATGATTTTCAGCAGCATGATAGAGCTGAAAATGAGTTGCCTTATGATGTAGAACCATTGCCTGAAAATGTAGATCATTGGGTACGCAGGTCAACTCGTTTGAGAAGGCAACCGCAGAGATTTAACCCCTCTTTGGATCATGTAATGTTGACAGATGAGGGTGAACCTCTTACATATAAAGAAGAGGCCAAACCATGTGAGTCAAGCAGTGAGTGGGAGCTTGCAATGCAAGAGGAAATGAAATCCTTGTATGCAAATGATACTTGGGATCTTGTGCCATTGCCTAAAGGGAGAAAGGCACTTCCTAACAAATGGGTGTACAAGATTAAGATTGTGGATGAAAAACCCAAGTACAAGGCAAGATTGGTTGCAAAAGGATACGCACAGAAAGAAGGAATTCATTTTCAAGAAAACTTTTCCCCTATTGTAAAGCTCACAACTTTACGTGTCCTTTTTGCTCTCGTTGCAGTGCTTGATTTGGAATTGAATCAAATGGATGTAAAGACAGCATTTTTTGCATGGTGACATTAAAGAGGACATATACATGAAACAACCTGAAGGTTTTGTAGTTCCTACACGTGAGGAACTTGTATGCAAACTGAAAAGGGCTCTGTATGGTTTGAGACAATCATCACGACATTGGTATAAGAAGTTTGACACTTTTATGCTGTTTCAAGGCTTTGGATACAGCCATGCAGATTATTGTTTGGATATGAAAAGGGATGAAGATGATAGTCCCATCATACTTGTTCTCTATGTTGATGACATGTTGCTTGCCAAGAAACATAAGACTAGTCTTGATGCTCTAAAATGTAAGCTAAATTCAGCATTTGCTATGAAGGATTTGGATTATGCAGAGCATATTTTGGGCATGCGTATTAAAAGAGATAGAAAGCTTAAATTGTTGTTTTTATCTCAAGAAAGGTACATTGCAAAAGTACTTGACAGGTTAATAAGGTTGATACTAAGCCTCTTGAAGTACCTTTACCTCCATACACTAAGCTTAGCAAAGCACATCGCCCAAAGGATGAGGTGGCATTGAAAGCAATGAAAGGAATCCCATATGCATCAGCTTGTGGTTCTCTTATGTATGCTATGGTTGCCACTCGTCCCGACATTGCTTATGCAGTGGGAGTTGTTAGTCGATACATGTGGAATCCTGGCAAAGCGCATTGGGAAGCTGTCAAATGCATTTTGAGATATTTGAAAGGTACACAATCAAAGTGTATTTGTTATGGAAAAAGTGACTTAAAGTTGCAGGGATATTGTGATGCAAACATGGCAGGTGACATGGATACCAAGAAATCTACCAGTGGATATGTATTTGCTATTGTTGGTGGTGCAGTCTTTTCGTGTTCTAGGTTGCAGAAAATTGTGGCATTGAGTACTACTGAGGCTGAATACATTTCAGCCACAGAGGCTTCAAAGGAGGCCATTTGGTTGGGCAGACTTGCAAAAGAACTTGGCATGCTTGCTCATACACCCGTGTTGGGTTGTGATATCCAGAGTGCTGTCTATTTAGCCAAAAATGCCATGTTTCATGCGCGTACCAAACACATAGATGTGCGGTACCACTTCATACATCAGGTATTGGAGGATGGTCTAGTTACCTTGACTAAGATCCATACTAGGGATAACCCTGCAGATGTTCTCAACAAGAGTCTTGCTAAGGCTCAACATGAACATTGCATACAGCTGGTGGGAGTTGGTTAACTTAAAGGCGTCATTTATGCCTTTAAGTGGGAGGTTGTTGGGTTAAAGGCCTAAAAAACCCCATTTTGTACATTTGTTTACTTTGTCCACGTCACATTGAACCTGGACACATTTTTTTTAAGTCACTTATAATAAAAGTGGGAAAACCCAAAACTCACTTATTGAGTTTTCCCCAAAAAACGTGAGCTCTCTCTCTCTCCCTGCTTCGATCTCTAGTGCTAGCTCTCTGCTGCTCTATGCCTCCTGTTTCTTGCCCCAATCCTGCACTACATCGCGACGCGCACCTACCGGTACCTTCTGCTTCGCGCTTTCACAAGAAAGACACATTGAATGTCTACTGTCAGAAATTTTGGGATACTTTTCTATCTGCCTCTTTTTAAGATAATCACCTTCAAGCAACAAACTGAGCGATTCTGTTAGGGACTACCCATAGAGATACGGAGTTATTGTCTACAGAAGAATTCTGAGTCCATGGAGCGGCTAGTAGGACATGCCAAGCAAGGATTTGCAATGCACGCAAGCACCCTCACTTACCCTAGAGATAGGCTTGTGGCAGTCCACACCGAGCAAGAATCGAACAACGGTAACAAGAGGAAGGGAAAGCAACAGAAAAAGAAACCTTCGGGCCCTCGATTGTCAGCAGAGCAACATGTCGAGTACTACAAAAAGGATAAATTCTATGGATGCGGGGAACAAGGGCATGTGTTTGCCAAGTGCCCCAACAAAGCGTCCAATGATCAAGCAGAGGACAAACCAGAGAGTTCTAGAGCAGCAGAGGAGCGAGCAAAGAAAGGAAAGACAAAAGCAAGACTGGTAGCAGATTTTGGGGGGGCCCACCCTGAGCACATGGATGAAAGTACGGAGCTCTGCAGAGCGTGGGGCAAAGTACGAGATCAAGAAGCCCTCATCTTCTTTGATGAAGGAGCCAAGGCCAATTTCATCTGGACTGAATTGGCGACTTGACTTGGGATTACGCCAAAGGAATTGGGACACCGGCCTAGGCAAGATGTTGCCATTACACCTATCACACGCGAACTTCGATTGCATTGTCAAGGGTATCTAGGTCATGAGGACTTTTCCATCATGCCTTCCAGAGGGTGTGACATACTATGGGAATCCCGTGGTTCCACAAGAATGACGATGTGGTCGACCAAAGGAAAGAAAAGCGACACTGAAGAATGAGAATGGTAGAGATATAGTACTTAATGTAAAATTAAAGGGCGAGTCTGTCCCACTTGTATTGGCTTTGGCCATTTCGAAATTAATAAATCCAGTCTGTTTGTTTACTCGATCTACTTGCATTAGTTAGATGACAATAAAACATCAAATTAAAAGGAACGACAAGATTTTCTACAAGCTCAAACTGATTGTTTCTTTTAAGGCTTACCGGGAGAGTTGCCTCCTCAATGTCCTGAAGATCACACATTGATTTGATTCGGACAGCATGCCACCAAACAGGCCACCTTATCGAGTTAGTAGAGCCCAAAAATGACGAAATTCTGAACCAAGTGAAAGAGCTTCTAGAGAAGGGACTCATTCAGCCTAGTACATCTACCCAATTGTCTGCCACTGTTGTTGGTATTGAAGAAAGATGGATCTTGGCGAATGTGCATTGACTACAGAGCTCTCAACAAAATCACCATCAAGAACAAGTTTCCAATACCCACGATCGATCATATATTGGACAGGCTATGGGGTTCTACATGTTTCAGCAGAATCGACCTAAAAAGTGGCTCTCATCTGGAGATGTATATAAGACCGCGTTCAGGACGTCCTTTGGATTGTACAAGTATTTAGTAATGCTTTGTGATCTCACAAATGCTCCTGCAACGTTTAATAGGATGATGGACACGATATTTAGAGAGTGCACGTCATTTGTGGCACCTTTTTCAATGACCTTATCTTATTTTCCAAGAGTGAGGCAGAGCACAGGCACCATCTGTTATAGGTTTTCTAGGCACTACGGAAACATCGATTGGTGGTTAACGGGAAAAAGAGGGAGTTTTTCTCGCCAGAGATACACTTTTTAGGACACATTGTCTCTCCCGAGGATGTAAAAATGGACCCAGCCAAGGTTGAAACCATTCGAGATTGGTCAGATTTGAAGAATGTACATGAAGTTCGAAGCTTTTGGGCTTGTGCTCATATTATCGGCAGTTCATTCAAAAATTTGTAGAGATTGCTTCTCCGTTGCATCTTTTGATACAAAAAGGGGTTCCCTTTTCTTGAGGACCATTTGAGATTGCAGCCTTCAAGACTCTCAACAAGAAGGTGACAACTGGGCCACTGTTGGTATTACCAGATTTGCAAAAGCCATTTGAGGTTTACAGTGATGCCTGTGGTCGTAGTCTGGGAGAAGTCTTAATGTTGGAGGGCCACGTTGTAGCTTATGAGAGTAGTATGTTCTCACAAAAAGAACAGGTTGCACATATTTAAAAGAATGAGCTTTTGGCAACCATCAATGCTTACTCAAGGGCACCATTTTCTACTTGAACCCCACTATACAATATTCACCGATCGGTAGAGTTTAGATACTTCGTGTGTCAGAAACAACTTTCGGACAAATAGATGAGATGGGCGAATATTTTGTCGCAATTTCACTTTCAGGTTGTCCACACAGATTTTGGTTGTTTCGATGATTCACCATTACAGCTTCGAGGATATGGTAGATCAGTACGCCACAGGTCCAGATTTTGCAAACATCTTGGACCGGTTACAGAGTGGGGAGATAGTTGTAGGCTACTCTCTAAAGGGAGACTACTTGATGCGAAAAACCATGTTGTGTGCACGCGTTGAGGACCAAGGTTTTGACAGGGTGCCACTGTCCACCTTTTTCGGGCCATCGCGGCATAGACACCACCCTGAAAGGTGTGGAGAAGTACTTCTGCTGGCCGAGGCTCAAAAAGGATGTGGACGAGTTTGTTTGCAGCTGCTTCAAATCCCAAAAGGTCAAGTTTGACATGCATAAGGCACCAGGTCTTCTACAACCTCTACCTATACTTAGCTCACCTTTGGAAAGTATAGCAAGGACTTCATTTTTTATCTTCCCAAGACTCAGAGTGGGCACGATGGCATTTGGACAGTCATCAATAGGCTCACCAAAAAAACTCACTTCATTTCGGTAAAGAAGATCGTTGAAGCCGATCATTTGGCTTCACTGTTTTTCTTGCAGATTTTTCGATTACATGGTATGCCTGAGTCTAAAGTTTCGGAAAGAGATCCCTCTTTTACGAGCTTGTTTTGGAGGGCAATCTGAGAGAATATTGGTACAAGGCTACGATTCTCGTCCTCGTTCCACCCACAGATAGATGGGTAGTCAAAGATAGCCAATTCAATTCAATGGTCTTGGAATTGTTGAAGTCGTATATCTCTCATCAGAAGACTCAATGGGAGAAGTATTTGGCCTTGGTGGAGTTTGCATACAACAACACGGTTCATATGTCTATGGGGACGGCACCATTTGAGATTATCAAGGGTATTAAGAAGGTTCCACCTATTCTAAGCACCAAAGGTAAGATTTTTGAAGCAAATCAGTACACTCACGATCTTCACACTATTGTTGCCAAGGTACGCAAGGCTCTCGAGAAGTCTCAAGCACGGCATAAGAAGGCAGCAAACAAGCATTGACGTGACTTGTAGCTGAAGGAGGATGATTAGGTGCTTTTATGGTTTGAGAAGGCACACCTTCAGAAACGGAAGGGTAAGGAGTGGCTTTTTCCAAAGCTAAATATGCGATACAATGGCCCTTTCCAGATTCAAGAGAAGATAAATGACGTATCTTTCAGGCTGAAGTTACCAAATGCTTCGAAGATTCACAATGCATTTCATGTAAGTCTATTGAGACCTTTCATAGGTGAAGTGCCAGTGGACAAGAGCCAGAGGAGCAGTCCGAAATGGAAGAGACAGAGGAGATTCTCATTCCAGAACAAGTCCCGGCTCACGAGAAAAGGAAAGTGAAAGGAAAGTTGACACGCCGGCATTTAGCCAAGTTCGGGAACTACCCGGCTTTGGATGCAAAGTGGATGCAGGAGGAGGACCTAGTAGATACTCCTCAGATATTAGAGCTTTACCTTGAAGCTTTTGGTTTAGCACCGACTATTCCCAGAGTTACCGATGAATCAGTAGGTTGAATCTGGCGCGGTGCGGACTGCACAAGAGGAGAGTTACTCCGGTCCTTTGTCACAAGTTACCTAGATGGAATAAAGTCCTTGATTTCTTTTGAGATTCAAGGATACTGACAAGCTGACAATATTCTACCAAATGACTTTATGTAAAGAAGAGCTTTGAAATGGGAATTCCTAGAATGAATGTATTACATGTGCTCTCTCATGTGTGTATTGTTTGAGTGCATGATTGAAAGACAAAATGACTACAGCATTTCCGTCTTGTTAACCTGAGGGGTGATGTGGATATGATAGTAACAAGATTAAGTCAATCAAGACATCCGTCAGAGATCAGCGCCGTCTGGGTGTGATTGCTAAATAAGTTACAATGATCATGATTCTCATCCAAGATCTCGACGGGGATAGTGATGTGAATGTGATGTGACTGTCGTCTTTGTGCAAGTGTTGGATATATGTGAGTCTCGTACGTCAGTACAATGTCTGCTGAAATATTTTGTCCTATGTCTATTTTACAAGTGTAATCAAGGGCGATTACAATTCTTTCAAGAGGGGAGTATGTCACAAAGTGATGACGTGGCATGGCCTACAGACAGAAGTTACGCCAACCAAAAGGCCTAAAACTTATAAAATAAAGCAGGACACCCAAATTGTGTGTGGCTGATGAAGTGGCACGTTGTATAGACTTCCGCGATTTGCGTTGACATGCTAACATGGCGCACCATACGTACAACCCAAGACGGCCCTAGCTTTTGAGCACCCGATGCTTTTTGACTACTGCAGTCACTATCCTCGGATGATTGTGGCACTTGATTCTTCTTGAGGTGTAGCATTGATGTCTTCAGCGTCGCCAGCTTTGTCACCCTCTAGCCCTTCCTCAAACCAACTTTGTATTGAGAAGTTAATGGATCGACTCCCTCCCCTATGTGAGTGTCAAGGGTAGTCATCATAGTAGCATGAAGATCTGGCTAGGATAGGGCGAGGGAAAGGATTTTGTAAAACAACTTTTGTATAAGATCAAATATAAGAGACTAGACTTGTCTGTAGACATTGGGAACCCGTGTTGCAAGTGTCCGTGAAGGGAGATGGAGAAGGTGTAAAAGGGAGGTAAAATATGGGTGCATTGGTGAATAGGCTCTCTATGTTGCTTCCCACAAATGCACGAAGTGCATTTTCCATGCTCCCAACATCTGGTAAGCCTTCTATCATTTGTTCACGAAAAGCACGACCAAGAGCTTCAACATTCAAACGGCCAAACCGATAAAGCCATAGATCACCTGTAGAAGAAGCGGTGGCTGAAGAAAGAGCTTGGAGCTTGTAGAGACATTGCTTCACCCTACCCCCTCTGACCTCCTTGCCGGAATCTAGATTCCGTACAAACACTACATCTCCGTGAAGACCATCTCCATGCCTAACTTGCACACTTCGTGTACCGACATGAGATCAAAACCCAATTTTGGAGCATAAAGAACCTTAAGAGTTGTGCATACCCCCTCTGCCGTCTAGAATCACCTCCATGGTATCCTCGATGTGAACAGGAGACTTTGATTTGTCGCGGATTAAAAATAGAACCGCAATGTCGTCGCATGTTGGATAACTGATCCTTCAAAGGTGTCATGTACCGTGAAGCATCACTATCAAAGATCCAAATCCAAAAATCTCGAACCGCAAGAGCTGTCTCAACCTCTAATGTCCCTAGAGGGTTCTATAAAGGTAGCATCTCCAAATGAACAAAGGCTAGGGCCTTAACGGCAACCAAAAATTAGAAGCCTCACCTACTTGCTTTGGACACTTCCACCAATAATGGCCTTTTTCAACACACTTGATGCAATGCCGCTCAGCTTCCAAAGCCTCTTTTTCACCATCTGTCTTCTTGTTGTTGTTCTTCTTCTTCTTACCCTTCTCGTTCTTCTTGGTATTGTTGGAAGACGCAGCCAAGGCTACACAACCTACCTTCTTCTCCGGATTGAACCGCTCCTCCTAGTCCAATATCATTGGGACAATCTCGTTCCACGTGATAGTATTCAATTGGCCACTCAAAATCAGCAAAGAATAAAAGTTGGAATACTAGAGAAGCAATTGAGCCAAAAGCTGAATGGCCATGTCCTTCGAATTGCTCCTCTCGCCCATCTAAAGCATCTCCTGCTAGAGTTCTTGAATCTTGCTGATATGGTTTGTCATCGCATCTCTTTGGCATCCAAGGTCCACGATTGCACCTCCAGAGCAATCCGCTTAATCCGAGAAACTCGATCAAATAAAGAGGCAAGGCGACCCCATATTTGCTTTGCGTCCTTCATCAATCAGACGTGACTAATGATAGATGGTGTATTGTTAGGATAATAACAAATCAAATCTGAGCATTGACACTTGCTCCCGCTGAATTCTTTGGCTTCTAAAAGTTGCTACTGACAAAGCCTCCAAGCTCGTATTACTCGAAGACCGCTGTCACAATTGCGGCATAGTGTAACAGGCTTGGACACTCCATGCGAGAAATTGATAGCAACACACGAACTGTGTGTGTGTGTGTGTGTGTGTGTGTGTGTGTGTGTGTGTGAGAGAGAGAGAGAGAGAAAGAGAGCGAGAGAGAGTCGACGCGGCATGGCGAAGTTCAGCACCCAGAAGCATTGAACTTTAAAATCACAGAACTTTAATAGAGAGAGAGAGAGAGAGAGAGAGAGAGAGAGAGAGAGAGAGAGAGAGAGAGTCGACACGGCATGGCAGAGTTCCGCGCCCAGAAGCATTGGCCCCAAAGACTGGTGCTCCTTCGGTATTTCTTTATTTATTGATCTCAACAAGGTACAACTCTCAAGGGTCCTCTGCTCTCAGACTCTCCGTCCAAAATGCTATGCAGAGTGAGGCCCCAAGGGCTCTTATAAACAATACAAGGGATGCCCAAAAGCAGAGCCCCAAAAGCAATCAGTTCAAAAGCACTTCCCCCCAAAAGCATCTGTTCTCAACGGCTAGCGCAAGAGGTTCCCAAAAGCAGCTAGCATATTTTGCGGAAATCCGTACAACGTGCCAAGTGGCATGAAACCGGCCCGTAGGGCGGTAGGTGTTGGCTTTCACCCGAAATTCTTTACTTTATACACACACACAGAGCACTTTGCAAAGAGAACCTGCGACGGGAGTTAACACTTGAATACACACACGGCTCGGAAGCTAGAATGCTCCGAGCAGACGCCGACAACCTGTAGGCCCCAAAATTGGCGCCCCTTTCGGTATTTCTTTATTCTTTAGGAGGGTAAATTACAAGGTAAGGTCCTGGGAATCCTTCACGTGTATCCACCTAGATATCATTTGATTTGGCCAAATTTCGGCAGCATAACAACCCCAAAACTTGCGCGAAACCAATTCCCCTGCTGGAACTCGCTTGCACTGTCATATACCCTCTGATTCCTGTCCAAAAACAGTAAATTCAGCACGCTGTATTTACTGGTTTTTGCCCTCTTTTCAGCCCCAAACAATCCCCTAACTGTCCTTTGCCAGTGGGGCACGATTCCCAATGATCCTGGCGTCCGTACGGCTGAAAAACAGTGAATTTACAGCGCATACACAGCGCTGATTTTGCACCTGTACGGTGAGGTTATGACCCTCACCAATGCCTGCTTTGGAGCAGCAGTTAGCTACCCCTGTTCCTGCTCAAGGCGGCTCTTGCCTCAGCACAAAAGCATGAACCCACACAACTGTACATCAGTCAAATGAGTAGCCCTCTTGTGGGGCATCACATAACTGCACGTAGGGGAGAGAGAGAGCAGTGTGTAGTGTGCAAGGCATCACTCCTAGCACCACACTGTACATGAGAGGGAAAGAAAGCACTCCATAGCTCTTAACCTGTGACCGGTTGCAAATGAGGCCTCTCCCAGCATAAAAATCAGCGCCCATTTTTCTGCAAGAGGAAAGTTCACCAAAATGTGACACTTGGCGCATTTTCAAGCATTTTCCCGTTTCGGGTTCGCCGCTTAAAAATATCCCAACCGACGCGTCAGTTGACTTCGCGGCAGAGTTATAAAGTGTTCCCCTAGTCATACCAGAGGTAATGACGCGAACACATTTCACGGCCCAAAATAGCAGTTCCCTAAATTTTAGGAGATGCTTCCGTTGGGCTCCCACTGGTCTTCTAACCAACTATCCTCATTGGGACCGCATCCAAAAATGCAATGTGGCCCAACTGTCGGATACTTTTTGTTGGTAGTCCCACCTTGACTTTACGCCTTAATTGAGTTCACTTCCTAGTATCCACCAACTTGCTAAGTGCGACGGGGGGGACCTATATGATCTTGCTCTGAGCCTAGACATCCTCTTACCATACGAATTCCAGTGCCAACCACTTCCCGTCTGCGAGTGAATCTACCGTTCACATTGGCCATACAATGTCCGACCGTTTGCTACTTCAAAAAGAGGGTCTTAAACAAATAAAATAAACCCCATTGGAAAGAAACCAACAACCAAGGTTAGCAGTTGCCACATCTCTGTGGCATGGTTAATAACTGCCACGTCCTCGTGACATACCCCCCTCTTGAAATCGCAAACGTCCTCGATTGCATACCATAAATACACGCCACTGATGATCTTGTGCTATTAACACTCTTTTATCATCGCATGTATCCGCAAGAAAGGTCGTAACATACATAGATACAAATGACTTAATGAGGCCTTCATACTTTTGCCATTTCCATCTATGGCACTGAATTCATATGTACATTTGATGTACTAGCTCTATCATTACCCCTCCTTTGCACACGTTGGGTTGGGGCATAAGTAGGCTGTAACCCAAAGGCTTTAAGGTAAAGCTGCAATACATTTGGTGACTCTGACAGTTCATGCTCTTCCATCCACTTTGAATCCATAGGTGGATAGTTCTTAAACTTCACCAAATAGCGTCTTGCAACTTGTCCTTTAACTTTTCTGTCCTTATGTGCCAAAACTTGCTCAGGTACCAGGATCTCATCAAGTTCCTCAACTTCTGGCTGATCCTCAACTGGCATATCTTCTGGCACATCACCCACGAAGGGTCTTAGAAGACTCACGTGAAACGCATTATGAATCTTCCACGCATCAGGCAGTTTCAACCTGTAAGCCACATCGTTGATCTTGTCAAGCACTTGAAAAGGCCCATAGTAACGCATGCTGAGCTTAGGAAACAGCCGTTCCTTGCCCTTCATCTTCTTTAACCTTGCCTTTTCGAACCTTAAGAGAACCCAATCACCAGGTGATAGTAGCAATTCACGACGGTGACGATCAGCAGCCTTTTTCTGTTTTGCTTGAATCTTCTCCAAGGCAACTTTAATCTTCTTATACATCTCATCCATGTTCTCAACATATCGATCTGCCTCAAAGATCTTGTCCTTTGTATGCAAAATGGGAGGAACTTTTTTGCCGCCTTCAACAATTTCAAAAGGTGCTTTGCCAGTAGACGAATGCACCGTATTATTGTACGCATACTCAAGCATAGGCAAATACTGTTCCCACTTGCTCTTATTATCTGACACATAGCATTTCAGCAGATCTAAGACAGTAGAATTGGCCTCTTCTGACTGTCCATCAGTTTGTGGATGAAACGAAGACGAAAACTTGAGCGTAGTGCCCATGTTCTCAAACAATCCTCTCCAGAACAAACTGGTCATGCGAGGATCACGATCACTGATAATCGATTGTGGCATACCATGGTACTTAAACACATTGTACATGAACAAGCGTGCCATCTGATCAGATTTTATCTTCTTCCTGACAGGGATAAAATGGGCCTGCTTGCTGAACCTACAGATAATGGTCCATATACCATCATTCCCTGTTGGCGTCCTTGGAAGATCAAAGATAAAGTCCATAGCAATGCTTTCCCATGGCTTATCCGGAATCGGCAGTGGTTGTAACAACCCTGGTGCCTTTTGCCTGTCAAACTTGACCTTTTGGCAAACTATGCATGCTCGCACAAAGGCATCCACATCTCTCCTCAAGGTAGGCCAATAGAAGAACGTCTCTACCGCTTTAACTGTCGCATCAATGCCACGATGCCCTGCATACGGTGGGACATGACTCTCTTCCATGACCTTATGTCGCAGTGGCCTAGTGACACAAAGTCTGCCATGCATCATCATAAAACCATCTCTGAGGAGGTAGTGCTCGTGATGTTGCCCCTCTTGTAACTGTTCAAAGATCCTTACAAAATCTTCATCAGCAGTATACTGTTCCTTCATGTCATCTAACTCATGATGATAAGGAATTGACACACCTGAAATTTGTGGCTTTCTTGATAACGCATCAGCCACAACATTCTTCTTGCCTTCCACATGCATAATCTGGAAGTGGAACATGGAAAGAATGTTTGCCCATCGCATATGCTTTTCGGATAACTTTGACTGTGTCAAGAAGTATCGCAAGGTCTGGTGATCTGTTTGGACAACAAAATCAGCACCTAAGAGGTAGTGCTTCCAGCTAGAAAGCGCATGAATCACGGCCAAGAGCTCTTTCTCATAGACTTGCATAGTCCTCTCTGGCCCTTGCAAAATTCGGCTTTCATAAGCTACTACCCGTCCGTCTTGCATTAGCACTGCTCCGATGCTACTGCCACACGCGTCACACTGGACCACGAATGACTTCCTGAGATCTAGCAAAACAATAACTGGATCTGAAGTCAACTTTTCCTTTAAGAGACTAAAAGCTGAAATCTCTTTTTGGGTCCATCTGAAAGTGACCTCTTTCTTTTGCAATGCGTGAAGAGGCGATGCTATCTCTGCAAAATTTCTGATAAACCTTCTATAGTAGGAACACAATCCCAAGAAGCTTCTGACATCGTGCACAGTCTTCAAGTCTGGCCATGTCTTGATAGCTTCGACCTTTGCGGGATCCATTCTAACACCATCCTTTGAGACTATGTGCCCCAGAAAGTGGATCTCTTCAAGGAAGAATTCACTTTTCTTAGGATTGACAAGTAACTTGTGACTGCGCAGCTCTCCGAACACAATGGTCAAGTGACGCCTATGCTCCTCTTCATTCTTAGAATACACAATCATGTCATCGAAGAATGTTCCAACAAATTGTTGATGCGAGCGGAAAATCCGGTCCATCATTCTGTTGAACGTGGCAGGAGCATTTGTTAGCCCAAACGGCATCACTAGAAACTCATAAAGACCAAATGTCGTTCTAAACGCAGTCTTGTGCACATCCTCTGGGCTTATACGAATCTGATGGTACCCACTCTTCAGGTCTATCCTGCTGAAAATTGCAGCACCCTCTAAACGATCGAGAATATCATCAATGCGAGGAATAGGAAACCTATTCTTGATGGTATTCTTATTCAACGCACGGTAATCAATACACATGCGCCATGAGCCATCCTTCTTCTGCACTAGGAGCACTGGGGAGCAAAAGGGTGAAGAACTAGGCTGAATCAGCCCCTTCTCTAATAACTCCTCAACCTGGCCCATAATCTCTTCTGCTGCGCCGCACTAACCCTGTAGGGAGGTCTATTTGGTGGGCTACACCCTGGCACCAAATCTATCCGATGGTCCTCAGGTCTCTCTGGCGGCAATTGCAACGGTAATGAATCAGAAAAACAGTCACTAAACTTTTGCAAAAATGCTGACCTTTCTTTATCTAACACAGATAAATTTGACTGATCACTATCTGAGACATCACGTGCAAAAATCAAGTACACAGAAAGATGATTCTTTATTACAGAAGTGATAGCAGAAGCAGAACAATAGGGACTGACTCTCCTTTAAGCTTTACATCCAAGATGTGAGTTTTGCCCCTATGCTGTACAATGATCTTTTTGTTGTAGGCATCCAAGACTCCATGCACTCGGAACATCCACGGGATCCCCAACAAGGCGTCACAACCTTCCAGCGGCATGATGTAAAACTCTTCAGTGTCCACATACGACTGAATATGCAGACGCAGTTTTCCAATGATAGGAGTAACACACTCTGAGTGGCCAGGACATGCCAACCCTGCCTCTGCTGTGTACCCCATCTCTTCAGCTTTGATGCCGAGCTTCATAGCTAACTCTGGTGAGATAAAGTTGGCTTTGGCACCTGGATCAAAGAAGATGAGTGCCGTCTGATCCCTAACTTTACCCCATGCCCTGCATAACTCACTGGCATCTGTGTTGGGCCTGTCACCCACCATGTCTGGCACTAAACCTGCCGTGGGTTTAGGCTTCTTGCCTTTCTGGTCTTCTTTATCCTCTGAGTCAACTGGCCTTTTCCTTTGTGGACAATTTATAGAAATATGACGAGGTTGCTCGCATATAAAGCATTTGTTCTCAGCCATTAGGACCTTCTTTTCCTCGAGCGACTTGCGCACAAAAGGCTTCCTTTTCTGTTTCTTTGCCTGCGCTCCAGATGTCCCAGCTGAATCCTTGTCCTTGGTGGCTTGTTCTGACTCCTGTGACGCATCAGGAGCCGTTTTCACAAAGGGCTTCTTCGCTGAATTTTTCTTTTGCTGCCCTCCTTTATCACTGCTCGGAAATCCACTGTCCTCTCCTTTTAACAGGGCAAGACCAGTGTTCGCAACTTCCATAAGCTGAGTAAGGGTAGCCACTCTGTTCTTTGTACAGTAATCGCGAAGCCCTTTAGGCAGCCCACAACAATACTTCTCTATCTGCTCTGTCAATGGCACAAATCTATAGGAGGTCACTGAGAGTAATGCTTTACAAAACCTCCTATTGTACTCCAGCAAGCTCTTGCACGAAGCTGCCGTAAGCTGGTGCCAATCTGTCAGGACATCGGCTTCAAATTCATTTGATAGCCAAGCAGATGCAAACATTTGCTTGAAGTAAACCCAAGTGGCGGGTGCCTGTCCTTGCATTAACAATGTCGTCCACCATGTAAGCGCATTGTCCTTTAAGAAAGTGGCAGCTTTCCTGACCTTCGAGGCCTCTGTAAAATTCCCTCCCGCATAAGCTGTATCAAACTGCTGGAGGAAAGTAAGTGCCTTGGTCTTGTCCTCGAAACCACTGAAGGTACTGAACTTTACCGCTGCACCACCTTCTTTGTAAGCCTTCGGCTTCTCTAGTGCCCCCAAGTTGTCATACGGGATGGTCTGCAACATGGGCACTGTATTAGGCATGATCGGCACATGTTGGCCATTCACATTTTGCGTCAGAGATGCGATATCTGGCTGCTGTCCAAAAAAACCAGCCATGCCAAAATGACCCTGTGGCACCCCAAACTGGCCCTGGTTGCCGTGGAAACCTTGCTGCATGCCGATAGTACCATACATGGGGTTTGGCATGATGCCTTGCATACCCCCGAACACTGTTCCTAGCATGTACGGCTGACTTCCAGACGCATAACCAGCCATACTTTGGAACACTGATCCACCCCCGAACTACCCAGGATGTACCGTGGGTGGAAAAACTGAGTGCATAGCCTGGTATCCAGCTCCCTGTCCATTCAAGACAGCATGTTGGCTCTGAAAGGTGGCGGGCTGAACTGGCATAACCTGTGGAATAGGCGTTCTAGCCACCTGTTCAAGCACGGGAGGAACCTGCTTTGGAGCCCCCAGCTCCGCAACATGCGAGTGTTCCCTTTCCTCCTGCGCCTCATGAAGTACCTGGGCTTGAGCTTCAACAAGCTCCGTACGCGGCGTAGGTTGCCTATTTTGATGTTGCACTGGTGGCGCTTGCAAGAATTCCATAAACCTCGGATTCTGCACCAGCTGCGAAAAGACATTCACCGCGGCAACTAACTGAGTCTTAAACGCATCATCCTCAAGTTGCCCTGTCATAAAGCCCTGTACTACTGGAGGGACATTCACGTTGACAGGAGGTATAGACTGACGTGGCCGTGAGCTCTCGCCAATCTCAAAAACCATAGGAATCTCCTGCCTGTCCTTTGGAGAGGAACCCTCTTCCATAATTCCCTTCCCCTTGTCGGCCATAGTGTAATCCCCGTGTTCTTGCACTGTGTGTCTTTACCCTGAACAATCCAGGCTCACTCTTTGAGGAAAAAGTGATTAATGTCCCGGCAACGGAACCATGAAACCGGCACGTAGGGCGGTAGGCGTTGGCTTTCACCCGAAATTCTTTACTTTATACACACACACACAGCACTTTGCAAAGAGAACCTGCGACGGGAGTTAACACTTGAATACACACACGGCTCGGAAGCTAGAATGCTCCGAGCAGACGCCGACAACCTGTAGGCCCCAAAATTGGCGCCCCTTTCGGTATTTCTTTATTCTTTAGGAGGGTAAATTACAAGGTAAGGTCCTGGGAATCCTTCACGTGTATCCACCTAGATACCATTTGATTTGGCCAAATTTCGGCAGCATAACAGCCCCAAAACTTGCGCGAAACCAATTCCCCTGCTGGAACTCGCTTGCACTGTCATATACCCTCTGATTCCTGTCCAAAAACAGTAAATTCAGCACGCTGTATTTACTGGTTTTTGCCCTGTTTTCAGCCCCAAACAGTCCCCTAACTGTCCTTTGCCAGTGGGGCACGATTCCCAATGATCCTGGCGTCCGTACGGCTGAAAAACAGTGAATTTACAGCGCATACACAGCGCTGATTTTGCACCTGTACGGTGAGGTTATGACCCTCACCAGTGCCTGCTTTGGAGCAGCAGTTAGCTACCCCTGTTCCTGCTTAAGGAGGCTCTTGCCTCAGCACAAAAGCATGAACCCACACAACTGTACATCAGTCAAATGAGTAGCCCTCTTGTGGGGCATCACATAACTGCACGTAGGGGAGAGAGAGAGCAGTGTGTAGTGTGCAAGGCATCACTCCTAGCACCACACTGTACATGAGAGGGAAAGAAAGCACTCAATAGCTCTTAACCTGTGACCGGTTGCAAATGAGGCCTCTCCCAGCATAAAAATCAGCGCCCATTTTTCTGCAAGAGGAAAGTTCACCAAAATGTGACACTTGGCGCATTTTCAAGCATTTTCCCGTTTCGGGTTCGCCGCTTAAAAATATCCCAACCGACGCGTCAGTTGACTTCGCGGCAGAGTTATAAAGTGTTCCCCTAGTCATACCGGAGGTAATGACGCGAACACATTTCACGGCCCAAAATAGCAGTTCCCTAAATTTTAGGAGATGCTTCCGTTGGGCTCCCACTGGTCTTCTGACCATCTATCCTCATTGGGACCGCATCCAAAAATGCAATGTGGCCCAACTGTCGGATACTTTTTGTTGGTAGTCCCACCTTGACTTTACGCCTTAATTGAGTTCACTTCCTAGTATCCACCAACTTGCTAAGTGCGACGGGGGGGACCTATATGATCTTGCTCTGAGCCTAGACATCCTCTTACCATACGAATTCCAGTGCCGACCACTTCCCGTCTGCGGGTGAATCTACCGTTCACATTGGCCATACAATGTCCGACAGTTTGCTACTTCAAAAAGAGGGTCTTAAACAAATAAAATAAACCCCATTGAAAAGAAACCAACAACCAAGGTTAGCAATTGCCACATCTCTGTGACATGGTTAATAACTGCCACGTCCTCGTGACATGGCACTTGCAACGCAAATCGTGGAAATTTTGTACGACCCTACCACGTCAACATCCGTACCATCTACCAGGTCAACATGCCAGCACATTTTATGGAAAGGGTACAAGCTTCTTTCTTTTACGGTTTCGAGGCCCCACGGCTAGTGCTTCATAAGTTCTTCAAGTTAGTCCGTTCAGTTTCTCTTGTCCACTTGGCCATTTCTCTGCTAGTTGGTCATCCCTTTGTGACTTACACCCCCTCTTAAAAGAATTGTAATCGCCCTCGATTATGCTTGCAAAATCAAACATAAGCCAGAAACCAGTTTAGTAGACCTTAACTCTAAGCACTGACGCACTAGACAAACACATATCCAGCACTTGCACAAAGACAACAATCACTAAACATTCAAATCAAATCACACAAAGTCCATCGAGATATCGGATCATGATCTATCAGCAACGTGTTTAGCAATCACATCTAGATCTATCCCAGATCTCACAAATGTCTCGATTGACCATGTCCATCTCATCTAGAATCACAAGATCGAAATGCTGCAGTCATTTTGTCTTTCAAACATGTACTCAAACACTACTCACATGAGAGAGCACACGTAAATCACATTCATTTCAAGAATTCCCAGTTCGAAGTACTTCTTTCATAAAGTCATCCAACTAAATACTCTCAACCCCATCAGTATCCCTGAAATCCAAAGGAAGTCAGTGACTCTATTCCATCTAGGTAATATGTGACAAAGAAGCACAGTAACTCCTCTCTTGTGCAGTCCCGTCTGCACCAAATTCAACCTCTGTTGAATCTGATCTCCGGGAACTCTTGGAATAGTCAAAGCTAGACCAAAAGCATCAAGGTGAAGTTTCAAATTTGAGGAGTATCTACTATATCCTCCTCTTCCATCCACTTCGCATCCAATGCCGAATACTAAAAACCGTCGTTCGCTTTACCTTTCACTTTCCTTTTGTTCAGGAACAAGAATCTCCTTGCTCTCTTCCACTTCTCAAGGTAAAGTTTCACATTTGAGGAGTATCTGCTACATCCTCCTCTTCCATCCACTTCGCATCCAATGCTGCATACTAAGAACCGTCGATCACTTTACCTTTCGCTTTCCTTTTGTTTTGGACCGAGAATCTCCTCGCTCTCTTCCACTCAGTGCCACAATTTTCTGCAACCTAGAACACCAAGAGACTGCACCACTAGCAATAGCAAATACATATCCACTCGTAGATTTCTTGGTATCCATGTCACCTGCCATGTCTGCATCACAATATCCCTGCAACTTTAAGTCACTTTTGCCATAACAAATACACTTTGATTGTATACCTTTCAAATATCTCAAAATGCATTTGACAGCTTCCCAATGCGCTTTCCCAGGATTCGACATGTATCAACCAACAACTCCCACTGCATAAGCAATGTCGAGACGAGTGGCAACCATAGCATACATAAGAGAACCACAAGCTAATGCATAAGGGATTCCCTTCATTGCTTTCAATGTCACCTCATCCTGTGGGTAATCTGCTTTGCTAAGCTTGGTGTATGGAGGTAAAGGTACTCCAAGAGGCTTAGATGTGTCAAGTACTTTTGAAATGTACTTTTCTTGAGATAAAAACAGCAATTTCAACTTTCTATCTCTTTTAATACGCATGCCCAAAATATGCTCTGCATCACCCAAATCCTTCATAGCAAATGCTGAATTTAGCTTACGCTTCAGAGCATTGAGGCTAGTCTTATGTTTCCCGACAAGCAGCATGTCATCAACATAGAGAACAAGTATGATGGGACTACCATCTTCATCCCTTTTCGTATACAAACAATGGTCTGCATGGCTGCGTTTAAAACCTTGAGACAGCATAAAAGTGTCAAACTTCTCATACCACTACCATGATGATTGTCTCAAACCATACAAATCCTTTTTTAGCTTGCATACTAGTTCTTCGCGTGTAGGAACTACAAAACCCTCAGGTTGTTTCATGTATATGTCCTCCTCAATATCACCATGCAAAAACGTTGTCTTTACATCCATTTGATTCAATTCCAAATCAAGCACCGCAACGAGAGCAAAAAGGACACGTAACATTGTAAGCTTTACAACAGGGGAAAAGATTTCTTGAAAATCAATTCCTTCTTTCCGTGCATATCCTTTTGCAACCAATCTTGCCTTGTACTTAGGTTTTTCATCCACGATCTTAATCTTGTACACCCATTTGTTAGGAAGTGCCTTTCTCCCTTTAAGCAATGGCACGAGATCCCAAGTATCGTTTGCATACAAGGATGTCATTTCCTCTTGCATTGCAAGCTCCCACTTACTGCTTGACTCACATGACTTAGCCTCTTTATAAGCAAGAGGTTCACCCTCATCTAACAACATTACATGATGCAAAGAGGGATTAAATCTCTGCGGTTGCCTTCTCAAACGAGTTGACATGCATACCCAATGATCTACATTCTCAAGCAACGGTTCTACATCATGAGGCAACTCATTTTCAGCTCTATCATGCTGCTGAAAATCATTTTCAGCCAATTCAAGTGGATGTCCATCCTCATTAGGAGCATCAATATCATGTCCTACCTCTTGTGGCTCAAGGTTAACCGGCTGATTATCAATTTCAGCTTGCGGTAATGCATCATGAGGCTCTTTTTCAACACACTGAACCAACTTTTAGCACTTCAATAACAACTGAACTGAAAGAGAGAGACGACACGCGATACGGAGTGGCGGAATTCCACCCTAGAGAGTATTGGCCCCAAACCTTGGCGCCCCTTTCGGTATTTCTTTATATTGTATTAACATAGTACAAGCCAGTACTCCAGACTCTGCACCTTCTCCAGGAAGCATGCCAAAGAATGAGCCCTTAGTACATATTTAAAGGCCCTAAGCCCCAAAAGCAGTTTACAGTGAAAAGCCTTCAAACTCAAAAGCATCTGGTGCAAAAGCAATGCCAAAAAGCTACCAGCGTAAATCACAGAATTCCGTACAGCAGTCAGCCCAAAACGTGGAGATCCATACAACCTACCACGTCATCATGCTGCTACACAGTTTTCAGTGTGTGTGTGTGGGTCCTGCTTTATTTTAATCCTTTATGTCACTTGGGGCCCCATTGAACGGGGTCCCCATAAGTTGGTAGGACTTCTTCTTCTATTACTTGTTCTTCTTAGGGTTTAGGCCCCTCCGCCGACATCTGCAAGTTGGCTCCCTTCTTCAGGGCTTTGACACGTCAGCGATTTGTGACATCTCCCCTTCTTGAAA
The DNA here is from genome assembly GCF_014529385.1 of Adiantum capillus-veneris. Taxonomy (NCBI): domain Eukaryota; kingdom Viridiplantae; phylum Streptophyta; class Polypodiopsida; order Polypodiales; family Pteridaceae; genus Adiantum; species Adiantum capillus-veneris. Next base: position 147,551,858 of record NC_140941.1, on the reverse strand, counting down.
GAGAGTAATCGTCCGTGATTACAGCATATCTGCAAAACAACTCAAGTTAGCTCAAAAATTTCCGAGGGTCATTCCAAGGGTCATTCCGAGGGACAATCAGTTTGCTCTTTTTGTTAAGGAGTTAGCTTCTCCTTTCGGCTCTTTTGATCAAGGAGTTAGCTTCTCCTTTCGGCTCTTTTGATCAAGGAGTTAGCTTCTCCTTTCGTCCAGATCAAAACTCTTGATATTCCGGCGTAGTAAAATTAGCCATCACACCCAGACCGTACTGATCTTCCACGGGTGTCTTGATGCACTAAAATTACATACCCAGGCAATCTCATCCAATTAGGAATATTCAGTGGTTGGTACATCACAATGCAACACAAATGCTCACATATGCATGTTACAAGACAGAGAAACAAAAAGCCACCAATGAACACTCCCCCCGCAAATAACCATCGAGGTCCGGGCCATGAGTTGTTCAACGACTCACTCATCACTCCTCCCACAAATAACCTAAAAAGATCCGGCCATGAGATATAGAGGCCTTTTACAACCAAACGCCCCCCAAACCGCAGCCTGCGTCGTTTGGAGGTGCTGAGAGTAACCACTACTCAAACTTCTTAATACTCCCCCCGTAAATAACCATGCAGGTCCGGGCCATGAGTATGAACAAGCATTCTCAAACATCATTTCTCACCCTCCACTCTGGAGTAAAATCACCAATCATTGAAACTAGTATCAAAACCAGAGTCAGACATTTCAAGTCGGCACCAAGATAGGTTCAAAACAAATACCATCCATTTCAAACAAAGTTTCAAACAATACTTTCTAAACCAAAGTTCAAAAGTATTTAACTATAAAAGAACCGGAGAGTTCATTCAGGATTTTGTTAGGACAACCGAACTTTGAGGACGACTGGCTTGCCCTTCTGCATCACGGTGATGATTCGGTTCCAAACCTGGAGAGTCGCATCATTCTTGTCATGCCAAGGCATGCCTAATAGAACGTCACAATTGCCCAATTTCATGATGTGGAAATCAGCTTTTCCATGATAATCTGGAATAGTCACTTGAAGAGCACCAATGAGCTGTACCACTTTCTGAGTTTGCCCCGTGGCTAGCTCAGCTTCAATTCTCCACCCTCTGCATCATAATCAAAGTGCATCTGGATGAAGTTCTTTGTAGCTCCGGGGTCAAAGAAAATAAGGGCTTTGAAGCCATTGACTTTGCCATATGCTCGACACAATTCATTTGTACTTTCAAGGCGTATGCCATAGATGTCAGGTACTAATCCAATGGCCGGTTTAGCTCGTTTGGCTGGAGATGGTCCTAGGTTTCTGTCGACCGTCAACGCGGGAGTCGGCTCCGTGGGTCTGTCAGTGCGTTGGGGACAACCAAAATACTTATGTCCTGCTTGAAAGCATCCAAAACATCAGCCTTCTTATAGTAAGGTGTCTCGTTGTTGAGGTGTCAAACGAGGCCTTTGTGGTTGACTTTCACAAGACTCTCGAGAATTTGTTCTTTGTTGGCGAGAGTTGTGGTTAGTGGCCGGAGATTCTTCTGCGGTAAACTCTAGCTTTCCCTTCATCAGTTTGTAGCCGACTGCGGCATAGTCCATAAGTTCTTGCATGGTGAAGACTTGCTTGGATAGACAATATTCCTGCAATGGTGATGGTAGTCCAATGGTGTATCACTCGCATTGGGCCTCCAAGGGAACAGATCTAAAGGACACCGGAAGGTACACGTCAAGAAACCTTTGGTTATATTCGTCCATGGTTTCGGTGGCAAGCATTTTCAAGTTGCCCAACTCTACCAAAATCCGGACTTCAAACATAGAAGTCATGTAACTATGTGCAAAAACTGTCTTGCAAGCTTGCCAGGTCCTTGGAGCATGCGGTTGTGTCGCGATTGAACTCCACCATTGCATAGCATTATCTTTAAGAAATCCCGTTGCTCGAGAAATCTTGGATTCTTCTGTATAGTTTCCTAGAGCATAGATGTTGTCGAATTGCTGTAGGAACTGCAATGCTTTCTTGCGATCTTTCACCCCGGAAAAAGTGAAAAATTTGAATGTCATGCCGCCATCTTTGAAATCTTTGGGTTGATTAGGCACATATCCCGGGTATGGATAATAAGGGTATCCATATAGGCTCCAACCATTGGTGGTGGTGGTGGTGGTGGTGGAGGTGGGGGCAATGGCGGTGACAAAGGCGGTTAAACTGGATCAGGATCAGATGGCTGCGCACCATATTCCTGAAAACTCCCCCAATCGGAACAGATGGCTGAGAAGGTTGCCGGTTGGAAGCTCTCATACTTTCTGATGTCGGAGGAGGAGGTATCACTTGGGGCATCAAAGGAGGTAACATGTAGTTCAAAAATTGTCGAAAACTTTGCAGCATTGGAAGATTCTGCTGAGGATGCCGCCAAAGAATGTCGTGAAGTTCATTGAGCAAAAACTGTAAATATTTTCCTGAATCCATGAATTCCAAGTCTTGGGTTCTTTATGGCTTATGCCCTATAAGACAGAGCGATGAAGACGGGAGTGCGCCCGATGCGCGATGAAGTAAGGGTGGGAGTGGCTAATAAGTCCGAGGTCAGAGGCCGAAGATACCTCAAATAAAATTCCAATAGCTTTGTCTACTCTTTTTGTAGGACCGGTATGCTTTCAAAAAAGCACACGCTTGATGCTCTGATACCACTGTCACAAGATGGGCACCACGTGCCAATAGAAAAGAACAGACTGAACAGACTATTAGCACTTCAATAACAACTGAACTGAAAGAGAGAAACGACACGCGACATGGAGTGGCGGAATTCCACCCCAGAGAATATTGGCCCCAAACCTTGGCGCCCCTTTCGGTATTTCTTTATATTGCATTAACACAGTACAAGCCGGTACTCCAGACTCTGCACCTTCTCCAGGAAGCATGCCAGAGAATGAGCCCTTAGCACATATTTAAAGGCCCTAGGCCCCAAAAGCAGTTTACAATGAAAAGCCCTCAAACTCAAAAGCATCCGGTGCAAAAGCAATGCCAAAAAGCTACCAACGTAAATCACGGAATTCCGTACAGCAGTCAACGTAAAACAGGGAAATCCGTACAGCCTACCACGTCATCATGCTGCTACGTAATTTTTAGTGTGTGCGTGGGTCCTGCTTTATTTTAATCCTTTATGTCACTTGGGGCCCCATCGGACGAGGTCCCCATAAGTTGGTAGGACTTTTTCTTCTGTTACTTGTTCTTCTTAGGATTTAGGCACCTCAGCCAGTATCTGCAAGTTAGCTCCCTTCTTCAGGGCTTTGACACGTCAACGGTTTGTGACATCAAGTCATTGCGTACATGAACAAAAGCTTCGCAGCCAAATTCTCTCAAATGATCATAAGAGGCAGGTTTGCGAGACCAAACTTCCTCTCGAATGTCATTTTTCAGCGTACTATTCGGAGAGCGATTGCAAATATGAACTGCAGTTTTTAATGCCTCCCCAAAACTCTTGGGAAAGATTAGCAGTGGACAACATGCAACGCACTCTCTCACATAAAGTACGGTTGTACCTCTCAGCCACACCATTAGAAGACGGATTATAAGGGGTTGTCAACTCCCTTTTGATCCCATTATCATCACAAAAACGCTGAAATTCAGCAGATATATATTCTCCTCCATTGTCTGACCTAAGACATTAAGCTTAGCACTCTTTTGAGTAGTGACAAAAGCATGAAACTTCTTAAAAGCATTAAAAGTCTCACTCTTACTTTTCAAAAAATGCACCCATCCTTTCCTAGTTCAATCATCAATAAATGTAACAAAATACAATGCACCACCAAAAGACTTAACAAGCTACTAGCATACATCGAAGTGAATAAGATCAAGAGGATTAGCTTTGCGAAAGACACCAGAGTAATAAGAAGATTTCTTTTGCTTTCCATAAAGACAATCGTTACAAAAATCCAAGTTTTTGTCTATTACATCAACCCTCTTCAAAGAGGAAAGCACATCAATATCCCTTTGGCTCATATGGCCAAGTCTCTTATGCCACAATTCCATATGTGAAGCAACTTCAACAACAGCAAGAAACTTGTCAAGCAAAGCTTTGCATCGAAGATAGTACAAAATACCTCTTTTAGACCCTTTTGCAACAAGCATAGAGCCCTTAAGCAACTTCCATGAACCCCCAGCAAAGATGGCAGTAAAACCATGTGCATCTAACTGGCCAACTGATAGCAAACTTTTCTTAATGTCTGATACAAACCTAACATCATTCAATAAAAGCTCTTGACCATTGTTAAGAGCCAAGCGCATGGTACCCATTCCCTCAATATTGGAAGCAAAATTATCACCAAGATACACCTTGCCATAATTTCCTACAGCATATGTAGCAAAACACTCCAAAGATGGAGTCACATGGAAAGAAGTATCACAATATATTATCCAAGACTGGGATAGGCCATCATTAGCACTAAGCAATGCATCAATGACATCTTTCTTTGAGATAAGCATATCTTCTGTATTAGCTATCACCAAATCTGAGGGGCATGAAGCCGCAACCAAGATTTCCTCAACGTCTGACAACTCCTCAATGACCACACTAGAGGATACATTTGCATTATACACCTTGCCATAATTGCCTACAGCAAACACTCCAAAGATGGAGTCACATGGAAAGAAGTACCACAATCTACTATCCAAGACTAGGATAGGCCATCATTAGCACTAAGCAATGCATCAATGACATCTTTCTTTGAGATAAGCATGTCTTCTACATCAGCTATCACCAAATCTGAGGGGCATGAAGCCGCAACCAAGATTTCCTCAACGTTTGACAACTCTCAATGAACACACTAGAGGATACATTTACATTTTTAGCATCCTTGGAGGAATCACCTGCTGATTTTTTCCCTTTCTTCTCATCTTTCTTCTTCTTCTCTTCTTCCTATCCTACTCTTTCTTGAAATACCTGCAATCTGGTTTCTTGTGACCCTTTCTGCCACATTGATAGCAAGTGACACCCTTGTCCTTCGTCTTGCTCTTACTTCTATTTTGAGTCCTGTAGCCCGCATCATGCTTTTGACGGGCTACATGCTTTTGATTTCTACCTCTTGCATTGTAGGCAATTCGAACTGCCACCTTCCCCACTAGACTTGCATCTAATTCCTTCATTGAGAATAGACCCTCTTACACCGTCATACGTGAAGCTGGAACTGTTACTCAAGGAGACAACCAATGTTTCCCAAGTATCTGGCAATATCATAAGCAAGAAAATAGCTTTCATCTTATCATCAAATTGTTGAAGCCCACTGTCCTACAACTGACTCAACATACCTGTAAAAGCACTCAAATGCTCAGAAGCTGACTCGGAGTCATCAAGCTGCATATTCACCAACTTTCGCATCAAATGCACCTGGTTCACAGGCGTTGTGCTCTCATAATTGAACTTTAGCTTTTGCCATATAGCATTAGCAGTGTCCAAATGCTTGATGTCCGTCAAATTGTCATCATTGATAGCCATTTTGACGTAGGCCATGGCCTTCTTATTCAACCTGGCCCACTCTAAGTCAAACAAACCTTGCGGCTTATTCTCTTCCAATGCATCTTCACAATCCTTTAAGAAAAGGATAACTTGCATGTGTTCTTGCCAAAGGTCGAAGCCTTGACCATCAAACCGTTTGATTTCCATCAAACTTATAGTGTCAGATACAAAAGAGATAGCAGCCATCGTAACTCAACCACAAGTGTGTATACAAGATAGATGCAATAGGCTAAAAATTTCAGCAAATAGGAGCAACCACAAGACTTTGCATACAAAAGACCACAATTTCTTTCACATGAAACTGTCAAAATCTGAATTTTCAGCTGAATATGAGATTTAAATCACGTGTACTCAGCTTTTCACTCGAATCCTCGCACTAAACATGTGATCCCATAAATTTGGTACGCCTGCGTATTGCTGTTATAACCTGTAAATCACCTGTTTTGACCTAAAAACAGCCTGTTTTGGGCTGTTTTGGCGGTTTCATTGACCTTCATGACCCCGGAAGCAAGGGGCTTCGCGATGGAAGTGAAAATCGTCGCGGGAAAGCAATATAGCTTGCTGTCCAGCAGCTTGCGCAGGTCCTGTTTCGGACCCTAGGGCTCTGATACCAGTTGAAAGCACGAAGGAGAGGCTACCGGGAGATGCGCGAGGTGAAAAGAGTGCAGGTCTAGGCCGGGTGTAGCCAAGCGTGAGTGCAGGAGAGTTGTAGCGCTTCAGATCAAAGAGAGAGAGAGAGAGAGAGAGAGAGAGAGAGAGAGAGAGAGAGCTCGTACAATTTGGGAAAAACTCACTTAGTTTTTGGGCTTTCCCACTTTCATTATAAGTGACCTTTAAAAATGTGTATGTGAACCTGAACAAAGTATAAAATGTACACAAAAGGGGGTTATTTAGGCTTTTAACCCAGCAAGATATTGCCCTTCGCACCTGGAGTGTTATGTGAACCTACCTCCAGAGAAGGCTACATCAAATTGTTGTACAAACTCAAGGGCTCGAAGGGTGTCCTGGTAGCTTGAAAACGTCTCAAACCTGACGACCTGACCCCCTCCCTTGAACTCCGTGGTCTTCTTGCTCAAGACTACTCCAAACTCCGACCACGTGCATCACAGTAAATTCCAAAGGGCTTCTGCAAGTCTGCAATCTCTCACGGTCCCCAACTAAAAGGAACCCCTTTGTGCGTCACCACATGTAAAGGAGAAGCTATCTCTGCAAATTTCCGAATGAACTGCCGATAGTCTGAGCACAAGCACAGAAACCTTCGAACTTCATGAACATTGTTCAAATCAGGTCGATCATGAATGGTCTCTAAAAAGTGTATCTCTGGCAAGAAGAACTCGCTCTTTTCCGCACTTACAACCAGTTTATGTTTCTGCAGTGCCTAGAAAACCTGTGATAGGTGGTGTATGTGCTCTGCCTCACTCTTGGAGAAGACGATGATGTCGTCAAAGAAAGTGCCCACAAATGATCAGTACTCTCTGAAAATCCTATCAATCATGCGGTTAACTGTAGCCGGAGCATTCATAAGGCCAAATGGCATCACCAAATATTCGTACAACCCAAAAGTCGTGTCAAGTGCAGCGGAAGTGTTTATGGATTTAGCTCGGATCTAGTACTCCGCACAAACACAAGAGACACTTTACTAGTACTCCGCACAAACACAAGAGACACTTTACTTCACTTGAACCTGAATGAAAGAGAGAGATACGAGAGAGAGAGAGAGAGAGAGAGAGAGAGAGAGAGAGAGACGACACCGAATGTCAAGTCCCAAACCCTCAAGGGCCCCCTTGCTCTGTTGTCAGAGCAAGTACTTTCTTTATTCTTGCACAATGCTGATACAAGACTAAATGTTGAGATGCTGATGCTAATGGGTATTGATGCTACTAATGCTGGGTACTACGGAGATACTAAAGGGTACTGCGGGTACTCGGATACTGTGGGTACTAATGGGTACTAAGGTACTGATGGGTTTTGTGTCGACGACAATGACAAGGTACTAATGGGTACTAAGGTACTGATGGGTTCTAGGTCGACGATGATGACGGCGATGACGAGGTACTCATGGGTTCTATGTCGACGACGATGATGACAATGACGAGGTACTGATGGGTCTATGTCGACGACGATGATGACGACGACAAGGTACTGATGGGTCTATGTCGACGATGATGACGACGACAGCGACGTTCTGATGGGTTCTGCGGATCCTTATGTTGAGCTAGGCAAGGGCCGAGCCAAGGCACAAGGGGTACTAGGTGCAGTGGTTCTGTGTCAACAACGATGGTGATGACGACGACGATGTCAACAACGAGTACGCCGTGGCTGAATGTTAGAATCTGCTAGCCATGTCGATGGCTAAGGTCTGCAAACACTAGCTGATCTGGGCTGAAACGCCAGGTGAGGGTTGAAAGGGTGGCCGGTCTTCTCCTCGTCTTGCTTCCTGCTTCTCTAGCGCTCCCATGGGCTGCCCTTATAGGTGCCAAAAGGTGGGTCAAGGAAGCCAAAGGGAGACCCCACGACCTTCCCAACAATAGGCTGAAAATTCACTTATTAATAAAGTGCCAGGTTAGGGGTGGTTCACACGCGGCAAATTACCTACATGCTGAAATGAGGTACTGTGCAAGAAAGGGTGTGCAACTATGACCGGCCTGGACATGCACATCTTGCTAGAGGCTCACAAAGGTGCCAGGCTAGGTCCTAAGCCAAGACACATGCTAGACTGTAGAAGAAGCATGTCCACGTAGCGCAAGTGAAGTGTGCACGTGACAAGTCCTTATGAAAGCTATCTTATAGACGTCTCCACGAGCAATTCGGATCTGATGCTATCCATTCTTCATATCGATTATGTTAAAGCACGTAGACCCTTGAAGTCTATTGAGTATATTATCAATCCTTGGGATAGGGAATCTGTTCTTGATAGTGATTTTATTGAGAGCTCTATAATCGATGCATATTCTCCAAGATCCATCTTTCTTCAAAACCAGCAACACCAGCGAACAGAATGGTGAAGTACTAGGTTGGAATGAGACCCTTCTCAAGAAGTTCATTATTTCTTCATTTTGGGCTCGACTAAGGTGGCCGGTTCGGTGGTGTACTACCGGGAATCAAATCAATCGTATGATCTTCAGGACGTGAAGGAGGTAACTCGTTTGGTAGGGCTTCACAGAAACAGTCAGCTCGAGCTTGCACAAATTCTTGTCGTCCCTTTTTTAGCTCAAACATATTTGACCTTTGATCATCAATCAGTTCTTTCGAAAAGATCCAGTAAACAAAAAGAATGGATTTCATTATTTGGAAACGGCCAAAGCTGAAACTAGTGGGACAAAATCGCTCTTCAGTACAATCTCTTTGCTCTTCTCATTCTTCAAGATGGCTTTCCTTGCCCTATAATCGACCACGGCACTGTTCTTGTGGAACCAAGGGATTCCTAGGAGGACGTCATACCCTTCCAAATTCATGATGTAGTCCCCGTGCCCTAAATACCCCTGACAATGGAAACGTAGTTTGCCAATGACAGTGTCTCTAGAACAGCCTCGACTGGTGGCCCCATTTCCTCATGCGTAATTCCAAGTCGAGCCGCCAATTTGGTTGAAATGAAGTTGGCCTTGGCCCCTCCATCAAAGAAGATAAGGGCTTCCTTGTCTTGCACTTTGCCTCATGCTCTACAAAGTTCGGTACTTTCATCCATCTGATCACGGTCGGCTCTCAACAAGGTACAACTCTCGAGGGTCCTTTGCTCTCAGACTCTGAGTCTAGATGCTCTCCAGAGTGAGACCCTAAGGGCTCTTATAAACAGTACAAGGGATGACCAAAAGCAAAGCCCCAAAAGCAATCAGTTCAAAAGCACTTTGCCCCAAAAGCGTCTCTTCTCAAAAGCTAGCGCTAGAGATTCCCAAAAGCAGCCAGCGGAATTTGGGGAAATCCTTACAGCCTGCCACGGGGCACCTGCAACGCAAATCGCAGAAATTCCGTATGGCCTTGCCACATGAGCATACGTACGATCTGCCACGTCAGCATGTCAATGCATTTTACGAAAATCCCTTTCAAGATTCAAGCTTCCGTCTTTTAGGGTTTCGGGCCCCACGTCAGCATGTCAGTGCATTTTACAGAAATCCCTTTCAAGGTTCAAGCTTCCGCCTTTTAGGGTTTCGGGCCCCACGGCCGGTGCTTCATAAATTCTTCAAGTTAGTCCGTTCAATTTCTCTTGTCCACTTGGCCATTTCTCTACCAGTTGGTCATGCCACATCATCACTTTGTGACACATAGTTGTCGCCATTCAACTATCAATTAGTAGAAAAGGAAGGCTAGGGATCCCACTCAAGAGTACGCAGTGGCTCTGGCACCATGTCAAAAGTGAAACTAACGAGGTAAACCAAATGATGATCAAGTCTGAGACCACGAGCAAACCTCCTCTCAAGCACAAGCAGCCACCAAATCTCCAATCTACGCAATAAAACTCTACCGAATCAGCCTCCAAACAAAGGGCAGCCCACCACTAGGGTCTTGGGTAGCACCACCTGCAATCACAAGACTTGCAAAGGAGGGGAGACAGAGAGGGGATAGCGCTAGGCACAGAGAGAGAGAGAGAGAGAGAGAGAGAGAGAGAGAGAGACAACGCTAGAGAGAGAAGATAAGAGGGAAAAACACCACAACATGTACCGAAAACGCTTGCTATATCATCTGCTCACTGAACAATATGATATACAATGGGGGGAGGGGTCCCTTTTAAAAGGGACCCCTCTATATTGCTCGATCCACACATCATGTCCCACCACCGATAAATTGGGGGCGTCGTATAAAAATGCCACATCATCTCATTTGAGATAATAAACTGGCCAAGGGAACAGATTTGGTTCCCGTTCGAACACATGGGAAAACTACAAATAAAACGAGACTCTGACCTCGAGAGAGCCTAGGAAGAAGGTGTCACGTGACACATCCAACCCTATGTGTCCGTGGACAAGCTACAGCATGACCAGGGTTCAGTTCAATCAAGTCGGTCTAGAATAGGAAGTGATCTGGCACCTTTGTGATTCGGTTCGCAGACCGTGCATGTCCAGACACTTAGAATAGATGCATATCCTTTGGTTGCACACAGCATGATCATCAAATTTCCATCAGAACCCATCAGGAGCATTTTTACAGTGCATAGCAGTGTTACCAGGGAACGGACATTTCGGACCTTGGAACGCCGGAACGTCGTTCCGGCCGGCTGGGATTTTCTGGAACGCGTCGGAACGGAACGGCGTTCCGGCTAGAAACTGTCACCGGAACGGGACGACCGGAACGGCCAGAACGGCCCCAACGGCCATAAACGGCAGTTTTTGAAATTGAAAAAAATGACTGTTAGGCAGCCAACGGCCATTTTCAGCAGTCAAAAAAGTATATAATGCCCCCCTCCTCCCCCATTCTTCACACACTCATCAAGCCTCAAGGCCCATTCTCCCTTGCTTGAGCCTTGCTCTCAACTCTCAAGCCATAGTGTGGCGCCGCGGCATGCCTCAAGGCTCAAGCTCTCAACCTCTCTCTCTCTTGGGCTAACTTCTAAGTTCTAACCCTCAACTTTCAAGGCTCAAGGCTCAAGCTCTCACGGAATCAAGCGGCAAGCCTCTCTCTCTCAATCCCTCTCTCTCTCTCTCAAAGTTCAAGATCAAGCTCTCTCTTTCACGGATAATCCATCATCCATGGCCTCTTCTTCTCGTTCAACCCCCTCCGTTCATGCGGGCAACACTCAAAAGGCGAAGGAATGGTCGTGGTGGGATGAAGTGACCTCGGAGGGCACCTTGTCGGCGGCGGGAGGTTCTCGTGCATGGGGATGCAAGCTATGCTCTTACACGCGGAAAGGGGGGCATGACAAAGTGAGGGCACACTTTCTTCGAGTGCCGGGACATGAGGTGAAATTTTGTGCCAACGTAACCATCGAGAAGAGGAAGGAGCTCGAGGAAAAGGATCGGCAATTCAACCATAAAGCCAAGCCGGCACGCAAAGGTATTGATCCAAAGACCCTCATTTTCCCTTCTTCCTCTCTACCCGGTGTAGGTGTTGGTGCATCTTCAAAAGGTCCAATTCGTCGCCAAAAGACCCTTACCACCTCTTGGGACCCAAAGAAGAAAGAAGAGGTGGATGCGGCCGTGGCCCGATTCTTCTATCACGACCATATCCCATTTGTCGCAGCGAGGTATGTACATTGTTTTATGATTCATCAATCTTCTCTCTCATTTCTTCCGTTATCGTCGTTTCCACTTTTTTGATACTAACCTCTTCTATGTTTGATCGAAATAGGTCGGAGTATTGGAAAGTCATGGTGCAACGGATAGGAGAGTATGGCACCGGCTATGTGCCGCCATCTTCAGAGGCTCTCCGAACCACCTTGCTCGATCGAGAGAAGGCTATCGTGGAGCAAGCAACCCTCAACATTCAGCGTCTTTGGGCAAAACATGGCGTTTCCCTCATTGCTGACGGGTGGAGCGATACAAGGAAGAGATCTATCCATGGTCTCGTCGCATACTCCAGTGGAGAGATGTACTTTGTGCACTCTCATGATGCCACTGAGAGTGGCAAGTCCGCCGATGTCCTCTCTGTAGAGTGGACAGCGGCCATAGAAACCATCGGTGAGCAACACGTGGTGGCCTTTGTCACAGATGGGGAGGCATCAAACACGGCAGCAGCAGCTATCATAGAGGGCCACTATCCGCATGTGACAGTGTGCTTTTGCATGGCACACTGCTTGAACAACCTTCTGAAAGACATCGGCAAGCTAGACTGGATTGCTCCAGTCATTGCTGATGCAGTGAAGATGGTTACTTTCATCAACAATCACAACTTGGTTCGGAGTGAGTACCTCAAGAGGTCGGGCGGCAAAGTGCTTCTAAAGTATTCAGATACCCGCTTCGCATTCAACTTTCTTCTTGTACGTAGGCTGTCTGAATGTCAAAATGCGGTCCGACAGGTCTTCATCAGTGATGAGTTCACCACCTCCCCCTATGCAAAGACAGTTGCAGGGATTTTGTGCAAGGATAAGGCAGAGGATCTTGAGTTCTGGAAGGAGCTCAAGAGTCTAAATGCACAGGTAAAACCGGTGGTTCATTTGCTTCGAGTTCTGGATGGCATGTGCCATGGATCCTTGCATTGGCAAGATTTATGAGGCAATGGACCGCATGATTGAGCAGCTTGCACAGCTTGAGCCGAACGCAGAGCGATATGAGGAGATCCATGCGCTTTGCAGCTCGAGGTGGAATTCATATGCCTCTCCTTTACACGGGGCAACGTACATGGTGGATCCAGAGTTCCAAGGTGCAGGGCAAGAGACAGATAGGGAAGTCATGAACCAATTTACAGAGATCTTAAACAAGATGGTTCTAGACAGAGATGGGCGACGCATTGTCAAAGATCAGCTGAGACAGTACAGAGAGATGCGAGGGTCATTTGGCAGCCCAGATGCTCAGATTGATCGCAGGAAAATAGGTTCAGTGCTTTGGTGGGAGGACTATGGCTATGATGGCCCTGATCTTCAGAGATTGGCGATCCGTATTCTCAGCCAGTCAGTTAGTACCTCATGCTTGGAGCAATTGTGGAGTACCTTTAGCCACATTGCTTCCAAGAAGAGGAATCGGCTTGGAGTGGAGAAGGCTAATGATCTTGTCTTCGTCAGCGCAAATTTGAAAATGCTTTGCAAGAGTACAGACAAACAAACAGATCCTTTTACACAGTGGGAGATGGAGCAAGAGGCTTCTCAGGCGGGTGGAGATGCACATCCACCAACACCAGGTACTTCATCTGTGGCTGAGATCGAGCCGGACCTAGACCTCGATGATGAGGAATGGGAGGATGTGCATGATTTACAGCCGGCTACTACGGATTGGGAGGCCTCTCAGGCTAGTGGCTCTTGAGTCTTGAGTCTTTGCCATTTATCCACCTTTTTGTATGGCTGCTTGAGCCTTGCCCTCTTTGCCATTTGTAGCTACTAGCATCTTTATGGTATTTGTCACCTTCAGTCTTTTGGTATTGTGGTCACTGAAGTCTGGTTTGAACTTTGCCCCCCTTTGGTTTTTTTGTAGCACCTTGGCCGCTGGCGGCCCTTGAGGCTTGTTACTATGTTAGCCATAATTAATTCCAAAGTGTTATCTCTGACTACTACTCTTGCAATTATTTGAGAGCATTGTGTATGTACTATGGGCATTGTGTTTGCTCATTGTTGTTCATCTGGCTATGTTGTTCATCTGGCTATGTACTCTGGGCGCCTCACATCCCAATCAAGTCATAATAAGGTTAAATGGTCTTCGAATCGTGTTTTTTGTGGGTATTAGAGTCAAAGGACTCTAATACTACTTGTATTCAAACACATAACGCTAAAAAAAATAATATTTAGGTGTTTTTTTAGCCTGCCGTTCCGCGCCGTTCCCGTTCCGGGCCCATTCCCGTTCCCCCGTTCCGCAGGGAGGCCCGTCGCCGTTCCCGTTCCGCGTTCCAGGTAACTCTGGTGCATAGACCTATTTTCCCTATTTTTGACATTTTTCACGTATTATTTTTAAGTGACTTTTGTTGGAAAGTAGGTAGGGCAATTTTGCTAAGTTTGTATATATAGAAACCTAGCGCTAGCACTTTCTGGCAGAAGAGACAGCAGGAGCATTGCTCACAGGCAACTTCTCAACATGACCCAAGATCCCTAGCGTTTTTGCTCCACTGCAGATGGGCTAGCGTTTTTTGGACAAGAATCCAGATCAGCCAGCGTTTTTGCTTCTACATCAGCCTGGCGACAGAACCACGGCAGATCAGCCCCAACGTTAGCAGATTCCCACCGCAGGAAGATTTTCAGCCCTAGTGTTTTTTGCATCTGCAAGACATTTCAGGTTTTTGCAGATCTTCGCGACTAGACCATCAAGAACACTAGCGTTTTCAGCTTTCAGCAGTCGGTACCCGCAGTAGAAGTCCCGAACCTCGCAGATCTCACCTTCCCACAGCAGATCCTCACCGCACGGTCAGATCCAGCGAAGTTTGCAAATTCAGCCTGGAAAACGCAGATTTCAGCATCTGCATTTTCAGTGCGCCGTTGTCGTACCGTCGTCATCGACATCGTCACCGACATAGAGTAAGAATTCAGCAGATACAGATTTGCAGATTTCAGCCCTTAGCATTTTCAGATTTCAGCCAGTCTAGTCGTCATCCTCATCGTCGTCGATATCGTCGGCAAGTCCAAGCATTGTAGAGATTTGTGCAATCATAAGCAAACCACTCTCGCCATAGAGAGTGGGGCCCTTGGAGGAGGGTTTGACAACATTCTGGTGTCGTATTCTTCTCTCTCTATCCTCAGTCTCATGTACCTTCATTCACAGTGTTCATCCACTTTGTTTGTGTCCATTGCACTCTCTCATTAAAGGAACGGAAGGCTCTCCCTTCCGTAAGTAAAAGAAACCCTTAAGCACAATTCGGAGCACTCATCTTGAGCAAAGTTCAGCATTCATTCCGCTGCACCTAACATTGCTCCATGAAATCACTCCTGAACCAAATGAAAAATCCCCTCCTCACTGCAACAACAAACATTTGGGGAAAGCCTTCACAACAAAAACACAGCCACTAGTCAACCTCCAGTTGGCTGAAGATCTGCAGCCCAAACAGCCCTTCACACACTGGCGATTGCAAGTCCCGTGTCGTCAAACCGTCACTCTAATACTATATCACAGGGCTCTAATACTATGTCACAGGGCAGCAAAAGGCATGGTGACAGGAGAGCACGGGGAAGGGAAAGAGAGAGGAGAAGAGGAGAGAAAAAACGAACGATAGAAAAGGTGGCAAGAGTGGAAAAGCTTTGCAGGCAAACCCTGCAACCAAGAAAGGATCCAAGGCTCCCACAATCTGCTCGACATGGGGCACCCACTCTCCATATATAGGAGTCCACCTAGGCTGCCTGATTGCACTCCACCCCACAACCCATAAAATGTGGAATACCAAGGGACACACAAACAAGCAGGTCAAACAGTGGTATACAAACTCATCAGACTAGTCACTAACTGGGCACTGCCAAAAACTCTAGACACTGGATGGAACTCACAAGGCCAAGTACAGCACAAAAGAGCCCTCTCCCCTAAATTTAGGCAGGAGACCCAGGAGATGACTTCCAAGACCTTAACAATGCAGTGGAAGAGGTTAAGAGAGAGACATTGAACTGTAGTGAGAGGGTCGGGGAAGTCGGTGGCAGCTAAGGAGAGGACTAATACAACTTCAGTCGAGTATTCATCTTTCCCTTTTCAGTCGAGCGTTTGTCTTTCCCTTCACTAGTGTTTTTTCAATAATCTTCTAACAAGTATTGCCCTAGAATGCACCTTGGACCTCTATGGAAGACAGCTGTAAAATCTTGAGTTTGTTCCATGCTAGATGCTTACCTTCTAACATATAATGTACCTTGACCTCTATGGAAGACTGCTGTAAAACCTTGAGTTTGTTCCATGCTAGATGCTTACCTTCCGCTAAAAAAATGGTATATTTCTACCCATGAGTGCTAAAAAGTTGCAACTCTTTAAAAGTTTAGCCGGTCAACCTACCACCACCTAGTTTCTCTGTCATGGATCCAAACCATGCCAAATAGTTTTGAAGTGTAGACATAAAAACAAAGAAAAAAGAATGGAAAAACAAAAGCTTTTCAGTGGAAATCTTCTTTAAAAATGCTCCAAACTTCTTGATTCTAAGAAGTAAACGGAACTCATAGACAAGGTGAATGCACGATCAGCTTTTGGCAACCTTTTTTCTGAAAGGGCCCTCTCCTTGTCACAAAAATCTTACAAATGGTCCATGACTCAGACATAGCGCCCGATATGAGTGATTCAAGGGGTGAGAGTTGCAGCTTAGTGGGCAGAGTATTGTCACGTGGTCCTAGGTCTGGGCACCCATAGCAGTGTCGTACTAGTCTGTAGATTACTGGTTAAACTGTAAGCATTATATATGGGCATGAGAGGCTGAACTCAGCTAATTTCACCCGCATAGACTCTCCAGAAAAAAACCCATTTTCAAATATAGAAACATTACAGTCTAGATAAAGAAAATAGTACCGCAGGATCATTAAAGTGCAGACTGCTTTTGAAAACCACAATGATCAATTTCAAGAAAACCAGATTGATAGAAAGGATGGCAAACAGTTCTTGTAAAAGTCAACATGATCTGATTACCTCCAAAGTGGTGCTGCCATCCTCCGAGGTTGAAGACGATTGTGTTTGAACATCATCAGAATCTTTTACACCAAACCCTTCTTCTTTCAGAATTTCAGGGGATGACCTCCAAACTACATATTTACACCTAGCTACAAGCTTAAGCACATCTTCAATGGCTGGTCTGAGCTTCTCGACCCAGGCAGCTGATGAAGCCACCACAGCATATTCTCCAAAAACATCTACAATCAGCCCAGACAACCTACACGACATTGCAAAGAAGGCTTCAACGCTTTCTTGCCAGCTAAAACCCTTTTATGTTAAGAATCACGGTGAACGTTTTAGTAGGCTCGCGTCAAAGATTGGCACTGCTAGGCTTAATAATTGCAACCATGACTAGTCACATGAGAAGTAACATGGCTAACCTATTGCTCTTAATGTCATGTCTATCCCTTTAATTCTTAACAATGGAGAAAAACATAGAGAAAGGGACAGCATAAACACTGAAACGTTTTTACGTGTGGTTCTTATATGTTCTATTTTAAGTGTCAAGCTTCGACAAAGGCATAAGACTTGCAAAGCATTATAAAATTTAATTCATGTCTTACTTTGACATGGTGTGCAATGTACATGATGCTTAATGTCTATGTATGTATGACATCATTGATTTTGAAGTTATATGTGAAACATCCCGGATGGCGTTTTATACATGGACCAAAACCTCCTGAAAGCTTTGAATCCCCATTAAAAACTCTATGGCTACTATGGTGCATGTCCAAGATCTAAAAGAGTTTTATAAAATGCATTTGATTATCTCAAGAGATGGATGCAACAAATCTATTATCTAAATATATTGTATATGCTTCCATTTTAAATAAGTTCTTTTTGCTAATAGACTTGTTCAGGCCTAAGATTCTGTATTTCCCATTGGCTGTTGTTCTGGCTTATTCGATAGCTAGAGAAATGTTTACCAAAGAGTCAAGACTTGGTCACTTATGTAAAAGATCTACTTAAGAAAACCATTGAAGTTTACGTGGTGCATCAAAGAAGGTAGCACCTTCTATGGAAATTCATAAGACGATTTTGTGAGCATTATACCCATTGGCATATACCTAAAATGCCAACGGCGACCGTCAAATCATACGACCATGCGACCACGCCTTTTATGTGTAGACCAGATACGCAACAATTCATTCACAAGTAGAAATTATCTGACGGGATCAAGGTATACACAAGATAGCTTTCGTTAGAAACTTTCAAAAACCTAAGCTCATAAATGATAGATATTTCACACCACATTATGGGCTTACAACTACCGCTCTGATACCAAGGGGACAAACATTGTACAAGTCATCGGAAATAAGCATATACAAGTGTTCCTGGAGTAAGAGAAACTTATGCAAGAGGCTAGACTCAACTCGAGATAATACAATGAGGCAAAACCTTGGTTTATATAGAAGGCATGGATAAGGGGGTGATAGTGGGAATCTCTTTTTGCAGTGGGAAATCACTTTATGCATACTCTAGCTTCCTACTCAAGCTTTACTTTATGTCTTCTAGCACTATCTTCATGCGTATGCTTTTTTCCAAGTCACTTCAGTGCTGGCAAAGTCGTAGCATTATAATAGTGGGATTGTGGAGATTCGCCTAAGCAATGATGTCAAGCCACCGGCCTTGTGACATGAGTCAACTTATAATATTTGTACGGATACTTCTGTAGAAGAACATGTTCATATTGGTAATCTCATTGTGCAAACCACGAGGCCCATTAAATAAACCTCTTGTCTTTGTTAGCATTTTTTGAAGTCAGAAATCCTCTAAAATCATTAAGATCTGCTTCTCTTAGCTGCTAGAATTCCTCTTTGCGCTGATGGGTAAGTTTGTTCTCGTTTGGAGAAGGCACCAGTAGCAAATCTGCACACTGCTATTTCTCTATTACCATTTAGCTCACAACACACTGCTCCCCATACTTCTAAAGAAGCATCTGCATCTAGAATAAGTTAGCCTTCACCTGAAGGCTTCAATTGACAAAATTGATTGTTACACACCAAACTCTTTTTTTTTCCTATAGTTTTCCTGAGAGAGGGATCCCATTCTTTGTAACTTTATGACATGTTTCACCCTATATAGAGTATTAGCAATTTTTGTCAGCTATACTTTCACACATGCCTTGACTCTTTCAGAAGTATTTGTCAAAAAATGTCATTTTTTCCTAAACCAGAAGGCATCCACAAAATGACCGATTCACCTATTGCACTGAAGTGAGAAATGTAATAATGAACCCAAAACAGAAAATTCTGAGTAAACAATACCCAGTTTGGTGGCACAGGAGTCCACCACCAGGGACCTACAAGAGGTTAATGTTTCTTAACACAGGTGCATATAAAGGGGCCCCAAAAGTCATAGCCCAGATTCTTATCAGAACATGCACAACTTGTTCCAAGAATCGAAGCCACTATTTCACCATCACCTGTTGCCCAAAGCTTGTCTCTTCTAGAACTTTTATGGTCAGATGAAAGTCGCTATACTCTCACACATGCCTTGACTCTTTCAGAAGTATATCCTTCAATTGTCAGAAATGTCATTTTTTCCTAAACCAGAATGCATCCACAAAATGACCAATTGACTTGTCACCTTTTACATTGAAGTGACAAATGTATTGATGTACCCAAAACGGAAATTTCTGACGAAACAATAGGAGTAAACATTTCAGAAACGTTTACCTATCTCCTTCACTATTTACCAAGCGGTAAACATTTGTATGATTGGATGGAAGTCCTAACCGCAAGCGTAGATCCAGTGCTGAAGCAATTCTAGATTTTAAGAGCTTTTCCATATCAAATATGAAGGAAGGATTTCTGAATATATAAAAAAAAAACAATAAACAAACATTATTTCAAACAATGAATCTCTACTTATGATCAGGTTAAAGCAGCCAGAAGTTGACCTGCCTTGATACCTCATCCTCCCTTTCCATGATTCGAACACAAAACATGGATGCTGTGTTGTACACACCCCATGCTATGGGGTGAATGGTTCCATCAGTCACCAGAACCAAATCCCCCGTCTCGGGAGGTGGCCTTCCAATAATACGATCCACAGCATTACTGTACACCATGGGGTTGCCAGTCTTGAAAATTTGAGTCTTGCCTTTCTTCAAGACCACCTTTGGTGCTTCTACAATGCCAAGGAAAATGCAAATCAAGAAAATTCTTTGTTTCTAAACCAAAAATTTTATAGAACCAATGCATTGAGCTAAATATGCTTTCTTTTCCAAATTGTACTCAAAATCCAACATCGATCCTTCCGCTTAAAACTTCATACATAATATTGTCTGTGACACACCTCTCTTAACTTGAGATGTTGAATGTTTCGAATCAATAAATTGACACATGGGTTCCGAAGGCCTTTAGAAGGACCCCCACACTTTTCTCTTTTGATGATACTAAACCTGTTTCAGAGATGAATTGATTCCCCCTAAGCTTTCGTAGGGTAGGTGAAGGACACAACTCTATAGCTCTATCTAGGTGACTTTACCTCTTGGTCACTCTAGTTAAGGCTACAAGGCACTCCTTGAATAAGGAGTGCTTAAGGCAATTTCAAGGGAACCTCCTTAGAATTTTTTTTCCACAACAAACATCTTGTGATTGGTTGTCTTATGTTTAGATAGATAAGGATTTCCTTCCAAGCTGTAACTTTTACGGAGAAAGAGAAGTTGCGATCCAAAACAACTCTCGAGGCCATGTAAACTTGTAAATCCTCTAATAGTGGTGAAAGTCTACAATTTTTCTAGCTATCGTGGTGAGGTTTACAAGGGATGATAAGAAAGGATGGAATCATGCGCAGGAGGTACATAAGAATTTTGCTGCAAGAAATCAGGGGGAACATGAGGATAAAGGGAACTCAAGAAGAAAACAACGAAACAATGAGTGGCAATGACCACATACAGTGGTTTCATACCTCTGCACAGAGTTAATTTTGTCTACAATTTTTCTAGCTATTGTGGTGAGGTTTACAAGGGATGATAAGAAAGGATGGAATCATGCGGAGGGGCTACATAAGAATTTTGCTGCGGGAAAGCAAGGGGAACATGAGGATAAAGGGAACTCAGATAGCCTTGGAGTGCTTCTAATCAAATTGGTCATTTGTCCGGTTTTTTGTTGCCGATCTGCCAAGTACAATAGTTGTCAATTCACATACCGTGTATGAGTTGCCTACAAAAACAGGGTTTGGAATCTGTCATGATCAATCTTGTCTTGTCTTCTTCATGCTCGGAAGCCGTGGCAGTTCATAAGAAGGACCATAATTCAATTTGCAAAGGGCAAGGAAGACGCTAGCACTATAACCGCTTCCTACGAGTGGTCTATTAGAACTTGCAATCTCTCTTGCCGGTCCTCGCGGAGCTGCTAGTGCTCCAGTATCTCACAAGAGCTGATCATACAAAGTGAGGGCTGTTTTGGGGCTGCACCTGGCCTACATTAGGTAGTTTTCTCGTTTTCAGCTTGTTTCCGCCATTGCTTTACCCACCATGTACTACTGGCGGTGTCATATGGTGTGCCTCTTGGTGGCACCAGATCAAGAGTATTTTTCCCAGATACCTTGTACCACTAGTTTCCACCTACGCACAAGGTTTTTATCATTTCTCAGTTCCGCCCCAATTACTAGGTTGGGGTGTTTTTGGGGAGGCCGGGCAATCAGGTTTTCTCCCTATATAAGGAGGAAGGATGCCCACCCCACTTGTGTCAGCTTTGTGCATCAACACACTTAGCCAACGTTTTTGGGTCTCCCTCTCTCCAAAGTTTCTCTCTTCTACAACGTTTTTCTCTCTCTAGGCTTTTTCTTTGATTGCCCTCCCTCTCTCAGCATCCCATGTGCTTTTGTAGGTTACCGCTCCTTCTGTGCCTTCTCCTACCCTAGGCAACTCTCCAACTACCGCATCATTGGAAATCTAGAAAATCACCGCAATGGGGCTGCTCTCGGAGGTTGCACATCTCAGGTTGCTGCTGTCCACCATCAAATACAAGACGTCGTCCACCTATTGCGGCTGTTTTCAGAACTGCTTCCGACGTGGTATCAGAGCACCAGTGTTAGATCAGACCTTGGAGCATTTTTGCAGCATGTTCCGCTGCTTTTCTGGAGTTTCCCGAGAGGAGTTAGCCTTTTATTTTTTCGGATTCAGCTCTAATATTATCGTATCCAGTATGGGGTTTGCAAGTACAGAGAGGTTGTCTATTGGCTGCAATAAATTTCACATTCGGAGATGTCATTTTGATTGAGTATAGACCCGGATTAGTTTGGCTCAACTATTTAAATCTATTGATGTTCGTGTGCACTCCCATTTGTGATAGTACGTAGTTCTTTGCAATAGTGTATGCTTGTGTGTGTGTGTGTGTGTGGTGTGTGGGAGCATATATCAGCTATTGGCTCAGCCAACTATCTCTGCTCTCGGACAGCTTCTTCGCCTCCTTGGCGGCAGTTTTTGCACGTGTTAGTGGGCGTTTAGGGAGCCATTTTGGAGCATGTTTGCAATCATGTGGCATGTACCAATGCCTATTGCCATGCTCTCCCTCTCACATCCATAATGCCCCATGCTCTTCCTCTTCCTATAATCTATTTAAGCAACTCCTCCACCTTGTTCTCAACACAACTTACAAGCTACAAGCTCTAGCCTCTCAATGCTCTCATCATCCATGTGCTCCCATTGAAGCTCTCAAGTGACAAGGCTCAAGCTCTCCTTCTCTCCCTTGGGTTTCTCCCCCTCAAGCTCCCATTGAAGCTCTCGAGTCTCAAGTGACAAGCTCTCCATCGTCTCTCCCTCTCAAGCTCTCATAATTGTAATCTATCTAAATGTCAAGTTTCTTTAAGGCCTAAGCCTTAGGCTTAAGAATTATTTGTTTTTTTTTATTTTGAACGTACATAACGTCATCGTACATCATAATTTTTTTTAGTTCATTTAGTACCGCGCATCGTCGTACGTGTACAAACCGTACGAGACCACCCTGCTCCCCCCCCACCACCTTCTTAAAGAGTATCTTTATTTCTCGGGAGAATTCGTCTACAAGCACATGAATCCAAGCTGGGGTGCTATTCCCATGCTCTGTTCCAGATCTCACATTCTATGGTACTTCCTTTTCTCCTCAAGAAGCTCGAGAGACGATGCTCTCAACTCAGTGATCCTTTGGTTTGATCTCAGAGCCTTCCTGCTCTTCCAAACGACTCGGATTCCGAATCCAGAATCCCTCGAGGAAAGGCTGAGGCCTTCTCTTGCTCAAAACTCGATGGTAAGTAACCTGCAAATCAAAAACATAATAGCAAACCCACACAAAGAATATCCTTGTTGCTTCCGATACGGAAAGCAAAAGTCGATGTTCGTTGTATGACAAAGAATGTACCTAGATGAATCCAAGATAAGCCCAGATCCACCTTGTTAGAATAGGCAGCTCGCAGCTGAAGATGCAATGAAGACAAGAACTGGCCTGCAATCCGGTGGACACCTCGAGTCCAATCTAGAACACCAGGAATGCCACACACATGAGCAAGGTACCTGTGGAGAAGAGAGATCATTGAGGTAGAAGAGACAGGACATCTGAGAATGAGAGAGAGAGAGAGAGAGAGAGAGAGAGAGAGAGAGATCTAGGAAAGGTGCTCATGCTGATAACAAACTGCTCATACAAGTGACCAAGGGTGGTCTGGCAAAGATCTGATATGCCCCCAATGGATAGACCCGAGATACACACTGTGATTGCTACTGACATGTGCTCCTACACACGAGACATCTGGCAACAACTCGAAAACTACCGAGCAAGCACGACGACAACAAGTCCAGATCTCCTCCTCGCAATGAAAGACATGAGGATCATCAGATGTAGGACTGCTCGCGAGGTGCATGGAGAATTGACTACAGTATGGGTGGAAGAACCTCCAGGACATTTGACTGGAGATCTCCTGCTATGTACCTCTCCTAGTGCGGCTCTAGCTAGCTGCCAAAAAATGCAGTTTTGGGCTCCCTAGGGCTTCCCCATCTATAAGCTGCCCATCGGCCTCCTACTACTTCCCATTAAGACACCCAAGGGACCTCTCGAGCTGAATTCAATGTGTGCTGACCTCTCGCTACGAATGGAAAACGTTGGCTTGAAGGAAAAATGCTAGGCTGAAAATGCTAGCCTACTGCTCGACTCCTCGCCCGTCTGCAACCCTAGGGCTGCCACTAGGGGCGCCTATGCATACTATACACCTTGAGGTGCCCCTGCCCTCTCCTATACACCCTAAAGTGTGCAGGTCGGCCAGCGAGCATGACCTCACGACTTGGATAAAATGGGTAGAGAGAAGACAGAAATCACCAGAAGCCTTGTTGGCAATGGGCATAGGAGAAAAAACGAGGCAAGGCTGGGAAAAATAACCCCAGCCTGCAGGAGCTCACTGCAGTGTAACAGGGAACGGGGGAACATAGCCCAAACGTTCCGAAACGGCGTTCCAGACGAGTCCCGTTCCCGAAACGGAGTCAGGAACGGAACGCCGTCCCGGAACAAGGTGTAACCAGAACGGTGTTCCGAAACAGAGGGGAACAAGGCAGAACGCGGGGCGGAACGGGCGAAAGTAGGCATTTGGAGGCAAAAAAGTAGACATTTGGGGACAGATTTGGGGTTGTTTGAGGGACATATTTGGGGCAGTTTAGGAGTCGATTTGGGACTAAGCCAAATGGAGGTAATTCAAGCCTTACTTTAATCGACCGTTCCAGCCCCGTTCCCATTCCGGGGCCCCCTCCTCCCCACCCGTTCCCGTTCTGGGTAACTATGGCTCACTAAGAACGGGTAACTATGGCTCACTGGCCATGGAACAGAGCCAAAAACCCTAGCTAAACAAGGCTTGAAAATCCCGACATGAGAGAACTACTTGACATTGGCCGAGCTCAGCCACAAAACAACCCTCGCTCCTTGACACTTGTCCCCAGGAGAAACTGGGACCAACTAAACGAATCCTGAGAGATGCAATAACTTTAACAACCCCTTTCAACTCCTCGAAAGGAAGCTGGAGGGAGACGGAGGGCCAAATTGTTCACCAAACACATGCAAAAAGTGAGATAGAATCTTGACCTTTCGACCTAAACCTATCAACTGTGGCAAATCACAATGAAATTGATAATGCTTGACGGACAATCGTGCGCGTGCTTTTTTTGTAACTATGTCATGCCAAGGAATAAACATAGAAAATCCACTGACAAAACGAGCACAATCGGAAAACAATGTGAATTCCTTGAAAACAAATCTTCTTTCTTTTTGAGAGTGATCTTGAAACCGACCCGTAGGGTGGTAGACTTTAGCTTTCACCCGATTCTTCACTTGATAAACTTTACTTAAACTTCACGACACAGAGAAACTTCGCAAATGAACCTGTGACTGGAATTAGCACTTCAAACAAAGCACGGCCTGGTAGCTAGAGCGCTACCAAGCAGACAGCAACACCCTGTAGGCCCCATAGACTGGCGCCCCTTTCGGTATTTCTTTATTCTTATTAAACTTGAGATAAAACCTGCAAGTTTCTACGAGCTGTCCCACTTTTACCGGGTTGAAAATGGCCTACTCTAGCCCGATTTCGGTTACATAACCGCCGTAGGAGACTTCACAGCAAAATCCCCCATGCCAAAGGTGACTTTTCCGGTGCACACGGACACTTTCCCAAACCCGGCAAGAATCTGCAGCATGCTGAATTCTCTGTTTTCTGCCCTGAAAATGCACCAGATCACCTGTACAGCAATCCCATCACTGCCCCGAAGCTCAGAGAGGTATTAGGGATCAATTAGGGTCGAAACCCTAAACCTGAAAAAATACACAGCAGCCTGTAATTCACTGTTTCGGGCACCGTTTCGCCTGCCTGTCGCATCCGTAGCAAGCCCTCGAGCTCCCGCACCTATAGGGCTACTTGCCCTTTGAATCGGACGAGATTTCTTGAGTGAAATCTCTTCAAATTCACATGTACTTGCGCGGGATTAGCAACTAGATAATCCAATACCTGTGCAAGAGGCTCTTGCCTCGATAATTGCACATGAACCCACACAACTATACAGACAGATGAAAAGCCCTCAAGCGGGGCATCACGTTTCTGTATTCAAAGGGGGAAGGAGATGCACGAGAGCGGAATCATCGTGCTACATAGAGCAAGGGAGAAGGCAAGCTTTCCATTTAAGCTGTGATCACCTGCACCCACTACTCACACACACAGTAGCACTTTAATGATCAAAATCAGCCTTCTCTCACAAATTTGGGCGCCCCCTCTTCATGCAAGCTTGCAGATTGCTTTGGAGCCGCCAAGTGTCCAGTTGGCCTCTCTTGAATTAATTTTCTAGTACCCACCAACTTATAAGTGTAGCGAAGGGCTTAAATGACTTTGAACTCAGGCTAGACACCTTTTTACTCCTCAGATTCCAAGTGCCGACTGGCCCGACCATCTCGTGGCAACCTGCCCTTCTCGACTACGGGTGAAACTCTCGGCCATCGGCCGTTTCACACTGACCACACAATGTCCGGCCATTTGTTACTTCAAAAAGCGGATCCCAAAAATTAAAGAAAAATCAAGGGAAAGAAACATACAACTAAGGTTAGTGGTTGCCACAACCTCGTGACAATCGCAAACGTCCTCGATTGCATGCCAAAGATACATGCCATAGATGATTTAGTGTGATTAGCACCCTTTTATCATCACATGTATCGGCAGGAAAAGGTCATGAAACATAGATACAAATGACTTAATGAGACCTTCATACTTTTGTCATTTCATCTACGATAGAAATGAGCATAATACCTTTAGCATTTGTAGAATAGTGTCTCCTTCTATTACACTGAATCCGTCTGTACATTTGAGGTGCTAGCTTCATCATTACCCCTCCTTTGAGCACGTTGAGTTGGGGCATACGTAGGCTGTAACCCAAAGGCCTCAAGGTAAAGCTGCAATATGTTTGGTGACTCTTGCAACTTTTCCTTTAATTTTTCTTTCTTTTGGCATGTGCTCCAGAAGGCTAGGCTGAAATTACTGAGAGCAACGCTTTACAAAACCTCCTATTGAACTCTTGTAGGCTCTTGCAAGTAGCCGCAGTGAATTGGTGCCCATCCGTCATGACATCGGCTTCAAATTCAATTAACAAGCACGCAGATACAAACTTTGCTTGAAGTATACCCATGTGGCGGGTGCCTGTCCTTGCATCAACAGTGTCGTCCACCATGTAAGTGCATTGCCTTTCAAGAAAGTGGCAGCTTTCCTAACCTTAGAGGCCTCTGTAAAATTCCCTCCTACATAAGCTATATCAAACTACTAGAGAAAAGTAAGAGCCTTTGCCTTATCCTCAAAGCCGCTGAAAGTTTCAAACTTCACAGCTGCACCACCTTCTTTGTATGCTTTTGGCTTTTCTAGAGCTCCCAAAATGTCATAGGGTATTGTCTGAAACATGGGCACTGTAATAGGGATTATCGGCGCCCCTTGACCATTGACATTTTGCGTCATTAATGCCATATGTGGCTGCTAGTCGGAAAAACCAGCCATGCCAAAATTGCCTTGTGGCACCCCAAACTCGCACTGAAACCCTTGCTGCATCCGCATACATCCGTGCTCATCCGTGAGTGAATCATGTGCATCGTGCAATATGGCATGCCTGTGAAAAGGGAACACATAAATACGGTGATGAAAATACAAGAGATCGTCACGAATGAGAAACTCGAACAATGCGTACTGACTAATCATGCGAAGACAAAATACTTCCTGATTGGGTTCTTTGAACCTCGACTCAAGAGTCAAGATCGGTCCTGTGGGACGAATAAGATCTACAATGAGGTTAGCTTTACTAGAAACATCATCATCCAAACCACCAAATTGTTCCTTACGAACAATCACATTCCTATCATGCAAAAAATGCGTGTTGTGCTTCTGAAAAGGAATGATAGCAAAAGAGTTCTTTTCATGCAGTGACTCATGCTTTTCTAGACTGTGGGACTGTGTACTGAGAGAAACAATCATACTACGTATTTTAACCTCTTTCAAATCATGAGAGTGAGAGACTAATGGCAAAGAAGGTCACACTAAAAGTCACATGAAAGGAGATTGTCCCAATAAAGAAGACCTAAAGAACCCACAAAATCCACATCATCTGTGAATGCACTCAATGAACACACTAATGTGTCTGAAGTTTCTCATGATTGTGTAGATGAGTCTCTCATGTTGTGTTATGGTCATGTGAATAGTACACGCATTGTGATCTTGTTTGATTCAAGTAGTATGCATGATGTGATTAGTGACTCTCTCATGAAGAGCGCACATGTAAGGTGCAGCGGAAGTGAATGTTGAACTTTGCTCAAGATGAGTGCTCCGAACTATGCTCAAGGTTCCTTTTACTTACGGAAGGAAGAGCCTTCCATTCTCAATGAGAGAGTGCAATGGACACAAACAAAGTGAATTAACACTGTGAGTGAAGGTACATGAGACTAAGAGATAGAGAGAGAAGAGAATACGACACCGGGAAGTTGTAAAACCCTCCTCCGAAGGCCCCGCTCTCGATCGCGAGAGTGATCTACTATTGATTGCACAAATCTCTACAATGCTTTGGACTTGCCGACGATGTCAACGACGATGAGGACGATGATGAGACGGGCTGAAATCTGAAAATGCTAATGGCTGAAATCTGCAAATATTTATCTGCTGAATTCTGACTCTGTCGGTGACGATGTTGATGACGACGATGCGCTGAAAACGCAGATGCTGAAATCTGCGTTTTCCGGGCTAAATCTGCAAACTACGCGGGATTTGACCGTGCGGCAAGAATCTGCTGCGGGAAGGTGAGATCTGCGAGGTTCGGGGGTTCTACTGCGGGTACTGAATGCTGAAAACTGAAAACGTTGGTCTTCTTGTGGCCTTGTCGCGACGGAACTGCAAAAACATTGAGGTCCAGGCTGATCCAAAAACGCTAGGGGCTGAATTTTGCTGCTGTGGGAAATCCACTAACGCTAGGGCTGATCTGCTGTCGTAAAGGGGTCTTGCTGTGTTTGCTAATGCTGAAGCTACTCTGCAATGCAAAAACGCCAAGGCTTTGTGCTGCTGTTATGCTACATCCAAAAATGCTAGGTCTTGCAATCTGCAAAACACTAGGTCTTCTGATGGGGTTATGCTGAGAAGTTGCCCGTCGAGCAAGGCGCTCCTGCTTCCTCTTCTGCCAGAAAGTGCTAGCTTTGGTTTGCTTCTATATTATCTTAGCAAAATTGCCCTACCTACTTTCCAACAAAGAGCCAAACAATTTGTCGGGTTCCTTGAGAATTGTGCCCATGCATAGGATGGTTGACGATCCGTCATCCATAGCTTTTGGTTGGTTTTGGTTGATGTCGTCGAGGGCGGTCAAGCAAGGGGAGACCATTTTGAAGTTGCAAAAAAATGGGCTCCTCGCACACCAATGGGTCGCACAAGCACCAAATCGATCCTCCAAATGAAGCTCTCGATTCTCCACCACCACTCTGCAAAGCGTGTTGAAATCCCGCTCCAAAGCTCCGTCTCAGCCGCTCTCCAAGAGTCCTTCGAAGCGCCTTTGAGTTGCCGTCCAAGAGTGTTGTTGCCCTAGCAACTCAACTTTGCACTCCTCAAAGCCGGTATTTCTTTATGTATTAATCAGTTCAAAGTACAAGAGAGTGGTTAGGGTTTCACTCTCAGACTCTGCATCCAGATGCTCTGCAGAGTGTGTGCCCAAACCACTTATTTAAAGTTTACAAGGGATGTCAAAAGCAGAGCCCCAAAAGCTTAAAAATAAAGCAGTACTCTTTTCTCTCACAAGCTATCTCTGTAGAGCTTTTTTTTAAATAAAAGCAAAAGTATTCTCTCTCTAGCTCACTTTGCGTAGAGAAAAAGCTGACGCAAAACAACCCTAAATTAGCGCCGCAAAATCCGGGCTTGGCCGTACAGTGCCACGTCATTAAGTCAGCGCCTTTCACAGGTTTTCAGCCTGTTGCTAGGGTTAGGGTTAGGGTTAGGGTTTATGACAATTTTTAGGGTTAGGGTTTTTGGCAGATTTTAGGGTTTGCAGGTTTTAGGGTTAAGGTTTGCAGAATTAGGGTTTTCAGTAGCAGTCATGGTTTCGGCTCCCGGGCAGACACGTCATCACTTTGTGATAGCAAAATAAGCATTAAATTGATGCAACCAAGAATAAATCAAAGACGCATCCATCTTACCATCATACTTACTGAAAGTCAACTTTTCAGTGACTAAATTGTTGGAGTCGTCGTCACTACCTGGTCTTGATGACTCGCCGACCTCCTTGAGTGGGTCACGTGCAGAACCAAGTCTTGCATGCGTTCATCTCGCAGAGCCTCACGCTCTAGCTCCATAGATACCCTCTTTTCTTCAGCCGCTATGCGTTGAGCTTCATGTCCCAGCTCACACTCTAGCTCCATAGCTACCCGTCCTTTATTCAGCAGCTACACGTTGAGCGTCCTCTTTCCACGGCAGCCCATTGAGCCTCTTGTTGTAGCATCATCTCCATTATAGAATTTACCAAAGTCTCCATAGAATTTGGTGCAATCCGTGGCGTAGATGGAGACGAAGTAAAATCTGGAAAAGATCCTCCTGGTATAGTAACTTCTTCTTCTCCAATTCCACTTTCATCACCTTCATGCAAAGTATCCATCCTGCTTCTGGTGATAACCATGCACTAAGTATTAGGGTACTTGGATTCTTGGGGTACTTGGGTACTTGGGGTACTTCGTGTACTTGGGTACTTGAGGTTCTTAGTACTTGGGTACTTGAGGTTCTTGAGGTACGTGAGGTTCTTAGTGCTTCGTATTGCTTGCAATCTACATTAAAGAAGGCTTTTCTCTTACCAAGCTCAACTCCTTCCAGCGGGTGCACCCCTTGGCAGCCTTGCGCTCACACTAAGGTTGCCTTTTCCCACCTCACATCGATTGGCCTGCTGCAATGTGCAAGGTCTTCTCTCAATGAGTGGAAAGAGAAACGAGGGAAGGCTAGACAAGCTTTTCTTTAATGGGTTACCTGTCACTCTTCAGAAACACATAATAGAGAGATCGACATTCAAGTGATCTTGGGTACACGCAATCTCAAACAAGCAAAAAAAAAAAAAAGTGGTTCTTTATAGTTTAATGGTCCTTAAAACAGAGCAATGAAGGCGATGGTACACGGACTAAGGGTGGGAATGGCTAATAAATCCGGGGCAGGGACACAAAGTTTCTTTGACAAAATATTCTGAGAAAGCTTCTTCAAGGTCTTTTCTTGAGTGATGGATACCAAACACTCCCAAAGAGCTCTAATACCAATGTGATGTGCAACGGAAGTGATTGATTGTGAATGCTCAAGATGAGTGCTCGGTGCGTGCTCAAGGTTCCTTTTACTACATGAGAGAGTTCCTTTTACTTCATAATAGATGTGCAGAGACGAAAGAGAGAGGAGAGAATGATATTGTGAGTGAAGATTGTGTGTGTGTGTGTGTGTGTGTGAGCGAGAGAGAGAGAGAGAGAGAGAGAGAGAGAGAGAGAGAGAGAGAGAGGACTAACACCAGATGGCGTCCCAAACCCCCCTCCAAGGACCCCCCTCTCTATCGCTAGAGAGGTATTTGCCTTAGGTTGCACAAATGTTGATACAATGGTCCTTGATGCCAATATGCTCATGGGATCTTATGGTGGATGCTGGTATCTACGAGGCTGACGGCTGGAAACTGAAAATGCTAGGGCTGATCTCGATTGGAACTACGAACTGACAATGAGGCAAGGGCTGAAATCTAAAAACGGTGGGCAGATTTTGCTGCTGAAGCTAGCGATGGGATGATGGTTGAAAAATGTTGAAGATGCTTGTGCTGTAGGTACTTATGCTGCAAGTATTGGATTTATCCTTCAGAAGTGAGCCCTAGCATCACTTATATATGGAATTAAAGCTGGGTCGGCAATGCCCCAAAAAACCCACGATTTCTATAATAAATGTCACTTATAAATAAGTTAATAAGAGATGCTTCACATGCAGGTAAATACCTACACCGAGTACGAATGCAACTATATGGGAACACTCCCTAGTGCCTACACCTAGCAAACACTAGTTGTGCTTATGTGCAATCAAAGGGTATGCAACTACTCTAAATGCCTGGACATGCACGTCCTACATACAAGCTCACAAGGGTGCGAGAACATCTCCTAGAGATAGGCGCTACAACTTGTCCACGAGCACATAGGGTTGAATGTGCACGTGTGACAAACGAAGCGAGGATATTGAGCTTTCAAATCTTTAACTGATTCCCAAGTGGCAAACTTTTCAAATTGACCCTTTATCTAATTACTCATCATAAGCACATCGGCACGAATGACAGGTACGGTGATCTAAAATAGCCTGCAGTTCTGGACTCTCGAGGAATATACACAGTTTGGATATCTTTCCAAACATTTTCCTCGATAAGCACAATAGTGTCAACTTCACCTAGTTTTTCTTTAAGGCGGCTCACATGAAACACCAAATGCACACTAACATCCACAGAAAGAGTCAATTTATAGGCCACAGGGCAATTTTCGTTGTGATAAAAAACGGAGCACAAAATCTAGCTGAAAGCTCATAATGCTATCCAATTTGCATGGTCTTGGAATCTTTGGGTATCTTCAGATCGACCCATTGTCCCACACTTAAGAGTCCTCGGAGACCTCCTTTGATTAGCATAAGTAGTAACACAGTCATGAGTTGTTCTTACACTATCCTTAACCAATTCGAGCGCTTATTGCATATATATCATACAAGAAACACCGACCAAGATCAGCCCCTTTTGGGCTCTCTTCTGCCATGACCCCTACCTACTTCAGAACCTTGCAGGCTCACTAATCCACCAAGATGCAGCTGATTGTTCTCATACCTCTCACAGTCACAACTCATCCTCCAACAGCAATAAGAGCTAATTGTCAAAAAAGCCCATCAGTGACGAAAGCGCATTTATGATAAGCACCGGCATCAAGTCAAATACACAGCAGGGCAGCTGGTCTCCGTTTACTACCCCATCAAACTCCCAATCTCAGCAAATCTTTGTTGCATCGCTGGCTAGGTCCCTATCAGGTGCTCCACCCAATCTGCACACATACGTACAAGCTCCGCCGTCCAGCAATGACTCTACAACCTCAGCTCACATATGCCACAAAAAGTTCTTTACCTTTGTGGGTGGGTGGGTGGGGGGGGGGGGGGGGGGGGGCGGGGGGCATGGAATTCAGATCATACCAATGCGAGCCCTCCACCTCATCAGCTTGTGGATCCCTTACCTGGCTATATAACATTGCAGAAGTCATTCTTGAAAGAGACACGGAAGCCCTATGAATACGACTCTTGAGCTCAGAAATGGGGCATGCTGAACTAATGACCTCTCTATTTCAAAATACATTCTGGAAAAAAAAAAAAAATCGCCCAATGACATCATAAGATGCATTGTGACTATTACCAATATTACAAAAAAGTAATAAGGTCAAAAAAGCACTCACAGGAGAGTAAAGAAGAAGGTTTTTTTTTCCTTAAATGCCCTCAATGTATTAGAGCTTTCCTGAAAGTGTCAATGTAAAGAGACCTGACTGAAACAACTTTCACAAGCTCATTGAATAGGCCCTTCAACAACATCATGCACCAGATTTCTACAAGCGGAAAATGTCTTCTCCTACTTCAAAATGCAAAATGGCAGACCAATTGGCAGTGTCTTCTCATTTGTATACAGCTGTTTTCCTTCTGTTCTGTAAAGTTAGTGCAATAAACATATTAAATGGTTCATAACACCCGACACTCCTGCAATTGTCGAATGTCCCATATCCCTTTAAGCATAGCTAAAAGCCCCAAACAAGAATTGGAGATGCTTGTACAATCCAGCGGTTCCCAAATTGCACTGCTTGAATAACTAAAGAAGCTCTCATGTGAACTCATGAGAACTTACTTGGGTGAAGAGCAGCATAGTCCGACAAAGAGTTGCTAACAGTGCGGATAAGAGCAAAAGACTTGCTGGAGAAACGGCCATGCTGTAAACTCGACATAGGCTGCCACAGGTCATGCCATGCTGCGCCAGAACATAGGCGCAACATTGCGTGCTCTGAGCTACTCCACAATGCCTACAGTCAGGTCGTGCTCCTTACTGTGAAGTTGCATGCACGCGAGTTGGGAAAGCCTTACAAGTCTTTAATTGAAAGAGAGAGAGAGAGGGAGAGAGAGCAACTTCTCTAGAGAGAGAGAGAGAGCAACTACTCGTTTGAGCACCCTTGTGTTATATGTGGTTAGCATTATAATTGGGATAGATGACATGTATTGATTAATTCTTGTGTTATTTTTATTTTTCATTGATAGTGAGTTGATTTTATATAGATCGGAACTCTGATAATTGAAGATAAGGTGTCGGCAATAAAACCAATAATGTCTCTCGGTCACGCCCTGAGTGCATGATCAATCCACGAATGGAGAGTAAGCCCAAAGCTTTGCGGAAAACTTCGAACTTCTCACAAGGCAATGCCTTTGGGAACAGATATGCAAGGTTGTCCTATGTTGGCACATTCCTTCTGACAGTCTCTCCTTGATATAGTGGTAATGCACCTCAATGTGCTTTGTGCGAGCATGAAAAATTGGGTTCCTCGCAATTGCCAATGCGCTCTGACTATCAATGTAGATGATGTTGTCAGTGTCCTATCCAACACCCAAATCAGTCATAAGGCATCTGAGCCATACACACTCAATCTTAGTTGTGAAAACTGCCATGTACTCAACCTCACAATTGGAAGTGGCCACAGTAGGTTGCTTCTTTCTCAACCATGATATGTATGAACTACCGAGCATGAAACAAAAACCACTCGTGGACACTCGCGTGT
Source organism: Adiantum capillus-veneris (assembly GCF_014529385.1). NCBI lineage: Eukaryota > Viridiplantae > Streptophyta > Polypodiopsida > Polypodiales > Pteridaceae > Adiantum > Adiantum capillus-veneris. The sequence continues at coordinate 147,517,382 of NC_140941.1, read as the reverse complement.
CATAACAACTAGCCCAATCTGAGTCCGAAAAAGCATGTAAATCTAAGGTGGCAATGATCCCCCCTTGGGATAAAACAAACCAAGATGCAACGTGCCACTCACGTAGCGAAAAATCCTCTCGACAACCCACCAATGCTTAGACCCTGGGCTATGCATAAATATGTTGGCCTATGAGACTGCAAACTGAATATCATGCCTCATTTTGCATGCATAAATAAGGCATCCAACAACAATTTGGTAAAGAGTAACATCGACAAGATCACCATCATCATGAAAACTCGATTTTATACATGTTTCCATGGGAGTGGCAATATGTTTGCAATCCTCAAGCCCAAACTTACATAGCAATGATTCTATATAACTTGTTTGACACAAGGCAATACCACATTGTTTAAATTGTATGCCCAAGTAATGATGCAACATCCCCAAATCTTTCGTCTTTAAAATAGCATTAAAATCAGCCATAAATTCAGTCATATGTGCCTCATTTGGATCAGTGATCAACAAATTATCCACATATAGAACAACAATCATAAATACATCACCCTCGCGGTTTACGTACAAAGTGCTTTCTATTTGACTGTTACGAAAGCCTCATTTAACCAAATGAGTGTCAACTTTCTCATACCAAGCACGAGGAGAATGCTTCAACAGCATTACATAAACTTCCTCAAATATGTCACCTTTCAAGAATGCAGTACAATATCTTATTGATGTACATCCTATCCAAAATGAGTTGCTAATGCACATAGAAAATGCACAGTAGTCATACGACAAGTGGGAGCAAAAGTCTCTTCATAATCTATGCCTTTCTGTTGTGCATAACCTTTTGCAGCAATCGAGCCTTATAGTGATCAATCTCACCATCCGGCTTACTTTTCAACTTGTAAACCCACTTCGTACGAATGGCCTTTTTGCCATGAGACAAATCATATAAATTCCATGTGTCATTTTCTATAAGTGCATCATATTCTGATTGTGTGGCATCCATCTAATTTTCAAAATTATGTGCTTCATCAAAAGACAAAGGTTCCTCAATATCACATAAGCTAGAAACAGCCAAAGCATAACAATCTGATGCATAAGATGCATGGCAAGAACCTGAACAAGTACGACTAGAGAAAGGTGCATCCATTATACTGTCACGCAAAGTATGCACCAGCCATTTTGGCATACCTCTAGCATGCTCATTTTCAGCCCTTTCAACATCAAGTACATCTACATCAAAAATAGACTCATCTGTAACCTTTTTAGAAACCCCCAAAGGTTGTACATTTGCCTTATTGGAATTTACATTTAAATTTTCACCACTAAAAAGAGGTAACAAACTATCAAAAATGTCGTGTGAGCTTACATTATTGTCTCTAGTACATGACAGCAAGGGCTGAACACAATCTTCCACAAACACATCTCATGAAACCAAGATATGCTTTGTTTGCTGATGGTACAACCTATAACGTTTGCTTTCAATATTATAACCAAAAAAAATGCATTTAATAGCCTTATCATCCAACTTTTTGCGTTTCGTTTGTGGGCAACAAAGCATAAGCCAAATAGCCAAAAATGCGCATGTGATCAAAAGATGGGTTTCTATCATGCCATGCTTCATATGGAGTCATAAATTGCAAAGCTTCGTAGGACACTTGTTAAGTACATAAGTGGCACACATGATAGCCTCAAACCAAACGAATGTGGCAAAGCTTGACTTTTGACCATACATCATGCCATTTCTGTAAGTGACATGTTTTTCTTTTCAGCAACACCATTTTGTTGGGGTGTATACGCCATTGTACATTGGTGTTTTATCCCACAACTAGCCAAAAATGCATTAAACTCATGAGACATATACTCCCCCCCTTGATCTGAATGGAGGGTGCCCATAGTACATTCAGAGACATTTTCAGCCATAGCTAGAAATTGCTTGAAGCACATAAACACTTCGGACTTTGCTTTAAGCAGATACACCCATGCATGCCTGGAGTAATCATCAATGTCATTCATGAAGTAAAGGTAATTTTCCAAGAACAAAGTCTGCATGGGCCCACAAACATCACTATGCACAAGTTGCAATGTGCATGTAGCCCTAACTGAACCATCCTTTGGAAATTTCAAACGCTGCATCTTACCCAAAATACAACCTTCACAAAGATGCTTCACATGTGCTTCAAGAGGGGGCAAAGAAGAAACCACATCAGATTTCAGCAAACGCAGCAGGCTAGCAAAATTTAGATGCCCAAAATGTGCATGCCAAAGTTTCGCATCTGAAATAGCCTTTGAAGCCACAGCTGCATTTGCAAAATTCTGCCCACACTTATCATACATAGTGAGCTTATACAACCCATGGCATAAAATGCCATTTGAAACAATTTCATCACCAAAATTGAGATCATGAACTATACATTTTTCATCCACAAATTTGACAACAAGAACAAGTCTAGCAAGTGCGGATACAAACAAAAGATTCTTCTTAATCCCAGGTACATAAAGTGCATCAACAAGTGTGAAAGAAGTACCATTTGTTGAAGGAGTACGAGCGGAAGTGCGACGCGAGAGAGAGTGCGAGAAGAAGAGCATGACGATATGGTGAACTCGCTCTACTGTAATGTGTAGAGCATAGTGAGTTCTTATTAGGTTTTTACAAAAGAATACGTGTACATACCTGGCCGCCCGCCCACTTACCTGGGCGACCACATTGGGCTTTATACCCCAACAACCTCCCACTTAAAGTCCAATGTGGTACTTTAAGTGTGAGAGAAGCTACTATACAAGAGATGTAGAGAAGTGATGTACTACCCTACACCTAACTGCTTGCGAAAATGCACAAAGCTCTCTGAGGGAAGTCCTTTTGTAAGTAGATCAGCAGGATTTTCTGTGGTGTGAACTTTGACAAGCTGAAGTTGCTTATCCTCGAGCATTTCCCTGATGAAATGATACTTCACATCCACATGCTTTGTCTTTGAGTGATAAACTGGATTGCGAGCCAATTGTATAGCACTTTGACTATCACAATATAACACATGCATCTCTTCTTTGATTCCCAAGTCTGTTACTAGTTGATTAAGCCAAATTGATTCTTTGCATGCCTCTGATGCTGCAACATATTCAACCTCTGTAGTAGACTGAGTAACACAATCTTGTAATCTAGAACGCCATGATACTGCTCCACCAGCCAATGTAAAGACATACCCTGACGTAGACCTTCGGTTGTCTAAGTCACCTGCATAATCTGAGTCTGTAAAACCCTTTACACTTAGCTCCTGACTCCCATAGCATATACGCATACTCTTTGTAGCTTTTAGGTATCTCAATATTCATTTCACTGCCTCCCAATGTTTCTTGCCTGGGTTTGACATGTATCGACTTACTACTCCCACTGCAAATGCAATGTCTGGGCGAGTAGCAATCATTGCATACATCAAACTACCCACTGCAGACGCATATGGAATCTTATCCATTTCAGCCTGTTCTTCCTCAGACACAGGACAATCTTGTTTGCTAAGTTTCACATATGGTGGCAATGGAACACTCAGTGCCTTTCCCTTCTCCATATTGAAACGTTGCAAAACCTTGTCAATATACTCTGTTTGAGATAACCAAATCAACTTCTTTGATCTGTCTCTCTCAATGCGCATACCAAGTATATGACTTGCCTCACCCATGTCTTTCATGTCAAACGATTTTGCCATCTTTGACTTCAAAGCTGAAATTTCTTCCAAGTGCTTGCCAACAATCAACATGTCATCCACATACAAAATAAGGATCAACCAACTACCATCCTTAGCCTTCTTTGTATATAGACAGTGATCGAACTCACTACGTTTGTAGCCTTGAGAAAGCATAAACTTGTGGAATTTATGGTACCATGCCCTCGGTGATTGTTTTAAGCCATAAAGACTCTTTAACAACTGGCATACCCAATCTTCCTTGCCTTTCTCAACAAACCCTTCTGGCTGCTGCATGTAAATTTCCACATCTAAATCACCATGCAAGAACGTTGTCTTGACATCCATTTGGTGCAACACCAAATCTAATATGGCAACCAAAGCAAGAAAGCATCTCAATGTAGTCATCTTGACCACCGGAGAGAAGACTTCATCAAAGTCAATGCCTTGTTCTTGCTTAAAGCCCTTGGCAACAAGCCTTGCTTTGTACTTTGGCTGACTATCGTGAGCGGTGATCTTATACCTGTAAACCCATTTACAAGGTAGAGCCTTTTTGCCCTGTGGTAATTTAACTAGCTTCCATGTCTTGTTTTTATGCAGAGCTGTCATCTCTGACTGCATGGCCAATTGCCAATTCCCGGAGTCCTTCATTTGCACTGCTTCCTTGTAACATGAAGGCTCATTGCAATCAGGGAACATGACATAGTTCATAGATGGAACAAACCTATCAAGAGGTCGCGTGATACGTCCAGATCTACGTACAATAGGTGGCTCAGGCTCAGCCACAACCTGTGGCTCCACTCTATCCTGTCCTTGCTCCTCTTGAGCCTTGACATTTTGTCTTGCACGTGTAGGTCCATCTTCTTGGAAGACAACTCTTCTAATCTCCTCAACCCTCTCTGGTTTAGAATGATATTTGGATTCATTAAAGTGAACATCATTGCTGCGGACAACCTTTCTGGATTCGGGATCCCAAAGTCTGTACCCCATCTCACCAGAATTACCATAGCCTAGAAAGATGCACTTTCTACTCTTTGGCTCAAGTTTGTTCCTAAATTCTTTTGGAACGTGAGTATATGCCTCACAACCAAAGACTCTGAGATGCTTGTATGAGGGCATTTTTCCTGACCATACCATCTCTGGCACTGAATCCTTCTGCAAAACCTTGCTAGGAGATCTATTTACAAGATGAACAGCTATTGATACAGCTTCAGCCCAAAACCCATTTGGCAGTTGTGCATTAGACAACATACTTCTGACCTTCTCTTGTATGGTCCTATTCATCCTCTCAGCAACACCATTTTGAGGAGGATTGTAAGGAGCAGTAAGTTCACGTTTTATACCTTTTGACTCACAAAAGTCCTGAAAGGCCTTTGAAACATACTCTCCACCATTGTCAGTGCGTAAGCATTTAAGCTTCTTGCCACTCTGATTCTCCACAAGTGTCACAAACGTTTTGAAAACACTAAACGCTTCATCCTTGTGCTTGAGAAAGTAAACCCATACTTTCCTCGAGTAATCATCTATAAATGTCATAAAGAAAGAAGCTCCCCCTAGAGATAGGTTAGGCATAGGTCCACACAAATCACTATGAACAAGTGCCAACTGTGTATCTCTTCTACTGCTTCTATGCTTATGTGGCTGCTGTGTTTGCTTACCATACAGACAATGTTCACAGAATTCAAAATCATTAAATGAAAATCCAGGCAAATAACCAGAACGAGACAAGATTTCCATTCCCTTCTTGGACATATGTCCTAACCGGCTATGCCACAAAGAAACGTTCGGCTGCTCGGTTACATTGATTACATTTTTAGAGACATTTGATACATAAATCATGTGAAGTCCTCCAGACTTTACTCCATGTGCTACTGTCATAGAACCCTTGGATATCTTCCACATGTTCTGTCCAAAAGTGGTGACGTAGCCAGCATCATCAAGTAAACCTGTGTTGATCAAGCTCTTTGTAATTGCGGGAACATGTCTCACATTCTTCAGCGTGAAAGAAGAGCCATTCTGAAACTTCAATTGAACATCTCCAACACCTAAGATCTCACATGTTTGCCCATTGCCTAGCCGAACATGATCTTTAGTGGTCACATAAGAGGTAAACCACTCCTTGTTTGGAGACACATGAAGTGATGCCCCTGAGTCTATAATCCAGTCACTCAGTGCATTTCCATCAGATGCTGTAAGAAGAGCTGAGTCCATTGTATTCTTCAAGAAGAAGATGTCTCCTGACACTAGACTGTCATCCTCTGCAACAATGTTTGTCACATTTATTTCTTGAATCTTCATTGAGGACTTGTTCTTCTCACCATGGTCTTCAGCTTTCTCTTTGCCTTTTTCTGCTTTCCATTCTCTGCAGTCACTTTTTATGTGACCCTTCTTACCACAATGGTAGCATTCTATGTCACTCTTGCCTTTAGCACTGCGGGACTTGCTACGAGACTGATTCCTCTTTCCACCTTTGTACTTTTCTTTGGTCCTTCCCCTGACAACTAAGGCTGTTCCTTTGCCTTTGTCCATTGTCTTTCTATTGGTTTCTTCAGTAAGCAGACTTCCTTCTACACCTGCTATGTTCAAACCATCTGGAGGTGCAGAATTACTCAAAGTTGTATGAGGACTTGTTCTTCTCACCATGGTCTTCAGCTTTCTCTTTGCCTTTTTCTGCTTTCCATTCTCTGCAGTCTCTTTTTATGTGACCCTTCTTACCACAATGGTAGCATTCTATGTCACTCTTGCCTTTAGCACTGCGGGACTTGCTACGAGACTGATTCCTCTTTCCACCTTTGTACTTTTCTTTGGTCCTTCCCCTGACAACTAAGGCTGTTCCTTTGCCTTTGTCCATTGTCTTTCTATTGGTTTCTTCAGTAAGCAGACTTCCTTCTACACCTGCTATGTTCAAACCATCTGGAGGTGCAGAATTACTCAAAGCTGTATGAAAAGTGTCCCAACTTTTCGGCAATGTGATCAACAGGAACATAGCTCTAACAGGTTCATCAAACTTGACACCTTGAGCTGACAAATGACTATAGATTGTGTTGAATTCATTCAGATGATTGGACATAGGTGTCCCTTCTTTCATCTTCAAGTCAACAAGCTTCTTAAGCCAGTATACATGTGAAGCTGCACTCTGCTTCTCATAAAGATCACTCAACTTTAACCATGCTTGATAAGCCGACATCTCGTCTGCTACATTGAAGTTGACGCTTTCTGCCAAAGTCAACATAATGGTAGAAAGTGCCATTTCATCCATTCCGCTCCATTCATCTTCGTCCATATCTTCTGGTTTTATCCCCTTGAGCTTTATAGGTTTTATCTGCTTCTTTTGTACCAACACGTGCCAAATCTGCTTCTTCCACAATGGGAAATTGGTTCCATCCAGCTTCTTGATATTGTAAAGAGCAGTGTCCTGTGATCCAGCCATAGCTACGCTTCACAGTGGTTTACTTTCCTGGGAAAAATTCGGCAGAGTTTCCCCTGTAAACTGACCTCTGAACCAATATCAACCTGTCAAATGAACCAAGAAAGCTTCAGATTCTGCATAAATTTCGGCAGAGTCTCCTTTGTAAAATGGCTCTGGTGTACTCAAAAAACAGACCAAAAAACAGCTCAAAAAAACACTGTCTCTCTGACACTGTAAGCTGCGGGTAAACGTGTCCTGCACCTGTACTGTCTCTCACTGTCCTGTCACTGTCCTATAAGCATAGACTGCGACAATGCCTCAACGGCAGTAAAGCAAAGATGCAATCCCAACTGTCTAACTCACAGTCAATACATCCTAGCTGCCTATCTAAGGGTGCTCGAGGGATCGCTCCAAGACCTGTATCACCGAAAGGATCTCAACATTCGAGAATCCCCCAGCTCAATAAAACCTCACTCGACCCTCAACAACGGCTGCAGTAAATGTGACAGTACATAGACTTCCCACAAAGTCATACATCCACAAATTTCCCATTGTATGCTGTAACCGTTGCGGCGGTTGTTTGCTGCGTGACTCACAGCCAGCAAACCCTCAACAAACATACATCATCTCTGACAATACATCCCATGTGGAAGTACCTGCAATGTCAGGATGAAATCTGGAATATCAAGCAGCAAACACAAGCTACCTGATGAACTAGTGGATGTCGCCTACAGTCTGTGTGTAGATGCGCCCGTGTCGTATGTGACACGCCTCCAAGAAGTGTGAGCCGTCCTTCGATGTGTAGACAACCACAAATCAGCACTCTGGGAGTGTCGATATCCTCAACACCTGTAGTCGTAGGCCGAAAACCCCAAATTTGCAGAGTCGGATCTGCACCCGTCGAGACCACGTAGTTGAAAATGGCCTGCGCAGACCTTTGTCGAAGCCGAACGGTGGCCGAGATGACCTCAGAATGAAATTCTGAGAACACCAAGTCCTTCGGGCTGTCCCATAGGATTTGGGGCCGTGTCTTCGCCTGTCGAATTTCACTCCAATCTGAGCTGGTGACTCTAGCCTCCTGCAGTGCTGCCCCGAGCCTCGATCTGAGCTCTGATACCAATTGAAGGAGTACGAGCAGAAGTGCGACGCGAGAGAGAGAGTGCGAGAAGAAGAGCACGACGATATGGTGAACTCGCTCTACTGTAATGTGTAGAGCATAGTGAGTTCTTATTAGGTTTTAACAAAAGAATATGTGTACATACCTGGCGGCCCGCCCACTTACTTGGGCGACCACATTGGGCTTTATACCCCAACATTTGTAATAGTCAACAGAATCTTTCTAGCTCCCTTGACCGGATAAGAGGTATTGTCAACACAAGTGATTGTATTCCCATGAGGAACAACCTTGGGAGAGGTACACAAGTCACGATGAGAGGTGATGTGCTTTGTAGCACCACTATCAAAGTACCACACATGAGAATTTGCAGCAACTGACAGACATGAATCGTGGACAAAAGGATCATAAGTGAACTCTGCACTAAAAGTCCATTCTACATCAACTTCAGCATCACAATCTCCTTTCACAGAAGATTATGTAATAGCTACACGTGTAGTGGAACCAGCCTCTTTCTTCTTAGCTTCTTTTGCCTTCAATTTTGGACACTGCTTGATCAAGTGATTATTAGCTTTACAATAATGGCAACGCATATTTTTCTTGTTTTCTTCACCAGAATTCGTAGATGAAGTGTTGCCAGCAGAAGCTTTAAGAACAAGTGATTTACAACTCGCAGAAGAACCATGAGAAGTGGCTACATAGTTGTTACCATTTTTTCTTTGAGCAACAATAAAGGCATGTTCAATCGCACGTTGTTTAGACTTTTTTTTTTCTTGAAAGCGACTCTTGCATAGCAATGTGCATAACGCATCAAACTTGACAACTTCATGATTTCCTTGGGTCATAAGTCTCTAAGTACTAGCAAAAGTTTGGTAAGAATCTGGCAATGCATCAGGAACAATCTGCACAAGGGAACAATAAGAAATGACTTCACCTAGAGAATTGAATTGCTCATTTATATCCTTGATACCAGCCAGGAATGTGTCCATTTCATCTTCCTCATGCATAATCTTCGATTCTAGCTCTTTATGCAACAATGCAATTTTAGTCTCATTGCGACTTGCATAAAGACTAGCCAGAACATCCCAAGGCTGCCTTGTAGATTTAGCTGAAGAAATGCAAGGAGTAATAGTGTGCTTCATAGATAATGCAATCAATGCATGAGCCTTCGCATCTCTTACATCCCAACGAGCCTGCTCAGCCAGCTCTAGAAGCAGCAATCCTACCACCAAAACCTGCAACATCCTCAACATCGCCTCTATCCACAGAACTAGCATGTACATCAATGCCTTGCACAACATTCCAAATGCCCTTTAACACAAGATCATGTTGCATCATGTTAGCCCACATTGGGTAATTGTCCCCATCCAAGTTATCCTCAACAGCAAACATCTTGAACACATTTGTGTTGTTGTCAGCCATAGTGAATGTTTGCATCTAATGTGAAAATTGCCCGAAAAGAGGAGAGAATGAAGCGGGACTAACACATGCTATATAGCACAACCCGAAGAAGGCTATAAGGGACTTGTTATGCAAAAAACGGCACTGACAAAAAAAACCCACAAAAGGACGAAATTGACTATGCAATACTCCTTGTAGTGGAAACGCAGGCTGAAATGCCCCCGAATGGAAAGTCTGTGCAGAGTGAGCTCCAAAGATGCACCCGAAGTATTTGTTAAACTGTTCATGCTCACAAAGCTCACCAAAACCAAAGGACGTGAGTAGGCGTGTGTTGGCGACTAAGCCCGAGAAAATGCAACCTGCTCTGATACCAATGGTTGGAAATAGGGTTGCAAGGAAACATACATAGCTTGGAGAAGATGAAGAAGCTCAAGGCACACAACAAAGAGTAGTATTTCTTAGTGTGCAATGGAAACATAAATTAGCCCTAGAATGATGGGCGTATATACAATACACATGGAAAAAACCTCCTAGTGAGGGAAAAATGCATCGTGGTCCTAAGTGTGGTCACACACATCACGACCACATATGTATGGTAATAGGTACCACCCATGAATTCAAGTGTAAAGAGGGGCCTTTAATTTTTTGGCACCAACTTAATTAATAAAGAAATTAAATACCCAATTCCATATGTTGTGTGTAGTGATTGTGTATACATCTTTGTCTCTTACAAGCTATCACCATCATAGCTATTCGTGTGTGCATGTGTATGTATATAGTGTTGTAGACAGTGGGAACAAGCCTTAGTTGGGCGTTAATTCATAGTCATGTCACTTAGTGAATTTTATTGAATGTAATTACCATCGTAATTTTACAGTACACAGTCAATCAGATTCCAATCTAGGTACCTATAAATAGGACCCACTACTCCATTTTGGGGGTCTGTCATTTTGTAGTATAGAGCAAACCCTTGTAATCACTGAGCAATTGCTCTTACCATCATTGAGCTCTCTTGTAGCTTTATATGGTGCCAGTGTACTCTTTCAACATATGAATACACCAGTTCTAGTTTTGTTTTTAGTCTTTGTCTTTGCATTTCCATTTCAATTTCTAGCTGATTCTTGTGCTATTTGAAGTTCAAACCTAGTTCCATGTCTGTTCTGATTTGATAATTAACTCTAAGTCTCCAGCCTAGAAGAGCTATCATAAGTGACCAGCTCCTTCTATTTTAGCAATCATGGTGGTAAAGCTCAAGCTCTTGACATGGAACCTATCTTCCAGTTGGAGTTTGGAGTTAGATGACATTTGCAATGATGTCTAGAAGATCAAGAAGAGAGGAGATCTACCACAATATTCATGGAGGAACACGACCATACGAGCACATTGGGTGAAGGGTTAGATAGGGCTTTGATAGTGGAGTTGACTTTGAGAATGACGAGACAGATGCTAACCTCAACGAGAGGGAGACTAAGGGGCTTGGGGGCTCTCAATACTCTGCTTAGCCAAGGAGAAGACATTCTAAGAGAGATGAGAGACATTCTCACTCACAGGGGTCTCATAAAGCAGATAAGAAGGTCAAAGGAAAGGATCTAATGGATAGTAGTGATGGGAGTAGACAGAGTCAGAAAACAGCACATAGGAAGTCTGAGAGAAAGAATGAGGCAGACACAGTCATGGAGACAGGTGATCAGTACAATGATAGGTGGGATGCTGACATTGATCATTATAGCAAGCATAGAACTAGAGAGAGGAAGTCAAGCTAGATGGAGAAATCTAGACACAATTAGAGAAATGAATGCAAGCTTGGTTTCTCAATGGCTTCAAAAGTAAAAAGCTCAAGGAACATGAGGTACTAGCACCGAGAAAGAATTTAATGATATGGTGCAAAGAGTGCTAAAACTAGAGCAATAGGCTAAGAAAGAGAAGGGCCGCAAGGGGAGAAGGGACTCGATTGACATCGAGTCATCAACAGAGGTGGAGTCAGAGTCCAGCCGCATGTCAAGCTCATATAATAGAGGGGTCAGATGATCAGGCAAAGAGCAAGAAGAAGGAGTCATGGACGAAGAAAAGTGAGGCAATGTCCAAATAAATTGTTGAAATGTCAAAGGTCATACCATCACAAAAAAAGGCAGAGACCAGATGGTTGAAACGCAAGTCAAAAGATCAGAGGTCTAATGAGTGCTATCAATGCACGTATTGCAAAGCATTCGGCCATTTATGGAACAATTGCAAGATCCAAATGCATCATCTTAAGAAAGGAAAGGATGTATCAATGATCGCACTAATGAATCTGAAAGTATCAAAGCAGGATGGAATGTCTGGTAGAAAAGATAATGAAGCGAGTACCATCGATGGGCCTGAGAAAGGAAGGTATCAGGGCACCAATGGCAGGGGGGTAGGTAGAGCTGATTTTGGAAGGAGAAATTTTGGCTGCCACACTTGCAAAAAGTATGGACACTTTGTACCTCAATGTCCACACAGCGTGAAACTAGAGGTTTCTGAAGCAAAACTAGTTGAACCACTTCCGATGAGAGCGATCACCAGGAGTACTGGAGTGGTAGTTGAAGATTTACAAGATTGCCCACTTCAAGAAACAAAGCAAACCGGAGAGGCTCAAAGACGGAAAAATCAACGGGCTACTTGGAAAGCTACATGTAAGGCTAAGGATATTGATGAGCAGCAAGAGGAGAGAAGTCTGGCAATGAAGATCACAGAGGATCTAGCTAAGAAGACGTTGGAGCAATCAGAGTGTTTAGATGCAAGAACCATCCAAAGGTTGTCGCCACAACTTTCAGAAGCTCAGGGGAGCAAGCCCACACAATGTGTATTTTGTAAGGAGGAAGCTGAGAAGGAATTTGAAGAGTCATTCAAGGTTGTAATAGAGTGTCTAGAAGAGGAGGTACGGCAAGTCCAACCAGACCTAACCAAGGCTGAAAAAATAGACCTAAGAATGAAAAATGCTCAAAGGTAATCTGATTCGTCACCAAGGGGTCAATCAGTCACGAGATGCAAAAGGCCAACGGAGGCATGGCACTACAAAGATAGCCAGGAGGGTAGGTCCTCCAGTTTAGAAAGGATCTCTCGTAATGAACAAGATGAAATTTACATTAACATTTGCCAAAGGATTCAAAAGCTAACCATAGAGTTAGATGATATCAAGTGGACCCTACCAGAGGCTGCAACTTTATCAGAATGAAGAAGAAGAAAGAATATAAAACAATGGATGTGGACTTGTTTGACATTAAGGATGATGAAGTGTTAATCATCCAATAGACAACAAGATAAGGAAACAATGGGGACCATTATCATGTGTGATACTAGATGGCGAGGTAGGGATAAATATATTGGGAGAGCATGCTAGACGCCAGAAGTTGGGCATTCTGGACATGAAACGAGCACCATTCAAAATAAGGATGGATGACTAGAGAGTTGTCCAAGCGAGCGGTGGTAGAAAACCTACAAATCGGAGTCGAAAAAAGGAAGTTCAAAATCACGTTTTCTAGTGTTGGATGTTTAAAGAGCATATAGCATGCTATTAGGGCAATCGTGGCTTAGGAGCGTTGGATCCATTCATGACTATGCATACTAGAAATTGACAATTCAAGGATCCAATAGACGCATTTAGGTAAATACCAACAACACCAAAAGCTGGAAGAAAGCTATGTGACCAAAAAAGCTATGTAGGAAGTATGGGACAAAGAAGATTGAGCGGATGCTCGCATCAATGAACATAATTCCTATTAAAAAATTGATATGAATGCGATGTTGATGGATAGGGAGACAACATAAAGATAGAGACAGAAGTATCCCATAACACTTCATTGAGTCTTATCCAGGAGAGAAACCAGTGACTCTGGACTGAAGGACACCATTAGAATTAGCACAAGCAACTGACGACTTTAGATCAAAGGCAAACCAATGCAGATAGTTTTGATTGAAGTAGTGAATGGTTGGATAGGAAGGTAAGTTTAACTAGATTGGGAAATCCATTTAATGAATATACAGCAAGAATACAAATATTTTATGTTCATGTGGATGCATTTAGAATGGTGACTGGAGCAATATTGGCCCAGTCTGACGGGAAGATAGACTACCTAGTCTACTCTGCCAATTGTAAGTTCAATACAATCAAATAGGAATAACAATGGAAAGGGGGCCACTAGGAATGGTATTCAGTGCAACTAAGTTCAGACACTATCTATTTGGAAATCTATTCAACTATTATGATAACGATCAAACACTCCTCTTTATAATTAACAAGGTGATAATTCAAAGCTAGTTAATCAGATTGATGATGTTCTTGATGGAGTTTGAGTTCAAAATCTTCCACAAGCTGGGAAAGACTCACTGTGGTGTATATTTCTTGTCCAAAAGTACAAAGGGAATCTCAACAACATCCATGAGAGGTGGGCCAGCAGATGCTGAGTTATTCTAGAGTATGGCAACGCACAAGCCAAATCCAAAGTGGCAAGATGTATATGACCTCCTTCATTTCAGGGGAGTTCAAGAGGACTGGTCCCAGTCCAATAAGAAGGCATTAATTATAAAGAGTCCAAAGTTAACCATCATAAGAGGATCACTATACCATTCCAGTAAGAAGGCACTAATTAATTATAAAGAGTCCAAATTCAACCATCATAAGAGGATCACTATACAAACTGGGAATTGATTAGGTACTTAGACGATGTGTGCTTATGCAAGGAAGAATGGAGGTCATTACGCAATCTTACATTTGGAGTGCAGGGAGGACATTCTTTCACTAAAATTTCTTTTACAAGAAAATCTTATAGGCAAAGCAATGGTGTCAAAAACATGATGTTGATGTTAGGCATTTCTGCAAAACCTATGATATTTGATGGAAAGGCTAACAAAAGCAAATATGATGCCCTTGACCATCGTACAAGAGTTGGACATTTTCATGAAGTGTGGTCTGGACTTTATGGGTCCATTCAAGAAGGTCACCCTAAGGAAGAACAGGTATATTGTGATGGCCACATGTTATGTTAGCAAGTGCGTAGAGGTGAAAGAATGTGATGGCATTTCCCACATGTAATGGCCACATATTATGTTGCAAGTGGGTAGAGGCCAAAGCATTGCCCAACAACACAACAAAGTCAACAACATGGTTCTTGTATGAATATATAGTCTACAAATTTGGTTGTTTGAGTGAGATAGTTTTAGACTAGGGAATGCACTTCATCAATGAAACAATTTCGATCATGACTGAATTTTTTTTGATCAAGCAACATTGAAAATCAACGCCCTACTATCGAAGATGCAATGGACAAGCTGAAAGTAGTAACAAGACAATCAATACCATTTTGACTAAAATTGTCTAAAGAAACCCTATAATTGGGATAAGAAGCTTCAGAAAGCGTTGTGGGCCTACAAGACAGCTCACAAGATTACAATTGGAATGACTCCATATCGGATGGTGTACAGCATAGAGGTAGTAATGTCAATGGATTTTGCAACCCCTAGGCTTAGGATGGCTATCAAACATGACATGGATTTTATTGAACTCTAAAAAAATAGTTTGGATGAGCTCTTGAAGCTGGAAGAGAGGGCAATGTTGGGACAGGAAGCGGTCTATAAATGATTTTGTTATGGCTAAAGATTCCTTAATGCCTCATGCTTCTCTTCCTTCTCTTGCTACTTCTCTGTCATCACAGTACACAAATATTGATGATAAATTGAAGGATCTCTTAATGAAATACAAAGTTTTTTTTCCACAAGATTTACCACATGGGTTATTGTCGACCTCTTTGAGCAACACAACATAGATGTGCTTGTATAGTAAGCTTGTTATTAAACCACCCTAAATATTGAGCCATATTAAGTAGAACCACATGGGAAACAATCCAAAGGTGTTTGATTTTATAACGCTCACTGGCAGTGCATTAAAGACCTAATCTTTTTGCATATCCCACCAGTCATCATTAGCAAGGCGGACCAA
Organism: Adiantum capillus-veneris; assembly: GCF_014529385.1. Lineage (NCBI taxonomy): Eukaryota > Viridiplantae > Streptophyta > Polypodiopsida > Polypodiales > Pteridaceae > Adiantum > Adiantum capillus-veneris. The sequence continues at coordinate 147,501,840 of NC_140941.1, read as the reverse complement.
TGTTCATCGGGCATAAGATCAAGGTGTGAAAGGAGTGGGGCATTCATGGCCCTAATTATGATTACTATGAGGAGGGTGTGCGAGCCTGTGTTTATTCCTTCACGTCCTCTGCAGCTTGAGCCCTTTCCTCAAGAGCTTTCACCTATGCCATCTTTGACTACTCTTGCATCACCTTCACTCTCACCTACTACTGCTACACATCCTGACACACCCACCTACTCTTGGTTCACATCACCATCATCTTTAGGTGAGTTTTTATTTTCCACGCTAAGTTTGTTGTAGAGCTAATCTATGGGGGGAAAGGAGACAATTGTTGCCACAAACCATGCAGGCTAGTATAGATGAACATGCAGAAGAACTTGAAGAACTGCTTCAACCAGTCAAAGAGAAATTTTCTATACCTCATTTAAACATTGGCAAGTATATCTTTCAGCAGAATGAAAGGGCATTGTTGAAGATATGGGGTATGGAAGTAGTGGTGGAGGGCATTAGAATCCCTTACGATGCTCCTATCATTGGCCATCGATACCTTTGATTCTGACTCAGTTCCCTACAAGACATCCGTCATTACATAGGACAAATGAAATGGAAAGGGATACATGAATAGATGGATGTGTGGCCACCATTCAAACGGGATGGAACACCATCGTGCATGCGATAGGTCAAATGATGGAAGCGCAAAGCTGCATCCAACAATCTAAGATCTACCATGTGGAGGCTAAACTTCAACGGGAGAGGATGACATTTGAAGAGCAAAGACAACAAAACCTACCCATCAAGGACATTTTGATTTATGTGGAAATAAGATAGAAAGACGATTAAAGCATCAGAACAACAAATAGAGAAAATGAAAACACAAAATTTATCCCTTGGTGAAGATAAAAGCCAACTAACCAGAGCTAATGTTGAGAGGGTACAGCTTAATTAGAAGACAATTGCACTTACAACATTTTGAAGGAGGTGCACACTGTATTGAGATAGTCCATTCTAGATTAGTATATTTACAAATCTCCGGTTGATATATCTGATCAAGATGGCAATCTGACACTAAACTATGAAGACCTCCAAAACCTATTTAGCGCCATCAAGATCGACTTGGAGGCTAATATTGAAGTGTACACAACTACACTAGCCAATCATGTGCTAATGGAGCACCTTATCCATGACATAGATGAGGATGAGGATGAGGATGAAGAGGACATTGAACCAAAGCAAGACAAGGAAACGAGAGAGGGGAAAACTTATGACGATGATCAACCCCCCCCCGAACACCATGATCAACCAACACTAGTGGAAATTCCATTGGTGACAAACAAGGAGCAAAGGGAATTGGCAACCAGTATGCAAATCAAACCCAACATTAGAGTGATCAAAACTAATCTAGCCAGATTGATCAACAAACATATCAAGCAACAATCGGACACTAGCAAGCTGGAGCTCTTACCAAGGTGGATAAGGGCAAAGCTATAATTATTGATCCAAAATCAGAAGAGGATCCAAAGCACTCTACTCAATGCCTTAGTCTAAGGCCCTTCAAATCTAGAATTTTATCCATGATAAAAATGCATACTCAGATTTGAAGAGATGTTAGATGTTGTATGTTGGGGCTAAATGGATGATCTACCAATAAAGCTAATTTTCTACCATGAACAAGCCACCTGCAAGCTTCCCCCTCACCCTAATACCATCCAGTTACTAGCAAGAGTGCCAAAATATGTGCTAACTCCAGATGATGTGCTGATAAACCCTCAAGCACAGAAACTCACCACAATGATGTTTAGAGTTTAGGGTTGCAACTGAAAATGTTTATGGAGAACCATCCTTCATACTAATGTATGAGAGACATCAGGTTGGAAATGCTAGCACTTATAATGAAAATGCAGATTGCCAAGAGAATACTGGATAAAAAGATAAGGATGTTGCTAGAAAAGAATGCATCTAGTAGCAGAGTACCCAAAGCTAGGATGAGCCTTTCAAAACAAGAGATGGCTTTAAAAAGTTTGTTTCACTTAATTCAAATCCTACAAAAGATGATGATGCAGAAGAATCAAACAATTTTGAACTTCATAGAGTTAGTTCTTGATTTGCCAATCTTCATGTATGCTTTACCAATGATAAATTATGAACTTTCGAGATTTTACCCTACCCTGTACCTGAAATACAACAAAACATATCAATAAAGGTACCTCAAGATTGTGGATTATATCAGGGAATGGTATGGACAAAGTAAGGTTTTTTGGGTTGCTTGGAAGAATGTTCTTAATGAGACTAATAAAAGACGATAGTGTTAGAAATGAAGGATGGCTTGATCAACTTTGGAGGCATGATGACACAGTGGAGGAGCCAAATTGGCACATTGATTAGGTGCACCAATGAGCTACTCCATTTTTTTATTGAAGCATCTAAAATTCAAGAAAAGGATTTGGCAACAAAGCAACCTCTAAACCACATTTCAAAGAAATGGCTAAAATTTTGTTTGAGGCTCGGATCAAGACTAACCAACTACATCTGCATGGTTGGATTCACACCACATTGATTTTCCATGAACTGGCCAAAGCTAGACTCACCAAGGGAAAGAAGACTCTCCATGACATTGATTCAAAGATAACCATCCCCATGGATATCAATTAATGTCAGATGCATATCTGGAATTTTGGAATACGCCTATGCACCAACCACTTTTACACGTACAATGAACATGATTTTTATTGACCATCAAGATTTTGTCATTGCATTTTTTATAATATTCTAGTGTTTGGTAAGTCTGAACAAGAGCATGAAGAACATTTAACACATGTATTTGATTTGCTTACACAAAACCACTTGTATTTGAACCCCGAAAAAAGTTCGTTCTTTCAATCCAACATTGAATATTTGAGACACATTGTTTCATAAAAGGAAATTCATGTTGACCCTAAGAAAATTGAAGGTATTCATTCAATCATGGCCTAAACCTAAAAATCTACATGAGCTACATTCTTTCATTGGTCTTTGCTCTTACTATAGGAAGTTCTTTTGTACTTTTTCATATAAGTCTCATTATTTGACTCTTCTATTGAAGAAAAACACTCTTTATGCATGGACTGATTTGCAAGAAAGCTCATTCATTATACTCAAGAATGATTTGATTAATGCACCTATTTTATAACTACTTTATTTTGATAGACCATTCTTTGTTATCGTAACTGACGCTAGTGGACAAGACATTAGTGCAGTTCTTATGCAAGATAACCATCCACTTGCACTTGAGACTCATAAATTTAAACCCTCTTAATGAAAAATCAATACATATGAAAAAAGAATTAACTATCGTAGTGCATGCTTTAAAGATTTGGAGGCATTATTTGATGAGTGTTCGATTTAATAATCAAAATTGATCAGCAAAGTATTAAATAACTAGTATCTCAACCATTAATAGATGATAGGAATATTATGTGGATTGTCTTTATCCAAAGTTTTCAGCCCAACATTCAATACCAACCCCGTACTAAAAACATTGAAGACCCTCCCTTAATAATCTATCAACCATTGCAAGCACCCCATTCGACTCTATGCTTGATACTTATGCACAAGGTGGTGATTTCAAAACCACATAGAGACATCTGCTTGCTAGGTTTGTACACACATTATTGGAATACACTATGCAAGAACATTTGCTTTGTTTTAAATAGAAATTGTGTGTCACAAAACTTTTTCATCCTTTACTCATTGAAGAGTTGCACAACCAACCTATGTCGGCCATAGAGGGTTTGCTACTACATTCAAATCTTCTTTTGTTGATTTTATTGGTCTACTATGAAACGTGATGTTAAGAAATATGTTTCATCTTGTTTGATTTGACAAAAAGTTAAATTGGCCCCACAAGCAAAAGGTTGGGTTTGATTTGCCAAAAAGTTAAATCGGGTCATTTAAATCCTTTCCCTATTCTTGAAAAACCTTGGAAGCACATTTCTATGGATTTTGTATTGGTTTTCCACTCATTGTTCACAAACATGATATGATTTGGATTGTCATTTATCGTTTCTCTAAACAAGCATACTTCATCGCTTGCAAGAAAACTCTTACAACACATCAAGCAACACTTCTCTTTCTTAAAGCGATTTTTTTATAGCATGGTTTACCGAAGGTAATAATCTCTAATTGAGATTTCAAATTTTAAATTTCCTTTTCGAATACACTTTTTTATAATCTTAGCATTACACTTGATTTTACTTTTGCATTTCACTCCAAGTCTAATGGTCAAACGTAAGTAACTAATTGTACCATCATTGATTTACTAAAAGCTTATGTTTCTTCTCAACCAAAGAAATGAGATGATTGCATGTATATTTTACAATTTGCATATAGCAACACCACACACTCTACAACATATAAATCTCCATTTGAGATTGTGTATGGTCATTCTCTTCTTACTCCTGCTTCACGTCTTTCTAATGTTGTGCTTGTTGCTCATAGTTTTAGTCTAAATTTTCATGACATTTACATGAGTGTTTATTTTGATATCAAGCATTCATAAGAATTTTACACTAAACATGCTAATAAACATCGCAAGGCACACAAGTTCAAGGTAGGTGATTATGTTACGCTTTGAATTGAAAAACATAGGATTAAAAGTGTTGACACCAATGTTTTGGTAAAGCTTGCTCCACGTTTTTATGGTTCTTTCAAGATTTTTGATGGCAATCCAAATTTGCTCTTAAAAATGCATAGAATGCTACTAATGGAAATCTGTAACATGTGAGCCATCAACAGCTAAGCATTGCATAACCAAACCATAGTGGGCATACATCACTAAAAACTATGCAAAACAGGGCACTAAGGAGACGAGCAGGAACTATCAAAACTAATCTCTCTAACTATGTTGTAAAAACCATTGTGGCAATGGTGAGATAGTGTGTCAATTCCAAATCTAATGCCGATGTCAATACCAAAAAAGTCGATCTCAATGCCGAGAAAAATCGTTAGATGTTGATGTCAATTTTCACCGTTGGGCAAAAACACCTCATCGATGTCAAATGTCGATGCAGAAAATCGAGATACCGATATGCTCTCTCTTGAGCTCTATGCCAAATCCGTCAAGCTCAAAGATTCTTTGTTGATGCCACAATCCAAAGAGATGATGCCATTGCTCCAATGCCAAAGAGCTGTGTGTGTGTGTGTGTGTGTGTGTGTTGTATACATTCCAAAAATGTGATTAGAATTAAGTCAAATGTACAACACCATAACGTTCAAAATGTGCCAAAACCCCTAAAACAACTCCTGGGTTGCACAAGACTTGAGTATTTATTATGAGGAGATTATGGTAAAAATGCATTTTTCAAGCCAAAAAATGCACTCTCACAGAAAGTTGTATCTACTAATCTACTACATTGTGGGTCGAATAACCACATAAGAATGGTCCCAAATCTCAAAAAAGTCAGCTCCTAAATGTGCTAAACACAAGCTGAAGATCTCAACTCCACAATCCCATACATGGTTGCAAATTACCTACTCCAAATCCTATTGTAAGCACACATCAATGCACTCTAATGTCTGTGCAATCAAAGGATGGAACTCTTGTTGAGAATACTCTCCTCCATAAGCACTCAAGAATGGCTACAAATCAGCTCCAAATAGGCACAAAAGCACTCGTGATGATGAAGCGCTCTCGCCGACAACCAATAGGATCTCATACCACTTGTGAAGTGTGCGTGTGTGGATGCATGCATGTTTTGCATGCTATGCAAGGAAGGAGAGCACGGAGAGTTTTTGCTGGAGGTTTCAGTTGGGATTTGAGTGCCTCACTACTCCTTATTGTTCTATATGATCAAAAGAGTAAATAAGGTTAGTACGACAGTGTGATGGGTGTCCAGTCAGTTGGCCTAAACCTTAATATTTTTTTGCATTATTGCTCAAGCAAAGGAAAAACAACCCAATGCAATGCAAGTAAGCAATAGAAGGCTTCTTGCCACAACAAGATTTGTAGAGAATGGTAGATTGCAATTCTTAAATGGGCCACTTTCTCAGAAGCACATATGACATCTAGTCAAAATGTATGTGGAAAAGCTTGCCCTTACATTGTGTCATGTTTATAGGTGACTTGTTTTTCCCTCGGAGACAACAACTTGGTGAGGGCTATATACCATAGTAATATTGGTATTTTGTTCTATGAATAGCCAACAATGCACTAAAATCTTAAAGAATATCTCCCTCTATCACAAATGAAGGATGCCCATAGTACATTCAAATACATTTTCAAACATATACAAGATTTCTTCAAGCAAACAAACTATTTAAACTCTACCTTAAGTGGATAAACCCATTTGTCTTGAGTAATCATCAATGAAATTCAAGAAGTACAAATGGTTTAATTTGCAAAAGATGGAGTATGCATAGGACAGCAAACGACACTATGGCCAAGCTACAATTTTCCATTAGCCCACACAAAGCCATTCTTTGGAAACATGTAACGCTCCATTTTCCCAAAAAATACAGCCTTCACACACTTTGGGATGGTGCCTCTAATGCAGCAACCTCAAAATCTTTAGTAGATGATCAAAATGTGTATGTCAAAGTTTTGTCTCTTTAATATGCACAATTTTACCAACTTCCTTAGTGAATTAAAAGGCTTTGCACATGTGGGAGTATTCCCTTTTTAGGTCTACCCCCAAAAGAAGTGAAAATATTAGGATAGACAATGTGCTTTGTAGCAACATTATCAAATCACCATACCTGTGAATCTACAATCACTGCGAAGCCTAAATCATGAGCAAAAGGGTCATGCTAACCATGAGCACTAAAATTTTCTACCCTCCACAACATTAGTAAATTCTACATTAAAAGAAGCATTTGCAATGGCTACATTTGAGCCTCTTTACCCATTTTCGTATGATATTTCTTCATGAGGGGTCATTTGCTTAAGTGAGCAAAGAAGATGTTCTCAAACCTACTCAAGATGTCAACCCTGCTCAAATTCCAATTGTTTTAAATGGGTTGCACAAATGCACACAAAGCTGGAGGAAAAGGTCAAGGTCACACACACAATGAGTAGTATTACAAACTGTCCAAATACAAAAATGATGCTTGCCTTGAAATGATGGGCTTATATGCAATTGGGGTAGAAAACCTCATATGGAGGGAAAAAGTACCCTGGCAATCATAAGTGTGAATACCCACATCACTACCATATCATGGTAACATAATTTAATCAATACCTCAAATGTGTATACTTATAATAAAACTCTTTAAGGAAGATGTTGATATTGCCATCACAATTGAGATTTTGGAAGAAATGGCCACAAAGTGCGGCACTACACTTTGGCTCAAGTGATAGCCACTTCCAAAACTTTGCAAGCTTAAAAAATGGCACTAAAGGTGTGTCTCAAATAAGTGAGTTGTGATGTGACTCTACGAGTAGAAACAAACCTTGTTGGCACATCTCTACAATCAAAAAGGAAACAAGCAGGAGTATAAAGCTCACTAGTGCATAATTTTTTTGCTAAAAACAATATATGTAATGGGTATAGTTTTGTAGGGACTAAAGAGGCTACAAGATACATGACAAAGCAGTTCTAGTTGTTACTAGAAGGAAAAGATAGACTCAAGGTAGATTTGATAGTCTCCATTTAGAGAGAACCAAACTGACACTAAATCTAGACTCACTGGTAAAACTAACCATAACACAACTCCAAAATGATCAAGAATCACCTGATAGGTTGCAAATAAATGCAAAAATACAACTCCATGTAGCCCAGGATAAAGTGATACTCATGATGCAAATGACAAGGGCTAGTGGAGCAATGCTAGCAAATGTTCACAAGATTGTGAAGTTCAAAGGGCTATATTGGCTATTAAAAGCAACCTAGGCGATGTAATGATGGGCAAGAAGAAGCATGAGAATTAAAAAATGTCTCTTTTAAGGCACACCTTGACACTTACTAGAAAGAAAACAAGGATCTCAAGTAAGCAACATGAAGGGTTGAGACAAGAGACACAACATAAAGCCACCACTAAGGTTACTACTTCTACCACTCAAAGTTCCATCTAAAATGACAAAAAACTTGTATGTAGCACCATGGCAAGAGAAAGAAAGGGAATTCAAGTCAAATCATTATTTGATTTCATATAGCCCCTTCCAAAAAGTAACTTGTTGTACGTGGATCTCTATGTGAGACTATTGATCTTTGAATACCATGGTACTTAAAAATTTGGAAAATAAACAAAGTATCCATCTCATTGCTTGTAATGCAATTTGATAGTCTTTTTAATAGGAATAAAATGAGCTAGTTTATGTTACCATATATGTGGTAGTGATATGTGTGATACACTTAGGTCCATCGAAGCACTTTTTCCCTCACTGGGAGGTTTTTTCCCCCGTGCATTAAATATAATCACTCTAGCATTGCCAACACCCCCCTGCTCACTTTCTTTGAATTGGGCGAGCTTTGATTTGGGCTTGTTTTGGCCTTTGTTTCCACTAGAGACAATATTGCACCTGTAATTTTTTCCTTTTGTGTAGAATTTTTGTAAGTGCAACTTTATGTAGAATAGGTCCCTTATAGTCCTTTTTGGGTTGTGCTACATAGTACGTGTTATTCCTACTTCAATTTTCCTCTTTCCAAGAAATTTTCACATGTAGTCACTTGCCATGGCCAATAACAATACACATGTTTTTAAGATGTTTTCTATTGAGGACAAATTGGCTGGGGAACCAAAGGTGAGCTTACATGATGACACATGTTCTTGTCTCAAAGGGCATCTGGAATGTTCTACAGGGCATTGATGCATGTCCACCTTTTGTGGATACAAGCTCTATTGAGGATGTTGAAGGTTCCAGTATGTTTGGTGTAAAGGATTGAGGAGAGCGCACACACACAGAGAGTGAGAGTCAGAGAGAAGAAGACACACATGAACACAAGGATATGGGTGGGAAGACTTAAAGAGTGAGAAGCCCCTTATACACTCTAAGTATATGAATGTATAGAAGTGGGCAAGCGCCCATAGCCTGGGCGGCTAGATAAGGCACAGAGGCCTTTGTCCCAACATTCTCCCACTCAAAGCCCAATGTGCCTCCAAGCAAGAGAACCTATATTTCTTGTACATAGTCATGAGCTGGGTTGGCATGGGCCCGATTTTTTTGTAGACATGTACTCAGTGGGAGATGAGACATGTGTCTTTTGCAAATGAGCGGGATTAATTTGATAGTTGCAAGAGCAGGTGTAGTGCTTGAGTACACGAGTGACGAGGATGTCACATGTGCTTCATCTTTTTCTCTTGATGCTCTTATGTCTATGGATTGTGCACTTCCTTCGCAATGGTTACTAGATGCGGATGCTACGTTTCATTTCACTCCACACCATGACTAGTTTTGTAGCTATTCTAGCAGGATGATTGGCAATGTACGCTTGACCGATGGTTCATGCATGACATAGTTGGTGCAAGAGAGGTGAGATCGTCATAACCGAGTGGCGTGTCATATGTGCCATACATGACAGTGAATCTGATCTCAATTTTTCAGTTTAGAGATTGTGGATGCCATACTTTGCTTCGAGAGCAATCTTTTTCAATGCATTTTGGTTCACTAGTCCTTGCGAGAGGTACCGAAGATGGCATGGTTTACCCTATACAGGTGGATCAAATTCAAGCGAGCATGGTCTTGATTTTTTTGTAGACATGTACTCAGCGAGAGATGAGACATGTGTCTTTTGCAAATGAGCTCACTGTTGTGTAGGATGTGTCTGCGGATATACATGCATTGCTCTAGTGAGACACAACAGGTGTTGTTAGAGTTTGTGCAGACAGAGGTAGAGCAGGTATGCTCCCTAGAGACATAGGGAAAGATGACGCACATGGAGCTCTTTGATATGCTCATGCTAGAGGCTAATGAGTTGATGTCAGACACACGGTTCCACCTATGGGTGAGAGAAACGTAGCCATCCCAGTGTCGGAGTTGACACATCCATCCGCGATGTGTAGTCTTGATGATACAGTGCATGCAAATAGAATAGGGGAGGCTAGTACAACAATTTTTGTGCAGATTTCATATGTGTGTGGGCATGTCATGTATAACATACTAGTGTTGAGGCTAACATGGGAGTTTGTTGGTATAAAGGGACTGCATCTTTGCTCGAGGCAGGATGCACAGTGTCTGGCCACCCAATATGTGTACATATACTAATATGTGTACATATACTAATCTTATTCTTGATATACCAAATAATAAGGGGCTCCTCACATTCTTGAGGTTTGCTCCACCCACACAGTGCTTCTCTCCTTCCCCGTACACACCACAGCGCACTGTGCATCATGTCGAGAGTGTATGCTTCATGCATCGGCATAGTGAGATTTGCATCGACCATTGAGTGGTGATGCAGGTAAACTTTGCGGGATTTTTGATGATCAGTGGAATTATCTGGAGGAGATGGCATTATCTATTTTCTGTTTGCACCTTGCAAAGTTAGTATGGCCACCCAATATGTGTACATATACTAATCTTATTCTTGATATACCAAATAATAAGGGGCTCCTCACATTCTTGAGGTTTGCTCCACCCACACAGTGCTTCTCTCCTTCCCCGTACACACCACAACGCACTATGCATCATGTCGAGAGTGTATGCTTCATGCATCGGCATAGTGAGATTTGCATCGACCATTGAGTGGTGATGCAGGTAAACTTTGCGGGATTTTTGATGATCAGTGGAATTATCTGGAGGAGATGGCATTATCTATTTTCCGTTTGCACCTTGCAAAGTTAGTATATACTCTTGTTATGCACAAGCCTACTACGAGAGCATTGTGGTAGAGATAACATGTCATGTATGACATATCTAAGTCATCCATGACTAGAGGTGTTCAGGTCCACCACCCCAATAGGTTATGTGTTGGCATTGTGGTCATTTAGGGCACGACGTTGCTTTTGTCGTATAAGACAATGCATGAGACATGGTTGTCTTTGAGATGTAGTTGATGTTGTGTTAGCTCATAGTATTTGACAATTGCAGAAGCAAGTGCGGGATGTCACATTTGCTTAGTTTCAAGTCTGTTGAATTACCTTGCAATGTGTGCATGCTCTAAACCTCTAGAATTTTTATTTCTCGACCTGCTCAAGTGGAAAGATAAAAAATCTTCTTTTCGACCCTGACTCTCCTACACCAGTCGTTGCTTTTTCTTTTGTTACTTCTAGTAGCATCTTCTTAAGTGATTCTTTGGCTTAATTTTCCTACATTTCCCTAACAAGTGGCATATGGTAGTAGGATTATTGGCCACTTCTAACATAATATTAAAGAACAAAATTGCCGTTACTCAAATAAGCAAACATGAAACGTATGTTATCTTATCCCTCTATATTCAAATACTTTCCTTTTAAGGGGAACTGCCTCATGACCTGTAAGATGTTAACTATTTGAAGCAAAGATCCTTTGCTTTATTTAAGCAGCCATGCAACAAAGACATAAGACTTTCTTTCTAGTAGTCGACAGCCAAAGGAAAGGCTGCCCCCTTTGTCCCTGAGATTGAGTGAGAAAAGATCAGGTACCAAGTGATAATTGATTGCTATAGCCAACTCTCAACCATTACTAGGGATGGCCCACGAGGTGTAGTGCACTCTGGTAGCACATCTGTTGTGGGTACAGAGGGCCATTGGTTTGAATCCTGTCACCTCAATTATTGCCTAACTAGGCATTTTATCTTTTTTTCACGATCTTTCTTTGCGTTAAGGCGGCTTCTTATGGCATAACTCTGTCCAAAAATCAAACAAGCCTTTCTCAATGTAGTGTGCCTTGCTTTTGAATGCATGCTCTCAACTCTTGAGCTTTACCTTGCGCTACCTCTGGCGACAAGTGGCTAGCATTGTTGCCTAATTGCTTTGTGTTAAGATCCACTCAATTTCTTGCACGATCCCTCAAGGTCTCTTGTTGTGGTCTGTTGCTTGTTATACACTACAAAAATGCCCCCATTTTCAATGCTTTGCTTCTTGCTCGATTGACCTGCAAATCCAGAGTATGCGTGTGTACACAAGTACACACAACCTGGCTTTGCTTGACCAAATTTGCCTACGGAGTGTTGCTTGCAGTCTATTGTTGGAATTTGATGCTGCTCGATTTTGAGCTTGCTCTCAATTCTTCTCAAGCAATGTTGCTTGTGAGTTCAAGAGTCCAAAAGCTCCTTTTTTCTTCTTGATTCATTCTTGATTCATTGTCTTGTGAGCAAAAGATTGGGACTCCTTGCCTTCTTGCCTTGCAATGCCTCACTCAGTTGTAAATTTCCCATGCTAGTTTATCAATTGTCCCCCAAGATTGCTCTTGACTTCAAGTGCTAATGCCTTGATTCAGTAGATTTCTCTCAAGGTTCATAACTGCTTGCTCGACACCCTATGCAAAGATCTAATTCTTCTCAAGATGCTTCCAAGCTCCAAAGGGAGCTGCATGTGGTGGGGTGGGAGGGGGAAGCCGGCAAGCTAGGGGTCTTGAATGTGATACCACTTGTTGAGGATCGAGGAGAACGCACAAACATAAAGTGAGAGTGAGAGTGAGAGAGAAGAAGATACATAGGAATAGAGTGATATGGGTGGGGAGACTCAAAGAGTGAGAAGCTCCCTATACACTTAAAGTATATGAATGTACAAAAGTGGGCAGGCACCCATAGTCTAGGCAGTCAGACAAGGCACAGAGGCCTTTGTCCCAACATGTTGCTGCTAGAGTTGTTTTGCCTACAACCTAGAAATATCGTGGGGATGTTAGAGATGCACATGCTCATGCATTAACTACATTATCTATGAAGCGTACTACTACTCCTTACATTCTCTCAGTAAAATCAACAAAACAGGCTTGGGATACTCTAGCTGGTCTTTATGCAGGTCGCAAAGAGGCAAAAATTGCATTGTTGCATAATGAATTGGAGTCAAAGATAATGCAAGAGGAAGATGACATGGACAATTTTCTTAATGGTATCAAGGATATCAACGAACAACTCATTTCTAGTGGTGAAGTTATTTTTGACAATTCACTTGTGCAGACTATTCTTGATGCGTTGCGAGACTCTTATCAGACTTTTGCTAGTAGTTGGAGACTTATAACTTAAAAAACCCTCAAGCTATCAATTTTGATGCATTATTCATATTGATATTATAGGAATCACTTTCACGAAAGAACATGGCTAAACAACATGCAGTTGAATAGCCTTTTGTTAACGTGGTAATAACAATGTAGTCACTTCTCATGGCTCTTTTGTGAGTAGCAGATCTCATGTGTCTAGTGCTTCTATTGGCAAAATATTGAACATCAAGAAGAAAATGCGTTTGCATTATTGCAAGGCTTGATAAAGAAATGTCCTAAGTTGAAGGCAAAAGAAGCCAAGAAGAAAGAGTATCGATCTACCACTAATGTAGATATTGCAGACTATGGAGATTGTGATGTTGATGTCGATGCAAACTGGGAATTTAGTGCAGAGTGTACTTATGATCCTTTTGTCCATGATGCATGTATGTCTGCTACTACAAAGTCACATGTTTGGTGCTTTGATAATGGTGCTACAAAGCACATTACTTGCATCATGATTTGTTTTGCCTCTCTCAAGGCTATCCCTCATGGGAATATGGTCATTTGTGCCAACAATTCCTCTTATCAGGTCAAGGGAGTTGAAAAGATTGTGCTAATTGCTAGGAATAACAGTTCTTTCACACTTGTTGATGCACTTTATGCACCAAGGACCAAAAAGAACCTTTTGTGTGTATTTGCACTTGCAAGACTTCATCTTGTTGTCAAATTTGTGGATGACATATGTATAGTTTATGATCTCAGTTTGGTGATGAAATTATTACCTCTGGCATTTTGTGTTGATGTGTGCTATATGAGCTCATTTTGTATGACAAGAGTGGGTAGAATTTTGCAAATTCAATTGTGGATTCAAAGGCTATTTCAGATGCAAAACTTTGGCATTCACTCTTTACACTTGCCAATTTGTTGTGTTTGTAGAAATATGATATGGTTTCTTCTTTATTGCCTTTGAAGCAACTTTGGAGCATGTTTGTGAAGGCTGTATTTGGGGTAAGATGCAACATTCAAAGTTTCCAAAGGATGGCTCAGTAATGGCTACATGCAAGTCGCAACTTTGTGCATAGTGATGTTTGTGGGCCAATGCAAACTCCATCCTTGGGTAATTAGCTCTAATTTATGACTTTCATTAATGATTACTCCAAGCATGCATGGGTGTATTCGCTTCAAGCTAAGTTTAAAGTGTTCATGTGTTTGAAACAATTTTTGGTTATGGCTAAAAATGTCTCTAAATATACTATGTGCATCCTCTGTTCAAATCGAGGGGAGGAGTATATGTATCATGAATTTAATGCATTTTTTGCAAGTCATGGGATAAAAGACTAATGTATAGTGTTGTATGCACCTCAGCTAAATGGTGTTGCTAAAAGAAAAAATAGATCTCTTACGAAGATGGCACGATGTATGGTCACCAAGCTTTACCACATTTGTTTTGGCTTGAGGCTATCATGTGTGCTACTTATGTACTTAACAATTTTCCTACTAAAGCCTTGTAGTCTATGACTCCTTATGAAGCATGGCATGATACGAAGCCATCTATTGATCACATGCGTGCTTTAGTTGTTTAGCTTATGCTTTGGTGCCACAAATTCACCACAAAAAATTGGATGATAAATCTGTCAAATGCATTTTTGTTGGTTATAGTCGTGAAAGCAAAGGTCACAAGCTATACATTCCGTTAAAAAAACATATCTTGGTTTCACAAGATGTTGTATTTGTGGAAGATTTTGCTTAGCCTTTGTTATCATGTACTAGAGATAACAATTTAAGCTTACATGAAATTTATCACTCTTTGTTGCCTCTTTTCAATGGTGGAAACTTAAATTCAAGTTCTAATGAGGCACCTGTACAACCTCTAGGGGTTTCTAAATTGTTATACATCAGCTTACTATTACTTATGCAGATATACATGATATACTTGGTGTGGAAAGGGCTAAGAATGAAGAGCCTAGGTGTATGCCAAAATGGTTGGTGCGTACTTGCGAGATAGTAAATTGGATGCACCCATGTCTAATTGTACTCATTCAAGTTCTAGCCATGCATCATACGCGTCAGATTGTTATGCTTTGGCTATTTCTAGTTTATGTGATGAAAAGGAATCTCTTGCTTTTGATGAAGCACAAAAGTTAGAAAATTAGATGGCTGCAATGAAATCACAATATGATGTACTTATCAAAATGAAACATGGACTTTCATCGGCATTGAGCCTTTGGCTCTCATATGCTATGGCATGCCCTCTTTAAGAAAAATTGCTCCAAGGCAATCACCACAAGCATCACATTGGATCTCAGATGGCTTTGAGAGATCCGGAAGCATAAGGACTGGTTGGGAGGTAAGCTTCTCTTTGAGCTTGTCAAAAGCATTTTGTCCTTTAGCAGTCCATGATTACTTAACGTTCTTCCTTGTTAAGTCATGCAATGGTCCTGCTAATTGAGAGAATTTTTCTATGAAGTGTCTATAGTATGCAAGCTTCTTAGCCCTTGTAGATTCCTTGGATTAGGCCATACTTTTATTACCTCCAACTTTGATGGATTTATACATATACCATCTTGAGAGATAATGTGACCTAAATATTGAATCTCTTGTAGAAAAAAATCACTTTTCTTTTGATTAATGAAAAGCTTATTCTCTCTCACAACTTGAAAGATTACTTGGAGGTGTCACTTGTACCCCTCAAGAGAATTTGAGTGGCCTGAAGATTTTTCCCCATCGTGAGTTTGAATGCGACTGGAGCATTTGCCAGGCCAAAAATTCTAACTTATCAAATAGATCTTCTACCCCAGGCACGGGAAATCTTTTTTTTTAATAGTGATCCTATTTAGTGCTCTATAATTGACACACATGTGATATGTGCCATCTTTCTTTTAGACTAAAAGTACTGGTGAACATAATGGAGAGAGGAGCTAGGCATCACCATCCCTTTTTCCACCAATTCATGAACTTGCCTCATGATCTCCTCTTATTGAGCTTGTGAAACTCGATAAGGAGGTTTATTAGGTGGTGAGCTTCCTAGTAGAAGCTCTATTGCATGGTCATCATCCCCTTGTTTTGGAGTTAGCGCACTAGGGATGTCATCAATGAAAACCTCTTGGAATCCATTTAGGAAATTAAACAACTCTAATTCCTCTTGATTCCCTTTATTGCTACTTGTGAAAAACATTAGAATCATTTATAGATTCTTTGACAAAAATCATATACACGAAAATAGAGCTTTTCATTGACTTATCAAAAGCAAGCGTATTTACCATGGTGTTCCCCGATTCATTAGCATCTATGTATATGCTCTTTCCCCTGTATAGGTGAAAAAGATTATCCTTTCAAGGAACTTCATGTTGGCAGCCATGCGGTTGAACCATGGTGCCCCTAGGATAGCATCCTCATGTTGGAGAGAAGGATAAAAAAAATCCTTCTTTGTCAACATAGCTTTGCACATGAAGCCTCAACTTCCCAACAATCAAGGGAGTAGCGAAGGCTTGCTGTCCCTTGACAGCTCCATCGGCAGTTAGAGTATTTCCCATCTCGAAATCTTGAATACCCAACTTAGTTTCCAACTCCGGTGATATGAAGTTGTGAGTAGAGCCAGGGTCAAAGAGAATAAGGGCATCATGCTCCCTTACTTTTCCCCAAGCATAGGAGAGGGATGAGCCTTTGCAATGAGTATCCTCTTTTGGAGCTTCAACCATGGAAGCTCTAGGAGTGTCATTGCGTACATTTCTTTTGGGGCAAGAACGATAACCATGTCCTTGCTCCCCACACTTAAAGCATTTATGATCTTTATGAAAGGCCTCTGATTCTTCGGGAGAGAGCTTATTTTTACCTTTGTAAGCTCCTTTCTC
This sequence comes from Adiantum capillus-veneris, assembly GCF_014529385.1. Classification (NCBI taxonomy): domain Eukaryota; kingdom Viridiplantae; phylum Streptophyta; class Polypodiopsida; order Polypodiales; family Pteridaceae; genus Adiantum; species Adiantum capillus-veneris. The sequence continues at coordinate 147,484,974 of NC_140941.1, read as the reverse complement.
CTTGGCCTTGTTGTTGTTGGTATTGGTGTTGCCTTGGGAAGAGTTTTGAGCATTGCTCTTCCCTTTAGCTTCATTTTGATCCTTGTTTTCCATGGGCTTGAAATTTCTTCTCGCCCCTTGTTGGAAATTGATCCTTGAAGCAACCACAGTGTGGTGGATGACTTCGGTGATAGTGCTAGGCCATTGTGAGTTGACATAGTTGGCCATTTCTTCAGGTATTCTTGCACAAAATTGTTGCTTTGATTTGGCAAAGTCTATCCTTTGAAAGACTGTAGCTTTGAGATGTAAATCCCAAAACTTGTCTACATATTTGTGGATAGACTCGTTGAAGAGCAGCTTCAAGCTCCACCATTCGGTAAGCACTTTGTCTTTTGCATCGCTTGCAAGGAATTGTTTCATGATGGAAACTCGTAGTTAGAGTTTTCCATGTCTTTGGGGCTTTTCCACTGCCACCAAGGCTAGCCCACCATTGACAAGCACATTTTTGGAAGTGCATAGCTACATGGTGTAGCTTGGAGGACTCCGTGAAACCCTCGTCTCCAAAGGCCGCATCAAATTTTTGGATGAAGCCCAATACTTTGTCTGTGGCACCAAAGGTGCCATCATAGGTGAGAAAAGAGATACTCTTTCCTCCCTCTTTGAACTTCTTGAGCTTTTGTGATCTTCGCCATGCAGGGTATGATTTGCGATGTCCTCCCCTCTTGTATTCTCTAGGAGAATAGCCATACCTTTCGTCGGGAGAGGAGGAAGGTGAAGAAGAAGGAGAAGAGGGTGACCTCTTTCTTGAACTTTTTTCCCTTTGTTTCCTCTCTTCCCTTTCGGAGTGACCATGAGAAGGACTGTGTGTTGACCGTTTCCTCATGGGAGGAGTTGGCGATCGTCTAGACCGTTGTCTTTGTGGAGTCACATCTTCAAAGGAACTTAGGGATTCATTACTTTCTTGTTCTTTGGATTCCTCCTCTCGTATGGAAGAGAGTCTTCTTTTGGGGGTCTCATAAAGAGGCCTCCTAAACTCTCTCTCCTCTTGGAGAGCAAGGGAAATCCCATAAGCACGAAGTTGTTTAGTAACTTCGGCTTGCAAAGTAGGGTTGCCCATAGCTTGATGCAACCTAGTAACAAGATAATTGATAAACATGGGGGTATCATCATTAGCACCTTCATGTGAAAAATCAAAGTTATCAATGTTCATTCTACTCTCTTGGTTATTGTCAGTCATGCTAATTATACTTATGTGTTTACTTAGTGTATCCTTTGGCAATTCAAAACCTTAGTTGCTACACCTCTTAGCCTTTGAAAATAAGCACTTAAGTATCTACACCCACGGCTCGAATTGGTTAATTATAGAAAGTAGTGGGGTGGGTCTAACATAGCAAAATTTCCAAGGGATAGCTCCTTTCGGACTTCTTATGGCTCAATAATGGTAAAGCCGTAGGCAAGTCTAAAAATACCCCATTATTAAGACCAAATCTCCCGAGGTGTGCACCATATCCCACATAGTGGGCTCAACAAAACCGATAATAGATCCCAATCCCAATTACCCTAATATAATTAACAAAACCAACCATTAATAAACTACTTAAAGACCTCTCTTCTTAAGCAAAAAAAGAGAAACCAAATGCTCTAATACCAATTTAATGGGAATGGCCTATGAACTTTGAGAATAGTGGAATTAAGAGAATTAGAGTGAGAATTTTTGTGAGATTACTTTGAGAACATAGAGGGTGAACTTAATGGATGGTAGCAACATAAACATAGTACTTAATTAACTTTGCATGAACAACACTTTTGCAAGAGAGAGAGTATTAGAGAACATGACAATTGTTGAGGACCGGATTTACTTGGAGCCAGTCTCCCCTCCAAAAGGCGTTTGTATTATAGATTCTCCCATCAAGAGAGACTTGTACAATACAATCTTTATGTTCCTTGTGACCTTGGGGATGCTATGAAGATGGAAAGCTTCATGCATCACGAGCATAACATAAACTTTGAAAAAAGCATTAACTATCCCAAGCCTCAGTCCCAAGGCCTCAAACACCTTCGAAGGTGGAGAGAGCTAGCGGGGAATGAGGATAGGGAAGAGGAAGAAGAATCATCCATAGGAGAAAGAAATAGTTTCACACTTATCATCACTCTTCTTGCTTAGCATAGCATGATAGCATAGAAATGAAGATGTAGAAGATGGCAAGGTTAAGCATTGAAGCATGGCTCTTGGTTGGATTTGCATTCCATAGCCAAGAGTGTTGGTGTAGGCTCTCCACTTCCCAACAAGCTTGGAGAAGGAGATGGAGCTCTTGCACTTTGCACCCCACACAATGAGAGAATGCGTGTGTGTGTGTGGGAGAGTATAGCCGCCTCTCATACTTGGTCCCTCTCTCTCTCTCTCTCTCTCTCTCTCTCTCTCTCTCTCATTATTTAATTTGGACATGTGTCCTCTTTTTCCTTTTTGAGAGAAAACTTAATTATTTACTTTTATGTATCTAAATTCTCATTGGACCCCTTTAAAACCTATCCAATGGCATTCAAACACATCATGAGGGCCACATGTGGAGGATCATTTGAACATGTGTCTTTTATGTTTATTAAGTCATTTGGTTTGAATTAAATACTTCAAGCCCTTAATCAATCAAGCATGGAAATGTTGATGCTTCTTGAGAGTTTATCTTTGAATTGAACACTTCAAGACCCTTAGTCATTTAAGCATGTGAGAAGCACCTCAAGCTTTTGGGCAAGGTTCCCACGAACACTTAGCAAGCTGATAAGCACCTCATGCTTGGGTAGGATTCCCACCTCAAGGTCAGCCCTAGCTTGCCTAAGGTCAAAGGACTTTTTAACACTAACTTTTGGAGGTCTTTAATGAAGCTAACCCTAAGGTCTTTTAAGCTCCATTAGATGCACACTGCTCTTTGATAGACTACCTCCTTTTGGACCTTTTTGAGATGTAACCCTCTCTCCTCTTGGTCCCTTGCTGAGGTAAATCTAGAATCAATTATTGCACATTGCTCTTTGGTAGACCGTCTCCTTTTGGACCCCTATTGAGATGCAACCATTTCTTCTTTTGGTCCTTTGTTGAGATAGGTCTAGAAGCACATATCTATATCCTAACTCTTGTTCCCCTTTTATCTTCCCATATCAAATGATCAGTTTAATATGAGAAAATCATTTGGTAAAGTTAGATATTATATTTTATGATAGCTTCACTTCACACCATTCTGTCTAGAAGCTCTCAAAGTTTGGAATATGCTAATACCATACGAACTTGGACAAACTTGGAAACACATCTACTTGATTTTTATTGGAAGTCAGTATGAACCAAGCCACGAGGGCATACAAAGCACATCCGATAGCATTAACTTTCTCAGCATACATGGTCACGAGCCACATTCAAGCAAAGGCAACTGCTCTAAGAGGGGCAACAAGGTTAGACAATTTCAAGCTCTACTTGTACTTTTGTCTTCCAATTTTCAATTGAATAAGGTTTCTCTGTTGTGCAAAGCAAGGTGTTTTGATAGATTTTACTATCCAGTGATTAGGATCAGGGATAATGGCACACAAAATTGGAAATAAGAGAATTTAAAGCTCACAATTATGGTTTGCGATGATCAATTGTGATGTATCCATGCAAGTACACTTCATGCAAGGCACATATGGCATTTTTTCACATTGTGGATACCGTCATTGAAGCTCTAGGAATGGATTTCAAGGGTATGACCCAACTAACACACAATCACTCCACCATAGTTGAGGGTCACAATTTGATTTCATCATAGTTGTACTTTCAAGTAAAGAATTATGTAATCCACCAAGGGATAGTGGACAAGTTCAACTTTCCTAGTTGATCTCAATCACATTTAGATACGGTAGACTATGATGGTTGCCCTCAACTGCGAGTAGAAACAGTTTCCATGCAGAGTCTAACCAAGGGGTTTGACAATACAGACTCTAACCAAGGGGTGTGACAATGTAGATTCTAACCAAGGGGTTTGGATTGAAAAGGAAACACCCAAAGTTACCAGTGCAATACTCCTTGATTTTTGCTAATCTTCCAAATAGTGTTACTAGGCCTTTTCATGTGGGAGATTTGGTCATGCGTATTTGACTACAGGTAAGTAAACACTATGTTCAACCTCCAAGTATGCATCTTATTTGGTTTTATTTGATTTTTGAATATACTTTAATTGATTTTTCCAAGTAGGATGTATAAGCTTCAATGCTTTCATCCACTTTGCTCTTCTGAGATATGACAAGGTCATGTAGGAGCAAAGAATTTTGGGGTGTAGTGTCCTAGATACATTTTTGCATTATGCAGTTAAGGACCTACATGGTAGAGATTTGTTTGGCACATGTTGTCACAAGAGGAGCAACATGGTCTAGGAACTCATGGAGTTCGGTTTAGCCAGTGTCAACAAAGGATACCAAGGGTGCCTCTCACTCATGCCACAGAGTGTTTACAGTAACCTCCACACACAAATGCATCTTGTACTTGTGGGATATTCTTTTTTGATACATCCTTATATGAGAAATATTCCACATGTGGAGAATATGAGTCTGTGGGACTAACACTGCCGCCTGTTTCTTAATGATGTGTCATGATAGAGTCCCTAGGTGCTGGTCACATCCGTTTATTAGACCAATTTGAGCACATAGTATTATGAGCAATTTAAGTGGCCATAAATTGTTGGGTACTAAGTATAGACTTGTTGAGGTTACAAGTACTGTAAACAACATTGGCGGATGGTTGTTTACATATATAGCACAACCATGTTCAGTTAATGAACTAGTCCATTTGGTACCTAGATGTGATGGATTTTCACATTGTATTATGGTACAAATATGTTAGCACAATTTTCACGTGGAAAGTATTTAGTTCTTTTCTCGTGAGCCAATACATCTTACTTGCGATAACTCCTTTAACATACTCAAGTGAGTTCTAAATGGAGTTATATGCTATGTTGGTGCATATAGTCTGGTTACACAAATGGTTGCAAAGGAACAACAATGTGGAAAATCAAGATGCTCTTCCTGATTTCATTGAACCTCCTATTGAACGGTGTTCCAATGAAATGGACAGCTGGATCCATGAACGATGCTACTACAGAAAACATTAGTGTTCTTATGAAGATATCACCACTTCTGTTTTCGAGGACAAAAACGCTTCTCCAAGGGGGAGTAATGTCACGCCTAGGGTAAGACCGGGTGGGGCCAAGGGCCACGACAGACATGCGATCAATGGGTGCTATATTTGGATGGCTACGAGCCTATATATAGCAAGGTGGGTGGAGAGTTGCATGGTCCAATCCTCTGTGGTCTTAGATTAGTGCATATGGTACCTCCTTAGTCAAGTTTTCCTTTTCATAAGAATTTTCATATAATAGATTTGAGATTGCTTTACATGCGTCTAATGTTTTTTGGTCAATTTTTTACAGACAGTCATAGACCTACAAGGTAGGGATCATTTTTGGCACGTGTTGTCAGTCACAAGGTGTACAACATGGTCTACAAACTCATGGTTTGGTTTAGCTAGTGTGGAGTAGGGTTTATGAGGATCCCTCTCACTCATGCCCTTGAGTGTTTCCAGTCACCTCCATACACATGTACTTTTTCTACTTTTGATTAATGTCACATTTACTGACATCACTACATGAGGCATATTCTATAGGTGGAGAATATTAGTCTTTGGGGTTGACACTTGCACCTTTTTCTTAATTTGTTGCGAGTCCCTGTGTGCTGATCAAACCCGTTCATTAGACCATTTTAAGCATGTGGTATCGGGAATAATTTCAACAACAAACATTGTCGGATGTTTAGTAAGACTTGTTAATGTAACAAGTATTATAAACAACATTAATGGGTCGTTGTTTTAGTTTTTTAAGCTGCAATTTTGCATACCTATTAGGCACATAGCAAGGCTATGTCGTGCCAATGAAAATGTGTTTTATTATTTGTGCTTACATGTGGTTTATGTTCACATTATATTATGGTTCAAATGTTTTAGTAGTGTTATCTAGTACTTGTTCCGTATAGCCTATTATAAATTGCTTTGGTTCGAGGTGGGAAGTTTTTTTTTTTTTACTAGACCTATTTACACATTTATTCTCTCAAGTTTCATGTATGCTACGAGTATGGACTAAGCCATGAATATTGGCAAGCACAAAAAAATCTAATCATGGAAATGCAGGATTATTGGATAAGTTTTTCGTTGATAGTTAACCCTCACGGACACACTATCACCTTTGACGGATGCCTTATTATTTATTTGATTGAGTCATGGACTAGGCTTGTCGGTCCAATAGGTGTGTAGATGATCATCCATGAGAGGCACACCACTTATCCTATTTTTACAGTAGTTTTGCAACGATCAGCCACTGTGGGCGTCCATGTGTGAATGGATCAAACTCTTATAAAAGGTCCATTTGACATAAAAATCCTCATTTTTTGAGGTGCAAGCTAAGAAGTGCTCTTGCTCTACCTCTATCTTGTCCTCCTTCGTGTACTCACATGTGTATGTGTGTGTGTATGCTTGAGAGAGAGAGAGAGAGAGAGAGAGAGAGAGAGAGAGAGAGAGAGAGAGAGAGCATTGCGATGATATCGGCGGTGGCGAGGTAGTTAAGCGCGGCGGTGACGGCAACTCCTTCTTCTTTGAGGCATAGGATCCTTCACGGCGGAAGCATTGAGCGGTGATTGACACACCCCTGCCCCTTTGAGCTTGCTGGGACTGTCTAGTTGTGTGCTTGCTACCTTTCGAGGCTCGCACACAGTGCATATGCAAGTTCCCAGTCTCCGACACGTGCGACAAAGCGCACTTTTTTGGCGCCACTATCGGGGACTGCCTTGCACTAAGCTTGAGGAGCACTCAGTGCTACCTCTTGAAGCTATTCACTTCTGTCATTACTGGTTTTGTATGCGTTTGTGTAGATTTATTAGTGGCTGTAAGGTGCAAGTATATCAAGATTTGTTAGCTCTGTTAAGTGCTGCATGTACATGTTTTGTTAGATCTATAATGTGCAGGTGTTAGGAGATCTGTTAGTTAGTGTAAATATGTAATGTGCAGTAGACAATGAGTAGATTGAATACTCTACGAGTGAGAAATTTTGTTGTGTTAGGAAGTGTAGACAGTGTGTGTGCAGTAGTATAGACAGTGTGCAGTTCTGTGTTAGACAATGTGTGAGCAGAGGTAATTAGTGTTAATTAGCTATGCTAGTTGTAGAGAGGTTAGACATAGCTGCTAGGAGCTGCTGTGTGTGCGCGTGAGCTCGGCGCCCACGTGCAACATTATCCACAAAAACTTATATATATATATATATATATATATATATATATATAAAACACTCAAAATACTTGGGACCAAAAAGAAAACTCAAAACAAAAAAAAAAATAAAAAATCTTATTGTAAAAGGAAGGAACGAGATTGGGATCATTTCCCCAAGCCCCGAGCCCAGGCCCAGGCCTCAGTCCTTAGTCTTATGATATAGTATACATACTACTATATATATAAAGACTAGGACCTCAAGTGAAGGGAGGGCATGTGAGACAAGTTCCTCAAGTCAAGTCCTCCACTATCCCCTTCACACTCACCCTTTGGACTTACTAATTCTAGCCTTCTCCCCGACTAGGAAAAGATTGTTTTTAGGATTTCGAGGGCTTTACGTAATCGAATCGGGGGCTGTAAAGCACGGTATGTCCCTCTAGCCAAGATGCTCCTTTTAAGCTTTCACACATCATATTCCATGGCTTGGTTAGAAAAAAGGACCAAAAATAGCAACAAAATTGTGTTGTAAACACCTAAAAAACTAGGTGAGCGGCCTTCACGGGCACTCACCAACACTTCTAGAGTGTTGAGGTCACATGCACCTATGCTCCGGTCATGTGATAGAGGACAAATCACATAGAGAGTGTCTCTATTTACGCAGGCACTCATTATTCCTCCACCTTAGGCTCTAAGCCCTCAACGGAAACCTAGGGTGGTACCACTCTAATCCTGATAGTTCAAGCCAAGACATGCATGCCATGGGTCCATGGTCCGGACCAAGCGTGCTTAGCCGCTTGAAAGAGACTTTGAGTAGAGCCACTTCGCTTTGAACATGGAGATAAAGATGGGAATGAAGGGGGTGGGGAAGTTAATTCACCATTCAACGTAGACCCATGCTCCTAGAGAATGTGCATGTGAATACTCCATTCATTTCACCCCTTGACTCTTCAGAGTTATTTCCCTCCAAGGTTATATTACCTGATGGGAGAATCCTTGCCAAAGTGCAAGAGGTTGAGCGATATATCATTGCGGGTAGGGAAAAGGAAATCAAGAGCCTATGCAAGGCAGAGCAAAGGACAAAGTTAAAAGCAAAAGCCCCTATGTCAACATCCATGCTAGGTGAGCAATCGAGTGATCTTGAATTAGCAACCACTAAGGGTCTCAACCCATAGAGAGCCACATTGCATCTGGTTCAAAGGACACCCCTAGCACCTCAATCCTAGATGGAGCGTTTCTAAATGAAAACTGGGAGTATGAACTACAAACAAAGACTTTAACAGACCTATACACAGATCACACCTATCACACAGATCATCCATGCTAGGTGAGCAATCGAGTGCTCTTGAATTAGCAACCACTAAGGGTCAACCTATAGAGAGCCACATTGCATCTGGTTCAAAGGACACCCCTAGCACCTCAATCCTAGATGGAGAGTTTCTAAATGAAAACTGGGAGTATGAACTACAAACAAAGACTTTAACAGACCTATACATAGATCACACCTATCACGTGAGTTGGTTAGATGTCCCATAATCCACAATGGGAGCTACTAACGTAGAGGAGCAACAACAAAGAGTTTGTGATGTCATCCATAGGGTTATTGAGGTGGAGAGGCAAAACAAGGGGATCCACTTGCCTTCAACGGGTCTCATGGGATTCTTGGATACAAGGAAGGCTAGGCAACCAACTTTATCACAAATGGAGACTCCCTCAATGAATCCTCCATATGTTGGTTCGCCAGGGGTCTTAGTACAATCTGAGCCCACAAGTGATAGCTTTACCTTTCCAAGTTTAGCTCATCTTTCTCTTGATGATACCACGGCTACCATGCCTACCCCAGTGATGGGCATGCCAAAAAACACGCCATGGACCTCATTCAATAGTAAATCATCGCTACATGGTGGCCCAATTCCTACAACAGTACCTACAAGTGTGTATCAATCATGTGCACCTATAGGTCCTCATACTCATATAGCTTCTACCCCTCCCATTGTTTCAACAACTTATGCTCCACAACCACAACATCCAAGCTCATATTTCAATAGGACCATACGAGCTAGCATCAACATGCGACATCCCACATCTGCTATGCCTAGGGCCACACATATGAACTTTGGGCCACCGCATGGCACAACACCGTACTAAACTTGGAACCCAAGGACTTCCTATACGCCAAGCCCAATGCCAACCCCCATTCCACATGCAGTCTCGAGAGCGGCTTTCCCCACTATACATGCTCACTTAGGTGACTTGGCAACATTTACTCAAGCTATTGGTCGATCCATTGCTGAAAATATGTGTAACACGCCTGATAGAGAGCCTAGAGTAAGGCAATACAAATAGCAAAGCTCACACAAAAATTTAGTGGAGACGGGGATGTGAGAAAGCATATCGAAGTATTTGAACAAATATGTGATTACCTAGGAGAACATAATGACTTGCATAAGAGTAATTCTTTAAGCCCGACCTTGAGTGGAACGGCTGGGGATTTGTATAGAACCCTAAGGATGGAAGAGAAAATGATTTACCCTACTCTTAGGAGATTGTTCTTGAAAGAGTACATACGAGAGGGAGTACTTTGGGGTGTAGCATCTCATCTCTAGAAAGCCCAACAAGAGGAAGGGGAGTCTATGAGAGACTTTATTAGTCGCTTAAAGCATTTGAATTCTCGTTGTAATCCAAACGAGTGCTTCACTAATAACCAATTTCTTGATAGATTCATTAGGAGACTGCGACATGAGGATATCTACAATGGCCTAGTCATTAGAGGTATCACCACTTGGGAAGTAGTCACCACCAATGCGATCCAATTGGAGGACAATTTAATGATTCAAGGAGCAAGAGTGTCTGTTGAGCCTAAATCTACTAGCTCGCAAGCATCGGGGCATGAGCCAATGACCATAAAGCCTATTTCTAAAGAGCCAAAGATAACTGAGATGACTTTAGCATATCTCACCAAGGCCATTCAAGAGAGTCTTACAGACAATCGTGCTCCACAAAACAATCATATGTATCCAAGAAGGGAGCAACAATGGTTCTCAGTTTGCTATGGTCCGCATAGTACTAGTGAATGCCCTACGTTTAGAGTAAAATTTAATCGGAATTGCAGTGCATGTGGGAGGTATGGTCATCAAGCCAAGGATTGCATAGTATTTAAATGGGTGATGCATGGCCGAACACACCTCGAGTGCCTACATTGATGTCGGCCCCACCTCTTGAACAACCATCACAACACATGGTCCCTAGGGCCCAAAATGTTGTTCAAATAACACCCTTACCACCTCCAGTGCTAGGCTCGCAACCCCCATATTCAAGAATGACTTACATGAATCAAGTGGGTTGTGAGTAATCTATTGTTAGTTTGGAAGGCTGTGAGGAAGATATAGACCCTAATATTGCCTATGGGATTGATGCACTTGAAGAAAGTCCACAATACTACATGGGGGACTATTGGGGACAAGTCAAACGTGTCTATCAAGTAGTTGCTCTTGCAGCAAGAGGCCAAAATATCAATTTCACTGCCAGGAGACCACCTATTCAATGCTATGAGTGTGGAGACCCACATCGTGTAGCCGAATGTCTCATTAGACTACCAAAGAATGCCACACTAATGCAAACTAATCAATCGAGCATGTCTACAATGCCGATATTCATGTGTAATCGATGTGGCATAGATCATTTGATTGCCCAATGTCCAAATAATCCGAATGCGCCAAAGATCATGCCATTGAATTTAATTGAGGTTACTGAGGAGCCATCACAAGGTACACCTGTGGTACCGATAAATGTACTCACACAATCGATGCTGCAAAACCATATTCTTGAAGAAAGAGACACAGCATCAATTGCCCAATCGCAGAAGAAGAAGAAAACACAAAGGAAAAGATTGCAAAAAGCAGCGAAGTCAGACCCCGGTTCAAAGACCAACATAGGGACTGGTGACGACCCCGTGTATATGAACGACACTGAAGAGGATTCTGATTCAGGTAAGACCTTGGAGACTAAAACGACCACTAGGAAAGAAATAAACAAGAAAGATTATCATGAGCCACAATGGCTAGGACCCAAGAAGAAGATAGGAACTTACCTAAACCCTACAGAGGAGATCGACCGAGTCAAGCAAATTATGGGTTTGGTAGAAGAGACCCAAAGGGATCTAGAGCTAGCACCTAGGGAAATCCAGATTACAAACACAGTGTTTCCTATGCAAAAGAAACCTCACAAAGTCCATAGACAACTAGCCATACCAAGTGTCATCCAAGAAGAAAGTTACTTTAAGTCATGGGAAAGTGGGCATACTCTCTTTTTTTTGGAGAGAATGTTTACAGAGGGATTACCTGGCCCTATCAAAGAAATAAAGATCCCATCTTCCCCACGTCAAAAGGACTGAAGTCCAAAAAATGCCGTTAAATATTGCCAAATTTATGGATTTCATGGCTTCAAAAGTTAGAACCACCATCATGTCCAAATTATATGGAGACCTCGAGTTATTCTTAGCTCTTCGAGCTTTCCTCAATGAAGAACTGAAAGTCGGGCTATCGCAATTTGCATAAATGGATGGAGCTAGGGAGATGCCATTAGAGGAGGAACACTTAGATCCATGATGCAACCTAGATGAGAACTTTGTTGTCCAAATACCTGTGAACAAGTTGGGACAATACTTTGAAGGCGATGCATCCAATGCAACCATACCAATCACTACCAAGGGATTAAATGTGAAGGGAATCCTTGATGGTGGCACTAGGGCTAGCATTGTAACTAAAAATTAATGGGAATCTGTGGGAAGACCTCACTTGGGACCACAAACATAGTGGTAAAGATGGCCAATGGGACTATTGTTAAACCTATTAGAATGCTAGAGGATCTCAAGATCAAGGTCTTTGGACACAAAATAAGGCATACCTTCATTGTTATGGATTTTTCCAAGTAGACTATGTCATTTGAGATAATCTTAGGATGTCCTTTCATGAGGGAAGCAAAAATGGTGTATGACTGGTCTAAAAACCATGTCTACTTGCAGTTCCACGATTCTGTCATTCGAGTTGATCTTGTAATTGGTCGGGTACATCCTCTAGGAAACTGATTGTTCATAGATCTGACACCACAATTTACTCGGTCCCATGCAGTATGGTTATACGTGTAAAATGGACATTGATGTTGGGGAAGATTCTCCTTATATAGATGTTCTACCTGGGATGACTGAGTCTGAGAATGTGGATTGGGTCCACCTAGCAGCAACCATAGACACTTGGGGAAATAGGGGACGACCTGGGTAACAATTGAGGGGGATGAAATGCCACCACGCGTACCTTTAGATATGATGGGAACAATGCATATAGCTTCTCATGACCTACCAGATGAAGGCTTGACTGACATTGGGACCAATAGCATCTCAAAAGACTATAGTCCACATGATTCGGAGTCAGAATCATCAATTGGAGTTGACTCTAAAGACAAAGAATCTGAGTTAAATCTTGGTGCAAATGTGGGGAGAAACTATTCAATACCCAATGGTACCCGAGATGACAATCTATCCGGGAGAGGAGAAGACATGAGTAGCGATTCATCTAGTGACACTTCACTAGAGATTGGTCATAATAAAAAATTAGACAAGAAGAGTAAGAGATATAAGAGGCTGTGATATCGAGTAAATGTGCGTGCTAGAATAAATGAAAAGAAATCTACCGCAAAATGGCTTAATTATATAGGAGCATGTGATGCTCATCCAGGAGAGGAGAAGACATGAGTAGCAATTCATCTAGTGACTCTTCACTAGAGATTGGTCATAATAAAAAATAAGACAAGAAGAGTAAGAGATATACGAGGCTGTGATATCGAGTAAATGTGCGTGCTAGAATAAATGAAGAGTAAGAGATATACGAGGCTGTGATATCAAGTAAATGTGCGTGCTAGAATAAATGAAAAGAAATCTACCGCAAAATGGCTTAATTATATAGGAGCATGTGATGCTCATCAAAAGTTGGTTTATAACTGGGGTGAATACCTTCAAAGTGTTATGTGGTGTAGTCCACAACCCATTGACATCGCACAACTAGAGGCTACAAAGAAGACAAAGTTGAGTCGTACCGTAAGGAGATGACAAAATCGCAAGTTAGCTCAACAACAAAAGGAAGTGGAAGAGAAATCACAGTCCAGATGGCAACAAGACCCCACAGACTTACACCCGGCACACCTGATCATTTCAAATCCTACACCACAGAGGAACATAAGGTTGTGTTTACAAAGGCCCTGAGAACACCTATCGATGGAAGCAATGGAGTCTATGATGGTCCAATGATAGTTAAGGAAATAGAATTAGTAGACCCAGGTGAGGAGTCCAAACCTGTTTTCAATTCCCAAGATCTGATAGAGACTAGGAGTATGTACTTAAAGAACTTCTCAAGGAATTCAAGGACATGTTTGCTTAAATATATCATGATATGAAAGGTGTTCCACCTTCCATGGTGCAACACACAATTCCCATGAATAGCATGGCTAAACCAGTCCAGCAACGACCCTACCCAATGAATCCTAAGTATGCAAAGATTGTTCAAGAAGAGATTGAAAAGCTTGTCCAATGCGGATTCATATACCCTATTGAGCACTCAGATTGGGTGTCTCCAATAGTTATTGTGCCAAAAAAGAATGGGAAACTCACAGTGAGCGTGGATCTCAAGAAGGTCAATGCCGCCACTAGGAGAGACCATTACCCCTTGCCATATTCAGAACATGTGCTTGAAAGAGTTGCAAGGAGGAAGGAAGCTTATAGCTTTTTTGACGAGTACTTTGGATACAATCAAATCACAATTGCACTAGAGGACCAAGCTAAAACTGCTTTTATAACTGAATTTGGAGTCTTCGCATTTCGTGTTATGACTTTTGGCTTAACCAATGCCCCTGCTACCTTCCAAAGATTAATAAACACTACTTTTAGAGAATATTTGAGGAAGTTTTACGAAGCTTTCTTATATGACCTTTGTGTTTATTCTTCTTGAAAGGAACATCTATCATGTTTTACAAAAAGTGTTTGAGAAGTGCAAATTGTATCGCGTCTCCTTAAACCCTTTTAAATGCCAATTTTGGGTTAAACATGGAGTCATTTTAGGGCATATGATATCCAAAAATGGGATTTCACAGTTAAAGCTATTTCCAATTTGCCACCACCTACAAACTATAAAGGAGTTCAAAGATTCAGGGGCCATGTTGATTATACCGGCGGTTTATTTTCAACTTTGTTGAGATCGCTCACCCATTGTACAAACTTCTTATTGATTTCCACTGGACTGCAGAGTGTGACCATGCTTATGAGTTATTAAAAGAGACCTTAACAAGTGCTCCCATTCTATGAGTGCCCGATTGGAATGTAATTTTCCATGTGCATATTGATGCATCGAACTTTGCTATTGGGCGTGTTCTGGCTTAACTAGGAGAACATAAATTGGACTATCCCATTAGCTTTGCAAGTCGTCAATTAAATGATGATGAGAGAAACTACACCACTACAGAGAGGGAAGCTTTAGCTAGGATTTATGCAGTGAAAAAATTTCGCTACTACCTTCTTATCAACAAGTTTGTTTTCTATGTTGATCATCAAGCATTGTTGTATCTCGTAAATAAACCTTGTTCCACGGGAAAAATTACACGATGGTTGTTAATTCTTCTCGAGTTTGATTTTACCGTTGTGGTGAGACCCGGTAATAGACATGTCATGGCGAATCATTTGTCTCGCATACCCAATGGTGAGGCCCCTACTAGAATCGATGATGAATTGCCCGATACTTCCCTGTTCCTAGTAGAGACCATGCCTGAATGGAGTGAGAAGATTCTAGACTTTTTAGTTAACGATTTTCCACCCAAGGAGCTTCGTAAGGATATAGCTCAAAAACAGTTAAAGGAATGTGAACCTTATTCTCTAATTGCAGGAACTCTCTACAAGCTAGGGAAGGACAACATTCTTAGACGTTGTGCTCGTGAGGATGAGTATTTATACATACTTCAAGCAGCCCACATGGGTATGGCCAGAGGACATTTCTCAGGGGAGCTAGCTGCTAGAAAGGTGTTGCAATCAGGCTATTGGTGGCCTAACTTATTCAAAGATGCCTCACTTTTTGCAAAAGTTTGTGACGAATGCCAATGTTACAAATCACACAACGAAAGGATAAGATGGCCTTACATCCTATTAAAGTGACTCAACCATTTGAAAAATGGGGTTTAGACTTTGTAGAGCCAATTAGTCCAATAGCTTGTAACACTCAATCTCGATATATTATTGTTGCCATTAACTATGTGACAAAGTGGGCGGAAGCCAAGGCGACACGCAAGGCTGATGCAAGGTCAACTGCCAAGTTTCTCTTTGAGAACATTATTACACAATTTGGTTGTCCCTTTGAGATTGTGAGTGACAATGGTACTCATTTTATAAATGGAGTGATCAAAACAACTCACGACAAACTTCATGATAGCCCACCATAAGTCCACGCCTTATTATCCACAAGCAAATGGCCAAGCTGAGAACACTAACAAGACCTTAATTTCTATCTTGACCAAAACAATGGAAGATCATCACACAATTGGGATTTGAAGTTGACATCTCCTCTATGGGCTCATCGTACTTCTTACAAGTGGCTATTAATTGTACACCATTCAAAATGGTAAATGGCCAAGAAGCAGTTATTCCATGGGAGTTTGTAATTCCTAGTCTACGGGTAGCTTCACAAGAAGGTTGGGATGGTAACCCTTAAGTTGAGTGTTTATATATCATCGAGAGGTTAGATGAAGAAAGACAATTGGCTATGCAAAATACACTTGTGGAGAAAGATAGGAGAAAGATATGGTTTGATCGTCATCTAAAGAATAAGGATATAAAGGTTGGGGATAAAGTCCTTATGTATGAGTGAAAAACGAGAAGAAAAAGTTGAAATATGAGAAAAAAGGACCATATATAGTATGCAAAATCACCCCTCAAGGTGCCATTCGTGTGGAACTTCTTGATGGAGTTGAAAGCATTGGATTGGAAGCATTGTATTCCTCAATGGGAGTAAATTTGAAAGATATTATGATCCTTTAAGCCAAGAGGAGCTACGTGCCATCCATTAAAAAAAAGGCAGCTAAGGCACAAGCAAAATTGAAAAGGATACAAGCTCAAGCTGAGGCTAAGAAGCGACAACAACGTATAAGACGCCAACGAGAGGCCAACCTTGGAGTTACACATGCATTCCACGTTGAAATAGAGGATGATTGGTTGGACTCAGACACACCTCTACGATACCCTATTAAGCTAAATAACGTCTATGGGAAAGTGCTATATAACACCTTATTGGACACGGGTGCTAAATATATTCTGCTATCATATGGGGTGTGGTGTCAATTAGGAAAGCCATCTCTATCTGAGAGTGCTATCCAAGTCAAGGGTGTCAACAAGAAAAAAACTGCAATTTTTGCAATTAGGCACACTTCTGTGAGTTATGACAACCGGGTTGTGGCTCAAGATTTTTTTGTCACGCGTGGTGGAACTATGGAAGGCAATATAAACCTAGGATGTGCATGGATGATAGCCCAAATGCACTATTGATTGGGAGATTGGGAGTGTCACAACACAGAAACAAACTCTTAGCCTTGCCACTCAAGCGATAGTCCCTGAGATATCGCCTCTCAAGAAAATACAACCCAAAACAGTGCATGTCCATGAGGTTGAACCATCTGTAACTATAGCCCAATTCTATAGAGCTTCAACTTCTATAGTTGAAATAAAAAATGAGACACACAAGACCCATCACAATGTAACAGAAAACATACAAATGGGTCCCAAAAGCTTCTTTAGCAAAAAATTATGATGCTAAAAAACATAAACCTTGTAAGAAATGCCCCACTCGCTCCAAAAATTGTAAGAAAATGTTGTGTTGGATTCCTTAAAGACTATTGGAAGCCCAAGGCTACTATGAAGGAAATGATTAAATCTGGGTGTCAAAACATAAATTGTGTTCTTATCTATCACCTATAGACCCATGTGAGTCAAATCCTGTAACATGAAAGCCGATTGAAGATCGTGGGAAGGGAAAGATCACAGAACACTACACACCTCATCTGTAGCTAGTTTGGGTACCCAAGCAAGAACGACTTGTTTTGCTCGGCTAAATTATAGAAAAAATAATTTGCACCTCCCGTTGTAAGTTCACCACCTACAACAACATTGCAAATAAAATCATGGTAGAACCTTGCAATTAGATGAAACGCCTAGGGTGGTTGAAAACTATTCGTCAAAGTTCACCCATAACAACTTGGAACAATTGGTTTCAAAAGGTGATGACATCATTCCAAAAGGTATGATCTGCCCAAGGAAGGGGGGAGTGTTTGTTGACATCCATCATTCCCTTGCTTCCCTCTTAACCTTCCTCCCTGACCTCTCAATCTCCCAATCTTAGGCAATGTATATATATAGCCCAATACAAAAAAAACAAAATTAAGAAAAAGTAAATGAGCAAGAGCCACCAAACAAAAAGCTTGAAACCTACAAGTCCTAGTACATGGCCCAAAATCATAAAAACACATTATGCATAAGGACACAACCTTTTAACATGACCCTTATAATATTTGCACTCTAACCATCATCTATTTGTGCTCATGCACCAGACACCACCAATCCAACACTTCTACAAAGACATCAGTCACTAATCAATCGCATTTTTGTCGAGGGTCTTAGATACAAATCTTAATCATTGTAACCATTTAGCAATCACATGACCGCATTGATCTTTTCACAGATGTCTTGATCTACTAAATCTTGTTACTATTAGATTTATGTCCTTTCATTTCACATGTCAATCAAGAAAACCATGTCCATGACTATCCTCACAAGACAATACATCCACATAGCATGCAATTCAAAAAACCACACACTTAGTTCACACTAAACACCGTGTTTGAATCATTCAATCTAGCCATTTCATTCAATCCAAAACTCTTGATGCACCTAGATCACTGTGCAACCATCTCATCTTTCGGAACTCTTGATGCACTCACAACAGTATCTAGTCATCTCATCCAGATAGACATCTTGATGTACTAGAATCTCATTCAATTCACATTCAGTTCACTTAGCGATCACATCTAGATCTTGCTGATCCCTAAAATATGTCTAGATGCACAAAGTTAAAATCATTCATAAAAAAAATGCTACAGACATTTCATCTTTCTCTGCATGTCTCTAACAATACACACATGAAAGAGAACATGTTTTCAATTCAATTAAGGAAATTTCCAATTCAATGTACACAATTCATAAATTCATTTTGCAAAATAGTGTCAGCTCATCAGTACCCTAAAATCTCAAAGAGAAATTAGTGACTTTATTCAATCTAGGTTATATGTGACAAAGGAGTGGAGTGGCTCTCCTCTTGTGTAGTCCATACCGCACTAGATTAAACTTGCTGATTCATCGGTAACTTAAACACTGCTGAGAGCCCAAAAGCTTCAAGGTACAACTCTCTTTGAAGATAATTTGTGAGGTTCTACTTCTCCATTCACTTTGCATTGAGGATAAAAAATTACCCTTGACCAAATCATCTGGTAAACCTAGCTCACCTTTTTGTTATTTTCTCATGCCCTGTGACCTGTTCGTAGCCCTACTGGCCTCCTTGTCCTTGGCACCTCAATCTAGATCTGTGGAACTCTCTAATCTACTTGCTAATTCCCTTTCCTTTCTTTCCTTCTACACTAGGACTTGTGGACAGCCTCGCTAGCTATGAGATATGCACTATCATCCGATCTATGTTCTTCTCCAAAATCCTTCGATGAACTTGTCTTTGGTTCCCTTAGTTTGTCGGAACCCTTAGAATATGCTACCATCTGATTCTCTTACCGCTCTGGAATCTTGTGATGAGCGATTATCTGGTTCCCCTGATTCATTCTCTTCACTGGAAGACCTTTCCCTAGTGAGGTGGATACTATCCTGCCCATAGGATAAGTCAATGAGCCAGCATGCATTCAAAATCTATGCTTAGCATGTCCTATAAATCTTTGAATAGAGTTAGAATTTTTTTACAAACAATACTCTCAATCTCTTTTGGAAAACCACAATAAGGCCGCTCAATTTGGTCCCTCAAAGTAAGCTTTCGAAACGAAGACATTTAGCAAATAAGTATCCCCAAAACCTCATACGGTAGTCATCCATGTATTTTGCTTAGTCATTCTCAAATAATTACATCCAATGTATCTTTCTTAGTCATTCTCAAATGATGCCAAGCCGTGATGACATCTATTTCATACTCATATGATATCCAAGTTGACGTGAAATGTTTCTTGAATTTTACACACATCGCAGGTGCTTCTCTGTGAAACAATAAAGTAGACCACAATGTATGTGCAATTCCTTTCAAGTAAGATTCTACCCTTTGCACCTTGGTGTCATAAAATATAATATCTAGATTTACCAAATGATTTTCTCATATTAAACTGATCCTTAATATGGGAAGACAAAAGGGGAACAAGAGTTAGGATATAAATATGTACTTCTAGACCTATCTTAACAGAGGACCATAAAGAGAAATGGTTGCATCTCGATAGGGGTCCAAAAGGAGACGGTCTACCAAAGAGCAATATGCAATAAGTGCTTCTAGGTTTACCTCAGCAAGGGACCAAGAGGAGAGATGGTTACATCTCAATAGGGGTCCAAAATGAGGTAGTCTATCAAAGAACAACATGCATCTAATGGAGCTTAAAAGACCTTAGGTTTAGCTCCATTAAAGAACTCCAAAAGTTAGTGTCAAAAAGTCCTTTGACCTAGGCAAGCTAGGGCTGACCTTGAGGTAGGAT
Source organism: Adiantum capillus-veneris (assembly GCF_014529385.1). Lineage (NCBI taxonomy): Eukaryota > Viridiplantae > Streptophyta > Polypodiopsida > Polypodiales > Pteridaceae > Adiantum > Adiantum capillus-veneris. Next base: position 147,464,918 of record NC_140941.1, on the reverse strand, counting down.
TCCCACCTCAAGGTCAGCCCTAGCTTGCCTAAGGTCAAAGGACTTTTTAACACTATCTATTGGAGGTCTTTAATGAAGCTAACCCTAAGGTCTTTTAAGCTCCATTAGATGCACGTTGCTCTTTGATAGACTACCTCCTTTTGGACCCCTATTGAGATGTAACCATCTCTTCTCTTGGTCCCTTGCTGAGCACTTATTGCACATTGCTCTTTGATAGACCGTCTCCTTTTGGACCCATATTAAGATGCAACCATTTCTCCTTTTGGTAGATCGTCTCATTTTGGAACCCTATTGAGATGCAACCATCTCTCCTTTTGGTAGGCCGTCTCCTTTTGGACCCCTATTGAGATGCAACCATTTCTCCTTTTGGTCCCCTGTTGAGATAGGTCTAGAAGCACATATCTATATCCTAACCCTTGTTCCCCTTTTATCTTTCCATATTAAGTGATCAGTTTAATATGAGAAAATCATTTGGTAAAGTTAGATATTATAGTTTATGACACCTTGGAGTGTTTTGTGAACTGACCTCCAAAGAAGGTGATGTCAAACTACTATATAACTTGAGGGCTTGATGGGTGTCTTGGTAGCCTAAAAACCATAGTCACATGGGGACGAGAACGAGTGTTAGGAAATAGGACGTAGCTAAGTAGACAATTGAGTAGATTACTTGATGGAGAGAGATAATTTTCACACACAAGAGGTTATAGAGTAGAGAGAGGGAGAGATCACACATGATATACATGGTTCACCCAATGTGGGCTACGTCCACGAGAAAGAAGCCACTCGATGGCTTTAGTACTTTAAACAAGAAGTAACTTACAAAGGGATTATACCCTTTTGGAGCTTCCGCCTTGCTTCACTCTCACCACCTCACATCAACTTCACAATGCACCACAATGCTTCACAATCCGTTTTTGTGTGTAGAAGAGGCTTCCTTTTATAGGCCAAAAGGGCTGCCCTCTCTCATGAGAGACAGCCTTGTGTAGCCGCCCTTGTGTTGACAAGTTCAAATTGGACCCTCCAATCCACTTGTGTATGGCCACCCTTGAGAAGACAAGTCCGCTTTTGATATTGGCCACCGGCCATTGACTTTCGACCACTGGCCACTGGCCAATTGGACAACTGATTGGCCATTTCCTAATAGCTTTTCGATCACCATCGGGCCATAATATTCCGGCAAAGCCAACAGTCTTGAGCTTTGCTCGAGACTGGCCGTGAAAATTTTGGTTTCAGGCGAGTGATTTTTTTTTCACGCACAATGGATTCTCCTCATAATAGGGCCTTACAAATGTGCGTTTTTAATATAGAAAATTACAAGGGATAAATCAGGCTCCATACTTAACAATCTCCCACTTGGAGATTGACCTCCATGACACCAAACCTGTGAGTGATTTCCATCCTGGATTCTTATCCTTGAATGTCGATTGAAGATGAGCAGAACTCAACTTCTCCTTGTTGACCACCTTTGTAAACATGTCTATAGGATTTTCACTTGTTCTTATCTTTAGCTGTCCCTCTTCCAAAAGTGTTCGTATGAAGTGATATCTCACCTCAATGTACTTTGTCCTTAAATGAAAGACTAACTTCTTCGCAAAATGGATAGTCTTTGGCTATCACTGTGCAAGACACAATTGTCTTGTTTGAATCCAAGCTTTTCCAAGAATCTGTGAAGCCACAAAATGTCTTTGCTTGCCTCTGTCATTGCTACATACTCTGCTTCCGTGGTATAAAGTGAGACCACTTTCTGCAGCTTTGAAGCCCAGATTACTGTTGTGCCTCCAATTGTAAAGACATAGCCAGTAGTGCTCCTTCGAGTATGTTTTTCACCTGCCATATTTGCATCAGCATACCCTTGAAGAAAAATATCAATTCCTCCAAAATACAAAGCATTTGTTGTTGTATCTTTTAGATACCTATGTATCCACTTCACAGCTTGCCAGTGCTCTTTACCTGGGTTGTCCATGAACCTACTTACAACTCCCACTGCATGTTCAATGTCTGGCCTTGTTCAGACCATAGCATACATAAGAGAACCTACCGTTGCAACTTATGGAACTTTAGACATATAGGCTATCTCCTCTTGTGTCTTTGGACACATATCCTTGGTTAGTTTAAAGTGACAATCAAAGGTGTAGAAACCGTTTTTTGCATTGCAAACCTTTCTAGTACCTTCTTGATGTAATCCTCTTGAGATAGATTTATTGTCTTCTTCGTCCTGTCCCTTGATATCTTCATACTAAGTATCTTCTTTGCAACACCTAAATCTTTCATTGAAAAAGATTTAGACAGCTCCTCTTTTAGGTCTTTGATGTCTTACATGTTAGCACTTGCAATCAGCATAGCATCAACATACAACATTAGGATGATGAACTTTCCATCTCCCAAATTCTTCGTGTACACTTCTGAATCCATGATCCAGCATCCATCAATCAAACTTCTAGTACCATTGTCTTGATGCTTGATTTAAACCATACAAGCTCTTCTTTAATCTGCAAACCATTTTCTCCCTTACCTTTTACTTCATAACCCTTTGGTTGAAGCATGTAAATTTCCTCCTCTAAGTCACCCTGAGAGAATTCCGTATTTACATCCATTTGCTCAAGATTTAAATCATGAGCAACCACAAGGCTTAAATTGAGTTCATTTTTACAACATGAGAAAATATTTCATTGAAGTCAATACCTTTCTTTTGAGAAAACCCTTTTACCACAAGCCTACACTTGTACCTTTTCTTCCCACCTTCTTCTTCCTTCAGCTTGTACACCCATTTGTTTTTAAGTGCCCACTTACCTTTAGACAACTCAACCAACTCCCATGTTTGGTTGCGATGTAATGAGTCCATCTCTACTTGCATGATCTTTATCCATTCTTCTTTGGATTTGTGTTGCATAGCTTCCTCATATGATTCCGGCTCTCCAGAATTTGAGAACAAGAGATGGTTGAATGAAGGAATAAACCTTTATAGAGGTCTACTTGCTCTTGTAGATCTTCAAGGAATAGGTTGAGGCTCCTCATTTGGTTGACGTTGTTGTACGTTGTCACCGTTTGCACTCCTTGAGTCTTCATCGTCCGCAAGCTCCATGTACTTATCACCTTTTTCTTTTGTTTGTTTTCTTTCCAAGTAATCTTTGTACATATTTTGTTCATTAAAAATTACATCCCTACTTCTAAAGATTTTACCATCTTCAAGATTCCATAGGCGATACCCAAAGTCACCTTCTCCATAGCCAATGAAGAAAAACTTTTTGGACTTTGCATCTAGCTTTGATCTTAGGATTCTATCTATGTGCATGAAAGACTCACATCCGGTTTCACTATCCATGTCTACTCTGAAACTCGCCCATCCAATGCCGTTGAGGGTATCGGTTGATCAAATACACAGACTTACTTACTCCTTCCACCCAAAGCTCAAGCGGTAAGCTTGCATGTAGCTGCATGCTTCGTACTCGCTCCATGATTGTTCTATTCATCCTTTCAAAAATGCCATTTTTTTGAGGTGTCCTTTTGTCCTTTGCCTTTGAATGCCATTGCTGGCACAAAAGCTTTCAAAAGCTTCGCTACAATATTTACCTCCATTGGCGGATCTAAGGCATTTAACCTTGGTACCTACTTCATTCTCCACAAAGGCTTTCTACCTTTGAAATATGGAAAACACATTGGATTTATTCTTCATGACATAAACCCATGTTTTTCTAGTTTCATCGTCTATGAATGTTACATAGTACAATGAGCCACCAAGGGATGGTGTACTTGTAGGACCCCATTAGGATGAACCAATTCAAGTTTTTTATTTTTTCTTTCATTTCTTGCTTTTAGGAAGTTTACCCTCTTTTGTTTACCATAAACATAATGTTCACAGAAATCTAAGTCTGCTTCTTTGAGACCTGGTAGAAGCTTCTTTGATTGAAGGATTTGCATTCCTTTGGCACTCATATGCTCAAGCCGATAGTGCCACACCGCACTATCAACTTCTGTAGCCGTTGCACAAGTTGAAGGTTGCGTGCTAACAATACACAAGTAAAGTGTACCAACCTTTTCTCCTTTGGCAACCACCAAATATCCCTTAAAATATTCCAGCGGTTGTTTCCGAATGCAATGTTGTGACCTTCATCGTCCAATTGTCTTGTAGAGATCAATTTTTTGCAAAGAGAAGGAACATGTCTAACATCTTTAAGCTTCCAATCATTTTCATTAGCAGTTTTGACACAAACTGTACCTTTACCGATAATTTTACAAGTTTCATCATCTCCCAAGTATACATACCAAAAATTACCTTTGGTGTAATCTTGGAAATGTTTCTTGTGTGGTGTCGCATGGAATGAAGCCCCGGAATCTACTATGCAAGAATTAGAAACATTGTCTAATGAGATAATTAGAGCATCTTGCTCTACTTTACCTGCCACATTGGCCTCCGATGTTGGCTTGTTGTCTTGAGACTCTGACTCCTTCTTCTTCTTGGACCAACAATCCTTCTTGATGTGGCCCTTCTTGATGCAGTTCCAACATTCAAGAAATGACTTTGTGTGTGACTTGCTCCACCTTGAGCGATCATGAACCTTTTGGTTTTTGAGCCTCTCCTTAGGCCTTCCTCTTGTTTCCACTGATAGTGCAACCCTTGATGATTCTCTAGTGCTTCTCCTTCGCATTTTTTCGCTTAGGAGAACACTCACAATATCATCAAACTTAAGAGTTTTTGTGCCAGAGATAGAATTACTTACAACCATCACAAGTCTGTCCCAACTATCCGATAGAGATGATAGTATAAGGAGAGCTTGCACTTAGTCATAGAAATTGATTTTCACCGATCGAAGTTGACTTATAATGTTGTTAAAGTCATTTAGGTGTTCTGCAATTGAACCATTCTTTGCCATGTTTAGATTGAACAAGCGCTTCATGAGAAATACCTTATTGGATGCTGATGGTTTCTCATAGAGGCCGTCAGTGACTTCATTAAGTCCTCCATGGTCTTCATCTCCGAAATGTTGAAAGCCACCATTGACGCCAAGCTTAGCGGGATTAGTCCTAATGCCTTTTGGTCAAGGACAATCCATGCTTCATTTGCCATTGTTGCAGGCTTCTTTGCAAGACCGCCTAGTAGAAAATAAAGCTCCTTCTGGTAGAGATAGTCTTCAATCTGCAAATTCTAGTGTTGGTAGTTCTTGCTATTGAACTTCTCAATCCTGAGCTTCCCTTCCTCTACCATTACTCCCACTCAATTCAAGGAATCCTTTCCTTGAGATAATTTAGCTACAAGAAAACCTTGCTCTGATACCAGTTGTTAGGAAATAGGATGCAGCTAAGTAGATAATTAAGTAGATTACCTAATGGAGAGAGATAATTTTCACACACAAGAGGTTATAGAGTAGAGTAGAGTAGAGTAGAGTAGAGTAGAGAGAGAGAGAGAGAGAGAGAGAGAGAGAGAGAGAGAGAGAGAGAGAGAGAGAGAGAGAGATCACACATGATATATGTGGTTCACCCAATGTGGGCTACGTCCATGGGAAAACAACCACTCAATGGATTTAGTACTTCAAACAAGAAGTAAGTTACAAAGGGATTATACCCTTTTGGAGCTTCCGCCTTGCTTCACTCTCTCATCACCTCACATCAACTTCACAATGCACCACAATGCTTTTTTACAATCCATTTTTGTGTGTAGAAGAGGCCTCCTTTTATAGGCCAAAAGGTCTGCCCTCTCTCATGAGAGGCATCCGTGTGTGGCCACCCTTGTGTTAACAAATCCAAATTGGACCCTCCAATCCGCCAATTGTGGCTGCCCTTGAGAAGACAAGTCTCCTTTTGAAATTGGCCACCAGCCATTGAGTTCGGCCACCAGCCACTGACCATTGACTTTTGGCCACCGGCCATTGACTATCGGCCAACGACAAACCAGCCAACCGATCGATCGTTTTCTGACCACTTTTTGACCTTCGTCCGACCATAATATTCTAGCAAAAAGAAATGTTTCAGTCGTGAAAATTTTGGTCTTTGGCATGTGATTTTCCTTCACGCACGATGGCTTCTCCTCATAAACGGGGGCCTTAAAAATGTGCATTTTTAATACAAAAAATTACAAGGGGTAAATCAGGCTCCATACTTAACAACGAGAATGTGGCAAAATAGGGGACGGGCCATGGGATGCATCTTAAAAAGTGTTTACTAGACACACACAGAGAGAGAGAGAGAGACCCCACGTCGTCTTCAGTAACTGAAAACAGAAGCACATGAGGAGGGAAAATAATTTTTGATGGAACATTCAAAATTCAAAGGACTTGCCCATTCGTTTTCAGAATATGCTAAGAAGCACAAGTAACTAGCACTATCCGGGACAACATATTTAGTGACATGTTAACATGCTTCTACCCGTGTATGAGAAGCCTTGTGTAGAAGGCAAGGTCCAAGTGACAAGTTTGTATAAAAGTGTCTCTTTGTATTCTCTTTTGTGTAGAATAATCAACCTACGAGCACATGATCGCAAAGAAAAAGTGGGTTTTCTTTGCGATCATGTGCTCACTAGACAATACTACGAGCACATGATCGCAAAGAAAAAGTGGGTTTTGCAATGATAATACCAAAATATGATATGTGGTAAGGACGAGGCATGCACGTGCCGTACACGCTGATGTGGTGAAATTGTGATCAATCATTATACTGAAAGGGAAAAAAGTAATGATGTACAAGCAAACAGTGTGGATAAGTAGAGTCTCGTGAGCAACATTGGCATATACGGGACCCTGTCCCATGTCAAAATTCAAACCTGCCATCCCTTGCCTGTGTCCCGCCGCCCGCTTGTGTCACCAAGGATCCGCGTCCTGCCCGCTTGTGTCACCGAGGATCCGCGTCCCGAGACGCATCCCTTTTGTGTCCCATGTGACGGACCCTCTGTCCTGTCCCCCCATCCCCATCTCGCATCCCCCATCCCGTCCTTGCCAAAAAGCCTCTTGTCCCAAGTCCCGTGTGACTCTGCTAAAAACATCTCAAACCTGATGGTCTAACCTCCTTCCTTGAACTCCTTGGATTTATTACTCTTCTACTCATTGTCAAAAGAGGACGAGCTCTCCCCCTATGAGTTGCTAGATGGCCTCCATGCCTTCTAGACTTTTTAAAAAATCAGCTTCCTTGCTTTTCTTGCTTTTTCTCTGCTTCTTGCTAGATGGCCTCCCATGCCTTCTAGAATTTTTCAAAAATCAAATTTCCTTGCTTTTTCTCCGCTTCTTTCGTTTTTTCTCATCATCATTAGAACTAGAGGATAACAAACTGTCAAAACTCTCTAAAGACAAAGAAAGTCCGAGTCACCCTTGAAACAAGCATGCTTCTTGGATCTGTTGCCACCTCAAAAGTCGACTTTTGGCCCAAATAACCGGGGAAATTCACCAATTTTCTCTTCTTTTGAAAATGCTTTGAGCCTTTCATTATCTGATTCATCTTCTTGTCAAGAGCTCTATGCCCCTCTTTCTGCGAATATAGTTTTTGCTTTTCTACACTCTTTTGTCCTTTCGGCTTTCATCCCGACTTGAGAGGAGAATCAATGGCCTATCACCATCTTGCATGAATCACATACATTCAGATGCTTCACATATTTTGGGTTCTAGAAGTACTTCATTAGTCCTTTCACACATGTGTCAACCTACAATTGACGTTTGTACTCCACTCTATCAAAATCTCTCACCAATTTTTTTTTTCGTGGCTGGCATTTTACGGTGGTCCCCACTCTCTGGTTCTTTCATGGCTTAATGGCCCTAAAGACAAAGCAACGAAGACGCGAGTGCACCCGATGCACGAAGGACTAAGGGTGGGAGTGGCTAATAAGTCCGGGCATGGACACGAGGATTCCTTGAGAAAAAAAATCTTGATTTCTCTATCAAATTTTCCTCAAGAACCTATGTGTGCTATAAAAGGGATCGGATCCTTCGTAGAAGAAGAATATTTTTGAGCTCTTATCCCATTGTTATAGACTGGGACACTTCAATCAAGAAATCAATAGCAACATACGAGCAGAAACTGCAAAATCATTGAACTTTACTCGAGAGAGAGAGAGAGAGAGTCGGCACAACATGACGTTGAATTCTGCGCTCAAAAGCACTGGCCCCAAAGACTGGTGTCCCTTTTGGTATTTCTTTATTATTACATATTGAAAAGTATAACTCTCAAGGGTCCTTTGTTCTCAGACTCTGCATCCAGATGCTCTATAGAGTGTGGCCCTTGGGTTCTTTATATACAATACAAGATTTCCTAAAAGCATCGCCCCTAAAGCAATTCTCTCAAAAGCACTAAACCCCAAAATCATTTGCTCCAAAAGCTAGTACTGGAAACTATCAAAAGTTGCCAGCATGATTTTTGGAAATCTGTACAGCGTGCCACATGGCATCGACAATGCAAAATGTTGAAAATTTTTATAGTAGCTGTCACAAACTGCTGACATGGCAAGCCACAAAAGAGTGGGGTTGGCTTGCAGATCCCGGTGAAGGGGCCTGAACCCTATAAGAAGCAGAAGTACAAGCAACAGAAAAAGAAGAAGAAGCAGTAGAAGAACTTTTACCAACTTGCAAAGTCTTGTCGAGTGGCCTATTTTTAAAGATGCGTTCCCACCAACTTACGGGACCCCGTTTGGTGGGTCCCAGGTTAAAGCCATTAAAATAAAGAAAAACCAGCAAACACACTCAATTGCACGGAGCATGATGACATGGTAGTAGTATGAACGCTCCGAATTTTATGCTGTCATGCTGACATGGCAGTTGTACAAATGCCCGCAGTTTATGCTGATGACGTGGTAGTTGTATGGATTTTTGCAAAACGGGCTTGTAGCTTTTGGACCAGTTGCTTTTAGAGTTTGATTCTTTTCATGTAATTGCTTTTGAGAGGCCACGGGCCTTTGAATATGTTCCATGGGATCATTCTCTGGCACGCTTCAGTGTGGAAGGTACAGAGCTTGGAGTACCGACATTGTAATGAGTTCAAGCAATATAAAGAAATACAGAAAGGGGCGCCAACGCTTGAGGCTAGTGCTCTCTTGGGGTGGAACTCCGCCACTCCCTATCTCGTGTGTTGTGCATCTCTTTCAGCTTACTTGTTCTTTGAAGTGGTTAAAGTTGTTTAGTCTGTTCTTTTCCATTGGCATATGGTGCCCGTCCCTGTTATAGTGGTATCAGATCTTCAAGCGTGTGCTTTTTTGAATGCATACCGGTCCTATAAGAGAGCAGATAGAGCAAACCGGCGCTTCCAAATTTATTAAAGAATCTTTGTGTTCTGAGCCCGAGCTTATTAGCCACTCCCACCCTTACTCCATTGCGCATCGGGCGTGCTTCCGTCTTCATTGCTCTGTCTTACGGGGCATAAGCCATAAGGAATTCAAGATTACTTGCTCAAGAAGGATTAATTTTTTTTTCAAGCCATTTTTCTCAGAGGAAGTGCTATGCAATGTTGGATGTCAGTAGTTACCAAGCCGCTCACTCTAAGGACTTGGCAAGCTTTCAAGAAAATTTTTGTCCAAAGTTACATGCCTTTAGACATCTTTCTTTGCAGTGTAGATTTTGGCAAAGTGGGTATCCTGAGATGCTTGCCATGGAAAGCCTAGTAGATTACAACTTGGAATTTTTGGACATCTCTTAGCAGATTTCTCTTCTCAAACCGTGGAGCCCAGGTGTGATTGCTATAGACTTGGCTACTATCACCACCATAGAAACACTATTTGTCCAACAAAGTCTTCACGATTTAAGAGTTTATAGACCATGCGATGGTCGGCTACAACCTTATGGAAGAAATCTAACCCTAATTTTGGTGCAGATGTCATGACGGAAGCCCTGTCGACTTTCAAGCTCAGGTGATGTCAAGAATGCTTTTTCAATTTGAATTAGCAGTTTTTTGAATTTTGTTTAACAACTTGTTTGATGATCCTTTTTGGAATTTGTTTGAAATGGATGGTATCTGTTTTGAACCCAACTTGGTACCAATTTGAACTATTTGACTGTGGTTTTAATACTGGTTTCAATGATTGGTGATTTACTCTTGGGTGGAGTAGTGAGAAATGTTGTTTTGATATTGTCTGAACCTCAAAACAATGTAGACAAGATGTTTGGAGAGCTAGAAAACCTCCAAATGAAGCAGACGGGATGTCTAAGGAGCATCTAGAACCTCCAAGCAATGTAGGTTGCAATATGGGGGGAGCGTTTGGTTGTATCAATCCTCTGAACTCATGGACCGAAGCTTTTTAGGTTATTGCCGGGGGGAGTGACAAGGTAATTGTTGAGTAGCTTCATACTGTAGACCGTTTGTCTCAGGGGAGTGCTCAACGGTGCTGTTCATTATGTCTTGTAACATGAATATTCATGCATTTGTGTTGCATTGTGATGTGCCAACCATTGAATATTCCATATTGGATGAGATTGCGTGGGTATGTAATTTTAGTGCATCAAGATACCTGTTGAAGATCAACGGAGTCGGAGTATGATGGCTAATTTTACTACTCCAAAATACCAAGAGCTTTGATCTAGAATGAGAATAGACTCCTTATTGGATGAGATTTTTTTGAGAAGCCAACAACTTGGGATGTGAAGAGCTCCAATTTGGAATGAGAGAAGTGATTGTCCCTTGGAATGTCCCTCAAAATGCCCCTCGGAATGACCCTCGGAGATTTTCAAGCTAACTTGAGTTGTTTTGCAGATATGCTTTAATCATGGATGATTACTTTCTTTCAATACGAGGGGATGTCACAAACTGCTAATGTGTCAAGCCACTGAAGAGAAAATCCGACTTGCAGATTCCTGTCGAGGGGCCTTAACCCTAGAAGAAGCAGACGAAAAAGTAGCAGAAGAAGGAAACCCAGCTTGCAAAGTCTTGCCGAGTGGCCTATTTTTAAAGACGAGCTCCCATTAACTTAAGGGACCACGTGTGATGGGACCTAGGGGACCTAAAGCCATTAAAATGAAGTGGGACCAACACACACACTCAATTGCATGGAGCATGATGATGTAGCAATGTTGATGGATGCTCCATATTTTGGGCTGACATGTTGACATAGCAACTGTACAGGCGCCTATAATTTACGTTGATGATGTGGCGATTGTACAAATTGCTTTTAGACTTTGATTCTTTTCATGTAAATTCTTTTGAGAGGCCAAGAGCCTTTAAATATGTGCCATGGGCTCATTCTTTAGCACACTTCAATGTGGAGGTGTAGAGCTTGGAGTACCGGCATTGTAATGAGTTCAAGCAATATAAAGAAATATCGAAAGGGGCACCAACGTTTGAAGCCAGTACTCTCTTGGGGTGGAACTCCACCACTCCCCGTCTTGTGTGTCGTGCATCTCTTTCAGTTCAATTGTTATCTGAAGTGCTTAAAGTTGTTCAGTTTGTCCTTTTCTGTTGGCACATGGTGCTCTCCTCTGTTACAATAGCTGTGATGTCAGCATCCCTACAATGGGTAATGTCAACATGCCACATATTTTACAAAAAACGTCCTCAGAGTTCAAGATTTGTATTTTTAGGGTTTTAGGTCCCATGTGCTCGGTGCTCATAAGTCCCTTAACACTAGAATGGTAACAGGACACTTTTATGTCCTTAGACACTTTTGTGTCCTGTTAAGTGACCATTTTGCTTGAATTATTTGAAGAGTATGAAAATGAATTTTTAGGTGCTATATATCCACAAAGTTGCCTTATGAGCTGAAAAAAACTTAGCTTTTTTTTTTTGAGTATCGATCTCACCATTAACCTTATTCTTGCACAACATTTTTGAACCTAAACTGTGTGAAAAAACGGGTCCTGTTTTTGGCTTTTTTTTTCAATTTTTGGCAACTATACCACTCTAAACTTCATGTTTGTGAGGTTTAGATGGCTAGAGGTTAGGCCTTCATAGTTCTCAACATGTTTTGATGCTTGTAGGGAGAGCTAAGTGTTAAAATTGAAAGTTATGACCAATTTACAAGAATTGCATAATCCTGTTTTTTGGCCAAAATTAGCACTTTTATGATTTTTTTGGTGGCTTTCTTGATATCCAAATTCAATTTTGATTGTGTAAGTGTAATGTATAACATAAAGCTAATCTTCCTTGAGTTTTGGGGGACCTAATATGCTATATAGCATAGTATATGATGATGGTTGAGTTTTTTGATTGCTAAAGAATACGATACATTTTAGAGTAGCAAGTATAACTTTCTCAATATTGCTAGTTTCTTAGGCCAATTGTGTGTATTTTGTAGGTAGTAACCATATCTAACCATAGACTACAAACTTGGCTAGATATTGAGTAGTTTCTATGGGTTTCTAGAGGTCATAATGCTAAACCCAGTTTTTTCATGTTTGCTGTATTTAGCACTTTATCATTGCCCCCAAGGTTCCAATTGTAAGAGATCCATTATCCTTTTGACATGATCCATGGCTCCTTTTGAATCCAGAGGCCCAAAGGGAACTAAGAAAACATGTATATAGTATCTGTATTGAGCGTGACTATAGAAACTTTGATGATAGGTCTGTAGAATGGCAAAAATGCAACTTTTTTGTACCTATTGTTTTTTTCCCAAAAAAAAATTAGTGAGGTAAAAGCAACCATATGTTTTGGTCACCAACCCATTGAAGTTAATGGGGCATTTTATCTCATGTCCTACAAAAATCTCCACTCTTATTTATATGCAATCAACCGTAAGAAATTGTTGTTTTGGGCAAAATGCACTGGTCCATCAACTTTGGAGGCTTGTAGTGACCAAGGGATGAGAAAAATTACAAGTTTCTCATTTTTTCTATATGTAGTAGTTATTGAATTATAAGCTCATGAAAGGATTTTTCAAAATGAGTGGATCTACTATGATTTTGGATTTTTTTCCCAAAACCCTGAAAGGACACTTTTATGTCTTGTTAGGTTACCATTCTAGTGTTAAGGTTTAGTTCTTCAGTTTCTCTTGTCCACGTGACCATTTCTCTAGTGGGGCATTCCACATCATCACTTTGTGACATGGGAAATCAAAATAAGTGTTAATGCTAAGTGCATAAACATCTAAGTGGGGCTGGTGCTCACTCTTACCTAAAAGAAGAATGCGATGGGAACACTTCTCCTTGGTGAGAGAGAGACAGTCCTATTACCACAATGGACTCAAAGGGCTGGTTTCTACACAACTAGGGGGATGCTCAATGAAGGGACGACCACATACTGATCAAGCTGGGTGCCCACACAAGCTGGTCGATTGAGAGGCGCACGTTAGATTTGGCATACATATTGACCAAAACAGTGGTAATCATGATACGTTTCTCCAACGACAGGGTGCAACTAGCTATTTGAATCATGCATGCCAACATCTTGCATAACTCCTTCAAGGTGCAAGCATAGGTGATTGCATCTTGAGAAAGGCCTTCATTTTGCATTGCTTTATGACACCGTCCTTGTTTAGCATACAAAAGGTCATCAAGAACTCTTTGTGCTTGTGTGGAGGTGCGATCAACAACCTCACGACCACTAGCAATCTCAATGTGAATTCTCTCATCCATGACAACATTGCGTTGAGGCCACACGCCTTCACATTTCTTGCACTTAACACGCTCTAGGATACTACACAACCGACAAAAAGGTCATGAAGAACTCTTGGAGGGCACACATTTGGCATACATAGAGGCCTTTACTTTGCATCCAGTGAAACCAACGCAAAGCTTCGTGACCCTGTATTTGTTGAGCATATCCTGCAATAAATGCTAGGAGACAACAGTAAGGATCAAGAACTCTTTGTGCTTGTGTGAATGTGGCACCATTTTCTTGCATACCCGTGTGGACAACTAAAAATCTCCCAATCCATTACAAGTGTACGCAGACAAGGGTAGCCAACTACATGCTAATTGGAGAATCTGTCGACAACTCTTTTATATATATACCTAGATGAATTCAGGATAAGCCCATATTCACCTTTAAATCTCCATTATGGTTAGAAAATGATCTCTGTAGTGTGACATCTTCCATTGAAGGAGAGACATGATCCAAATCTGTCTAATATAGAATTGCCAAAGGTCCTGGCGGAGCACTATGTCTCTCTCACTATGTGAGAAATGGAGCTGGGGTGAGTCGGAGTCGTAGTAGAAAGGTGGAAAGCTCTCAAGATAAAGGCCATATGCTCCAAGCCATGCTCTAGCATGTGTGTACCATACTCTGTCATAACCAGACTCTACTGTCTGTATAGCTGACTCAAATGCTCACCATGTGAGTCTATTATCTAGGAGCTCTCTCACTCTTTGGATGAAGCAGACCGTCTGAAAGAGTGCCTCCTTTACCATGGGGGGGTGTGTGGAAAGATTTACCCTGATGATGTCCTGTGGTATTGTGTGCTTGCCTCGAAACAGACAAGAAATCATATAAATCTGTGGTCGCTCAATTTGTGCCCATTGGCTATCTATCGATCCGAGTGCCCACACTGCTATTGCATACATAATGTCTGGAGCGACTAATGTATCAAATAGCCACCCCTTTGTGAGGGGTTCCTGAAAGTGTTCCTGCTGACATCCCCACTCTAGCATAGCCAATGCTACATATCCTTGGGTAAGTCTCAGTGCGGTGGCCTGTGCCACGGAGAAGGGTCCCTATCTACTAGTGAATGTGACTCCTAGATAGACGTAGGAGGTGACAATCTCTACTAGTCCTTTTGATTCTATTAATGTGGCTGCACGTAGAACTGATCTGGAGGTGTATAATATAATGACCTTGGTCTTCCCAAGGTTTACTGTCAGTCCCTTGTCTGTAAAAAACTCATCCAAGGCATGCAAATGGATTTAGGATCTCCGGAGACTCTAAAATCAATACAATGTCATCAGCATATAGCATAATGTGAGTTGGAGTACCTGCTAGGTCCCCTCCCGCCCCTCCTGCTCATAGGATGTAGTTGGAGATCTTGTCAATGTAGAATCCAAAGAGGGTGGAGGAGAGTAACACCAATGGTGCTAGCAATAGACTTTGATAGGCCATTTGACAACAAAATCTGCTAAGTATGGAGCCTGATTTACCCTTGTAATTTTCTGTGGTAAAAGCGCACATTTGTAAGGCCCCCATTATGAGGAGAAGCCATCGTGCGTGAAGGAAAATCACTCACCGGAAACCAAAATTTTCACGGACAAGAATCAGGTGCAACTTTAAAGGCCTCGGGGGTGGAGGCCCCCGAGACTTTTTTTTTTGCCGGAATATTATTTTTTGCAAGAATATTATGGCCTGACGGCGGCTGGAAAGTGGTCGGAAAACAATCGGTCGGTTGGCCGATGGCCGGTAGTCAATGGCCGATGGCTGGTGGTCGGAAGTCAATGGTCGGTGGCCGGTGGTCGGAAGTCAATGGCCGGTGGCCGGTGGCCGAATTCAATGGCCGGTGGTCGAATTCAAAAGCGGACTTGTCTTCTCAAATGCGGCCACACATGGGCGGATTGGAGGGTCCGATTTGGACTTATTCGCACAAGGGCGGCTACACATGGCTGTCTCTCATAAGAGAGGGCAACCCTTTTGGCCTATAAAAGGAGGCCATTTCTACACACATTTCATAGTGTGAAGTTGATGCAACAAGGTGAGTGTGAGGTGGTGAGAGTGAAGCAAGGCGGGAGCTCCATTAAGGGTATAATCCCTTTGTAAACTACTTCTTGTTTTGAAGTACTAAAGCCATTGAGTGGCTGCTTTCCCGTGGACGTAGCCCACATTGGGTGAACCACGTATATCGTGTGTACTCTCTCTCTCTCTCTCTCTACTCTATAATCTCGTGTATATAAATCTGTCTCTCTCCATTAAGTAATCTACTCAATTATCTATTTAGCTATGTCTTATTTCCTAACAAAATCTCCCAATCACTCTCTCATAGAGAGCATAGATGGCCCATATAATCTCTAATGGTATCCCTTTACCGTGAAGTCACTGAAAGATCCTCTCCCGTGGGACTGTGTCAAACGCTTTACGGAAATCCACAAAGAAGCAGTAAAGCTTCTTCTTCTGCACCTTTGCAATGAGGCGTCGCAAAATAAAGATGTGATCAATGGTGGAGAAGGTCTTCCTCAACCTTGCCTGACAAGGAGCCCGTAAGCCCTCAATTTTTCCGTATGAACTAAGCACTACCTCAAGTACTACAAGGTGTCTCCAAGAACGTGGGAAGCCCTCCCCTCTATAGCCCGATTAAATACATGTGAAATCAATGGGGCTATCATGGCGGTTGTGTAAATGAGGTGCTTACTTTGTAATCTTGTATGATCTGATGACCGGTGGTGCTGTAGGTGGTGAATGGCCTTCTTGAGCATCTTTATTGTGAAGAGGGAATAGCTCGTGGGTCGAGGCCCCGGTGGTTGTGGAATCGGAGGCTGGTTCAACACCTCGTAGAGTCTTTCTAAATAGTGAAGGCATATCCGTGTATCCTCAATAGGAGTAGTCAATCGTGGCTCTTGAAGGGTACGCCATGCTGTGGCACTATCCATGCTCATGAACAAGTGGTATAGATCTAGCTCCCATGCCTTCTCAAAAGATTGCCACTTTTGGCGCATGAGTGTCTTCATATGGCATCTTGCCTCTCAATCAGTGATCTCCAAGGGTCCGATGTGCACATAGTCGGTGGTAGAGGTCTTTACCCTCATCATCCTACCAATGATTCTGTGGAATAGTCCCGCCGGGGGGGGGGGAGGTGTGAGGGGAAAGAGCTAATGGTTGATTCTTGAAGGACATATGTAATGTGGGAGGAAAGCATAGGCAGTGGTGTGGAGTAAAAGGAGTCCCTTCTCAACCTCTGTTGAGTATAGGGGGGCTAGCTCATGTGTGAAATGGATCATGGTGTGTAGGTGCATGCCGTGGATGTGGAGGGTATTTCCAGTGAGGGAGAGTGCAAGATAGGTGTGGTTGGCTCCAATAGGTATGGGTGGGATGGTGAAAGAGCTAAGTAAGTGGGTGGCCTCTATGGATCCCATGATGTAATCCATGGTGCTCCCTCCCTCGGTTGTAACTCCTAAGTGGGCCATTGTTACATCCTATCACAAATAATGAGATGATGTTGGGAGCCTGATCTGAGCAAATGATGACCATACTCTGTAATGCGAGCTGTGTTTGTTGAATCTCTCATGGTGGCCTCATCCTGTGTGTCATATAGTGCCACTGTGTCCTCTGTGTCATATGTCTCACACTAGCTTTGGCATGTCCTGACATTAAAGTCTCCCATAAGGAAGACTTCCCCTAGTGTAGAGTACTCCATAATCTTACGTGACAAGCATGTGTATGGAGATGATCTCCCCTCCTCCTCCCCTTCTGTCTCTATGGTAGCAGATTTGGAACCTGAGGGGGCAAAGTAGCAGAGGGCAATGTAGATAATCATGTCCCATGATAGCTCAAAGTGGATCCAAAGGTAATGGTCATGTGGGTCCCGTGAAACAATATGTATCCTGCTCTGGAGTCCTTATATGAAAAGTATAGCTACCCCTCTTGACCCTTGTGTAGTGTGCTGGTTGGAGAGTGCTCCTTGATGTGAAGACTCCCACTGAAATCCATGTATCTTCGATAAACTCTACTTTGGGCTCTCACGTGTCTCTTTCAAAAGAATGAGGTCCCATCCTCTCATCACCTCCTCAAGCCTCTCTCAATGTGTGCATAGATCCTGGTTACATTTCCAAACCAGGACATGGATCCCTCCTGTGTCCCACATGCCGCGATTCCCTATGCAATGGTCTTGCCATCAATGATGACCCTACTATCTTGGTATACCACCTTCTTCCCTTCTTTACAAGATTTCTTGACTCTAGGCATGCATGCTTGGCGATAGTCTTGTTGTATCTTTGTGAGGTCATCGTCAAGGTAGATAGGAGTCCCCTTGAGCCCTCTCAGAATAACCCTCTTTTGGACTCCTCATAGAGGAATTGGAGGATGAGGGCTCTTTTTTGTAAGCCTTTGCCGGCTCTCCAAGCTTTGGAGAAGGATAACTCCTCTTCTTCCTTGTACCAAAGTTTTGTGCATAAGGCTTTCCCATCGTTCTCTGGTGTGGATCCCTCTTCTTTTTTTATGCCAGTCACTCGTACATTGAGATGATGGGATTGGCACATCTTCTCTTCCTCAATGGTTGTGTGTACAATGAGCACCTCATCCTTTTGGGATTCCTCCCTTGCTTCTTTTTTGATATTTTTCTTGACTAATTCGACCCATTCTTCCTTGGTGGATTCCAATTTGTCTTTGATGCTTGCCGTGAGAGCTTTGGTGATCTCCTCCTTGAGGGCTTTCTTGGCTTCTGTTTTGATCTCTCCTTCTTTGGAGGTGAGGGATGCGACAGAGGCACGTAGGAGGTCGATTTGCTCCTTCAACTCTTCTCTTTCTTTCTTCTATTCCTCCTCCTCTTTTTTTCTTTCCTCCTCCCACTTCTCCTTCTCTTTCTTCCATGCTTCCTTCTCCTTGGCGAGGCTCTCCATATCTTTCTTAACCTTCCCGAGGCAGTTGATGATGGTGGTGATGAAGGCATCGAAAATTTTCTTGTTGTCTTTGATCTTGTCGTGCAATTTTATCATCTCTTTCCCAACTTCTTCCTTTGTCTTGGCCAACCTTCTCGTGTTCGCCACTTGGTTGCGCGATCGATCGGGAACGTGTCACGACAATGTGGATGCCATTGTGTGGATGTGTGTGTGTGTATGGGGGATTTTGGGGGGGGGGGGGGGGGGGGGGGGGGGGGGGGGGGGGCAACAACGTGAAGAGAGAGGAGTAGTAATGTAATGCGCACGTGCGGCATCTGCACATTGCAGGTAGGAGGGGCGCACGCAGGCAAGGGGCCGAACTGGGCTCAATGCGAGGCAACAACCAACGCGTAGGCAACAAAAATTGCAAGCCTCATGTAGATAGTAGTAGGCAGCACAAGGGAGCTTGTGCGCACGCGGGCGCGCGCGCACACACACACACACACACACACACACACACACACACACACACACACACACACAAAGAGAGAGAGAGAGAGAGAGAGAGAGAGAGAGAGAGAGAGAGAGAGAGAGAGAGAGAGAGAGAGAGAGAGAGAGAGAGTTTTCATCAAACCGTAACCTTTTTACTTGAGAGTGTGTTTGGGATATCAATCATTGTAATGTGGAGGTGTACCTTGCAAAAAACCACAAGGAGTGTAAGAGTTTTGTCAAGCTCATGTTTGTAATGACACAGGATGTGTTAGAGTTTTTCAAGCTCATGTTGGTAATCATACAAGACATCAGTGTTATTTATTGTTTATTGGTCCATCTTTATGTTTCAAAAAGAAGAAAACATGCAAGTTTCCTTGCATGGGAGAGTTTGCACAGTCTTCCCCAAATTATCATAATATGTAGGAATCTGCCACCCCATGATAGCCAGGGATTTCATTACCGTGTTCACAAATACATGAACATGTTAATAACATGTGTTAATAACATAATTTATGTTGTGATCACATCTATATTCACACAAACTTTGCAATGACCGACTTACACTTGCTTTGCCTGTAAACCTGTTGGGATTTAGGTTAGCCCGGTGGGCTATGTCATCACTATATAGAGCGGATGATTAGGTGCAGTTTTAGATTTTTGAGAAAGATTTGGAGTGCTTAGAACTCCCGGTTGGCTAGGAGGGTCCTTTTGGAAAGAAGGTCCTTATTTTAGGGACGATCTTCTTTCTAGTAGTCTTTAGTTCTTTGAATTGTGGGTTGAGTGTGGTTTGTAACTATTACCTGTGGAAATTAAAAAACAAAGCTGGTGTCCCTTGAGTTTCTTTGTATTTGAGCAGCACATGTAATTTACATGTTGCTTGCTCCCTCATGCTTCTTTGTAAACAATTTGATGGAGCCAAGAGTCGTGCTCAGGGGTTAGTATTGGTTCTTATATTTAATATGTTCCACGTTAAGCAAGGGTCTATTGTCTTATACTAGAGTATCGGACAGACATAGATCCTTGGTTTGATTGGAGTAAAGTATCTTAAAATGGGTATGAAAGACATCCTTCATTGAGTGTGCAATGTGCATTGTATGTATGCTATCAGTTTCATGTATCTTAATTTGAAAACACACAATTATATTGTTTAAAGATTACTGGAATTTATCATGCTATGATGTTTAAGGTTTGATAGAAATTGATATTTGTACATCTACAAAGATTAATATATGTGGATTTTTTAGAGAACACCAAAACTATCGATTAAAATTTAAGTAGGTCTATATATTTGACTATGCATGCAAAGTAAGTTTTTAAAATAGTTGAATAATAAACACAATACTTGAATTGTTAAACTAGTTTTGAAGTGTTGTGTTGCTACATTTTATCATCAAAATCACTGTATATTTTTGTAGAGATGTACGTTGTTGTACTACGTGAGCATTTTTGTTGTTACTTTAGTTATGTATTCATTGTTCCATGTTTTCTTGAATATGTTATTTGAGATGGAAGGAAATGTTGGACCTAGTCATCGAACTTAAAATCAAATTAGCAAGAAAAAAAAGGCACCTGGGATAGAGTGGCAATATGCAATTAACATTGGTGATCGATTCATAGATTGGGAGTGTAATCAACCTCGACTAAGGGAATGATTTCTAGGTGGACCCAAGAAACGTAGTTGCACATGTAGCCACCCCAGTGCAACTGCAATGGTCAAACGCTTGACGCAATAAAATCAAAAGAAAGAATCAAAGAAACATTAGATGATTACTACTAATGTCTTTGGAATGCTAGAACATATTGGTTCCAACCAAGAAACTCCGAAACCATCACTGGCTTGCACTCCAAATCCCAATGTGCAGCCAGAAAGCAATCTACCTAGTGCATCTTCATGGAAGTGTCATTTTGATCAGGGAAAGGTGTCTATGCATCAAACTTCATTGCAAGAAAGCTTAAGTAATGTTCTACTCGATGATGCACAACTCGCTCTTGCTGAAGCGATTTACTTTTCAGGAAGTGCTATGATGATGATGGACAATGAGTGTTGGAAGAGAGAATGTAAGAAAATTGGTGAGTTTGGATCAACGTCTTTACCGCCCACGTACCATGCTATACAAAATGATCTACTGGAGAAATGCTATGTTCAAGTAAAAGAACATGTGCAAAGGGTAATTCTTAGCAATACGGATATTTTTGTGTGTACCATAGTCAGTGATGGTTGGCTGGTCTAATGTACAAAGAAAACGACTAATTAATTTAATGATTGTTTCACCTAGAGGCAAAACATTTGTTTTTATTATGGATTCACATGGTTCAATTAAGTCTGGGATTTATGTTGCTGATGTAATTACCTCTATGATAGAGGAAGTGGGTGCTAGACATGGAGTCCAAATTGTGATGGACAATGCAAAGAATTGCAAGAATGCCGACAAAATCTTGAAGCGATGGTACCCACATGTTTTTTCTTCCGGGTGCAATACACATTGTTTGAATCTTGTATTAAAAGATTGGTATTAAAGTGATGATACCAAGTGGTTTGCCTCTAATGTCAATACTGCTTGCCAGCTTGTGAGATCTATGCTCAAAAGATAGAGAGTATTTGATATTTTTTGACATTGCATGTTACTTATGTTAAAACTACCTACAGAGGCTAGATTTTGCACTCACTTCTAAACTTTTGAGTCTATTCTTCAAAACAAAGGTACAGTTATAACTATATTTACATATATGGCCTTTCAAGACTAAGGAGTGAGTAGAACAAAAAAGTGAAAGAGAAAATCAAAGTTTTAAGGGCATCGCTCACGAAAAAAACTTGGTGGAGTAGTGTTATGGATGCATATCATGTAATGATGCCTGTTATATATGCCATATGAAATCTTGTCCAGAGGGCGTCCAATCTCAAAAAAGTATGGATGCAACGGTGGATTGTCCAAAGGAGTTTGGAGTGTCCCAAAAAATTAGAGCAGTCGGTGGTGGAAAAGCATTGATGTGTTCCATTCTCTCGTCGACAAAGGAAAGTCCTCTTGAAGTACTTTCATGCTAGATGGATTGGAGCGCATACACCATTACACAAAGCTACTTACATGCTAGATCCTGAATACCAGAATATTGACTTCCAATGTTGAAGAGGTTCATGATTTTTACACAGTGGTAAAAACTTGCTATGCCAATGTTGATGATTGTGTCAAATACATAAAAGAAATGTCCTCCTTTGGATTGAAAGAAGGTATATTTTCAAAAACTCTTGTTCAACAAATGGCAAAAGAGAAGCCTGCATGGAAATGGTGGATGATGAATGGTGAAGAACACTATGCTTTGTTGGGTAAGCTTGCGATGAAGGTTTCAAGCCATTGTTCTTCAAATTCAAGCTCAGAAAGAATTTGGAGCATGTAAAAATATATTCATAGCACTACTCGTAATTGACTTCTTGTGGATTGTGCATATAAACTTGTATATATGTATTGCAATGAAAAAATTCTGCGGCACATTGAAAGCAAAGAATATGAAGAAAATATGCTCGGATGGATTTATGATTGCGATGATGTAGAAGATGAACACTTTGACGTTGGACCTCTGATGTGCACAAGCCTTGAGCTCGAGGAAAATCTTGATATAGACTTAGATGAGCTCAATCAAGCATGCGACAAAGGAGACATAGATGGCAGAATCTTGGAAAATGAAAATAATAAAGATTAAGCAACAATTTCATTGACTATGTAAAAGAGTGTCATTAGTAAAAGAGTACAATTAGTTTTCGTCTTGGAATAGATTTTGAAGTACACTAGGAGTTGCCTCTTGCAACCACGGTGGTTTGTATTCATTGGCCATGCCAAGTATGGTATATAGGCCTTCATTAATTGCTGCACCGCACAATGCGCATGTGGACATATTTGCATTTGCCTCACCAAGCATATAAGATGGTAATAGTGTCCACATGGCAACATATAATGGCCACTCCAATCGTCGTAGACTTTGTAGCATAGGGAACATTGTTTGGTGGAGGAATTGCTAGCCACATTTGAGACGCCCACAACTTCAGGATGTGTTAAAAAGTGGGAGATGTGATCGCCTTGGCATATAGGATTTAAACATTGAGAAAGACCCTACACATATTAACTAAGCTTGTTAAGTTGCACTTCAACCCTTGCGCTAGTCGGGGGAGGGGTGGTGTGCGCTTGCGATAGTATCAATGCTTCTTGCTCTTTCTCTACGAGATTTGCCCCCATGCTTTCTTTAACCTTTCTCAACTCCATTCCAACTCCTTTCACCATAAAATCAAACTCTTGTCTTGTTAATGTCACTGTCTCCTCACCAATATCATGGGTGCTAACGGTGACATCTCTGCATTATGAAGAGGATGGCCGTACACCTCTAGGAAGATCTGCTCAACGTAGAGTTTGATGTCATTATTTTGGCACCTTGACACCTTCCATCTTCCCTTCTTGATCTCACCTTCTGGGCACTGTCGTATCTCTTTGATCATAACCTTTGTGAATTGTTTTTTTATGTCACTCCATTGGGAATGACTAGGGTTTGCCTTTTTAAACAATCTGCAGGCCGTTCTAGTTGCCTGGAAGGCAATCAAACCTTGTACAAGAGCTTTAAGTCGCTCATATGCCTTTCTAGCCAACTCATGGTGCTTGTTATCTTTATCGTCTACCATATCTACAAAAATATAGATAATATAAGAAACTTGGTGAATGAAAGATTAATACATAAGAATTTCATCTCATTGGCCTCAAAGATTGAAAGATGGAATGCAAAAATTAGTGGAAAGCATCCAATAAAGACAAGTACACCTCAAACATGAGACCAAACAAATTATTTTAACCACATCTCAAATTATCTTGACCACATATTTCAAATATGTAGTTCATGTTCAATTATAGAATTGGATTAAACAACAGAGAGAGTTTGACTAGCGGGTATTGCATTCTGGCTGGCTCAATTTTCAATGACCTAAAAAACTCTGCCACTTGCATCATAGATTTTCTCTCTTCATGATTGGGAAAGAACATCCAATTTCTGGCTCTATAAAGTATAGCGTCCATTATGGCTTTTTTGTGGGTATTGCCGCCCATCCACAGATCCTATACAGCCTTCTAAAAATCATATAGCACTTGCAGTATTATCCTAGAGCATAGACATTGCTTGCTGGAGTATAGGCATCTTCAAGAAGGGGATCATATAACTTGGGCGCCAGCCATCCTCGCTTTTGTCTCTCTCGATCAACATAGATTGAGCATGTGCCACCTTTTTTGAGTTTGTGTCTAGCTCATATACAAAACTAAGCAAAATTCTCTTTTTGGGTGCTCTTAGTAGAATTCCCCAATCACTGATGCCAATGCGTGCCTTCAAATCTTTAGTGAAGTCCAACACTATATTAAATGGGTGTAGATCGGTGTGAATAATGCTCGCCATATGTGCAACTGCCATGCCATCCACGAGAGCATGCATAATGTGTGGCATATTCATCACTACCTCTTTGACTTTGGCAAGATACTCCCAGCTTAGTCGCATTTTGGGAGGGGGAGACTTTTTCCACCCTTGATCCAAGCAATACATCGCTCTGGCAAATTCATTGTATTTGAAGGGCACCTTCAAGAGTATGTTGCCAAGTGAGCCACCATTATAGTAAGGAGACATTGTAATCCAAGGTGACTCATTTGTGAAAGAAATGCACCTGATGATTGTTGGGTGCAATACTTGGATGGCCTGCTCTGTTTGAAAGCTCTCGAACTTGAAGTCTCCATTTCCCTTCTACAACTTTCCACAATATGTTTTGTGCTCAGGAAGAAATGAAATCCTTTGAACTTTGCACTCTTTTACTTCACCAAAGGCCCTTGAACCAATTGTTTGTCCTTCAATCAATGCCTCGTGCAGAATGCCGATGAGATGTATGCACATGGAGTTGTAAACAATGCGCATAATTGCCCTTGTCCCTGTAACGTCTGGCTGCCCGGATGATGTAGCGGCTGTGTCTTGGGTGATGCACACTCTTTTTGGACGTAACTCTGTATCTAATGTCCTCATGTGCTTGCTCTTCACCTTCTGCTCGTTCCATATTGCATCCCATAGTTGCGGTCGATGCAAATAAACAGAATTGGTGCCAAATCTTCTAAATCCTCGTATGCAACGCACATACTTCCCAAAATGGTGCAAGTTTTGTGTTGGTAATTAAAATCGGCTAGCTTTTGCCTTTCACACAATTCTGCATTGCGTCTCTTCGGAGTCGACGCAATGTATTTTTCCAAATCTGCTCAACAAGATCTCACATGAGGATATTAGACTCATTGACTTTCCTTATGGACTCATCTACATTTTGCGATACTATAATGACTACTTTTGTGCGTAGGGCACACAAAATGTGGAAAGCATGGTGTTCCCAAAGATAGCAAGAGCTATAACTATTACAACACAAATCACTTAATAAAAACAAAAACAAAGTGTCAGACAATAACAACCATAAATATTTATTGTAAATCAAGCAAAACATTACATTACTATCCATTTACCCTAAAATGAGAGTTAAACAACGGTAACTAGACCATTAATTATACTTCAAGAAGTATTACAACAACAGACACTTAGTAAGCATACATATATTTGAAAATAAAAACAAAAATAAAAACAACGCGTTAGACAGTAGTAACCAGATAATTAATTATACATCAAGCAAAACATCACATTGCTATCCATTTACACTAAAATGAGAGAGAATGAGAGAGAGAGAGAGAGAGAGAGAGATGATATTAGAAGGCATTTAGAATAGTTTCCTAAATTTTAAAGATAGACAAAAGTAATGTTTGTTTGGAATTGTTTTATCTTTTCATGGATTTGTTTTATTGTTTGGAATTGTTGCACTACATATGATTTTGAAATCTTGAAAATAGAGTAACAAAGAGTAGCTCTTTAGGGATTTTTAACTTAATCCACATTTTTAGAGAGAGAGAGAGAGAGAGAGAGAGAGAGAGAGAGAGAGAGAGAGAGAGAGAGAGAGAGAAAGAGAGTGAGATCCAGACTAGATTTTGAATCAATTTTTGTAATTACTTCATGTTACAGACACAAAAAGTACTTTTGAAATTTAAGTTATATTTTGAAAGTGTGTAAAGAGAAATAGAGTGAATTAAAAGTAGCATTTTCAATTGTTTTATAGGTTCATAATGATAGAGAGAGAGAGAGAGAGAGAGAGAGAGAGAGAGAGATATTGCATGGTGTGAATCTTTTTTTGGAATATAGAGATAGAGAGAGATTAAATAATATTCATAAACTTTAGAGGTTTAGCAAAATGAAGAGGAAGATAAAATGAAAACTATGATTTGAGAAATACTCAAGTCTTGTTACCAACCAACTATCACATGAATCCCACACATAAAAACAATACAAGTTGTGTCACTAGTAAACTAAACAAATTTACAATTTTTGGCCAGTTATCGACCAAATGATGCAATATGCAAAAAATACAATGTGCACTAGAACGACACCATTTTGTTGCGTTACCAAGAAGGTTTTGCTCGAATACAGACATAACTTAGCTCCGTTACCGACCTTATGCTTGCATTTGATAAAGGGAAGGGATGGTGACATCGTCATAAAGATACTATTATTATAGCGTTATCGACTAGTACCACTAGGATGTGTCGTACTTATCATAGGACACTACTCAGTCTTGTTACCGACCAAGTGCCCCATGATAATCACCATTCCAAAGAATGGTCTTACAGACGCATGCACCCCTCGTGTAGCGGGCTGCACACATCTAGCCATGCACCGTGACTGTGTACAACTGCTCGCACGATCACACACACCCACACATACAAATCTCAGTACCTGTGAGTGAGAAGATGGCCAGGAAATATATCCCAAAGGGCCCATTGGGGTCAGCTATATATAGGAAAATGTAGCCCACCGAGCTTACTGACGACCCCAACGGAGACCGTTGGGTATAAAGATACCCAACAGGCCCACCGGGCTAAGCAAAAAACCCAGTGGGATTTTGGCCGGTTCTCAAGTTTCCCCAAACCGGCAATTTTGTGAATATGAGAAGCTGGTAACATGTTAATAACATGTTCACAAGTGTTACTTGATAGCTTCATCAACAAATCATTGAGCCCTTCCACTTGCAACAGACTAGCAACTATATCCTGGTTGCTTTTGAGCACCATTCTTAATCCTCATGCATTCAAATTTTTGTGGTCTCTGACATGCCAACATCTGGATAAGAATCACTCATTAACAGATGCTGCAACATCTTTTGGTGCTTTCTTAAAAGGACACTTTTCATAAAATCTAATATCTAGCTCTACCCAAATGATTTTCTCATGTTAAACTGATAATTTAAGATGGGAAGATAAAAGGGAAACAAGAGCTAGAATGTAGATATGTGTTTTTAGATTAAGCTTAGTACGAGGCCAAAAGGAGATTGTTTTATCTCAGCAAGAGCTCACAAGGAGATGGTCTATTGAAGAACAATGTTTGCATAACGGAGCTTAAATGACCTTAGGGTTAGCTTCATTAAATACCTCCAAAGGTTAGTGTAAAAGTCCTTAGACCTTAGGTTAAGCTAGGCCTACGCTTGAGATTCTTGATGACTAAGGTGCTTGAGATTCTTGATGACTAAGGTGCTTGGTCAAGCTAGGCATGTGCTTGAAGTCAAAGCGAATCCCTACAAGGAAGGGGCGAACCCTTGAAGCTAGGGGCATGAGAGAGAGAGATACCATGCTCTTGCTAATCCCATGCTTGTGACTAAGGTGCTTGAGGTGCTTAAGCATGTTGGGGGCCAAGGTGCTTGAGGGCTTGAAAGTCAAACTTGAGCATGTTGGGGCCAAGGTGCTTGAGGACTTGTCCAAAGGCTACCTCTATTGCTAGTTGTGACCAAAGCTTGTGATTGGCTAGACTTGAGAAAGCCAATGAGCTACAAGCACGAGCTAAAAGAGGGGGTCGACCCAAGCAACTAGGGGGCTTGCTTGCAAGATATACATCCTCACTCTCTCTCTCTCTCTCTCTCTCTCTCTCTCTCTCTCTCTCTCATTGTGTGAAGGGCTAAGTGCAAGAACTTTATCTCCTTCTCCAAGCTTGTTGAGAAGTTGAGAGCCTACACCAACACTCTTTGCTATGGAATGCAAATCCAACCAAGAGCCATGCTTCAATGCTGAAGAATTCCATCTTCTTCATCATCATTACTATGCTAATATGCTATGCTAAGCAACAAGAGTGATGATAAGTGAGAAACTATCTCTTTCTCATAAGAATGCTTCTTCTTCGTCTTCCCTACCCTCATTCCCTGCTAGCTCTCTCCACCTTCGAAGGTGTTTGAGGTCTTGGGACTGAGGTTGGGGACAAGTTAAAGCTTTCATTTAGCTAAGTTACGGGCATATTTGTGGTGCATGAAACTCTCTATCTTCATTGCACCATCAAGGTTTCAAGGAACACAAAGCTTGTATTGTACCAAGTCTCTCTTTATATGAGAAACTATAATACAAAAGCCTTTAGGAGGCGGGACGAGCTGGATCCACATAAATCCGGTCCTCAACTGTTGTCAAGTTCTCTAATTCTCTCTCTGGAAAAGTATTTTTCATGCCAAGTTAATTGAGTATAATGGTTATGTTGCTACCTCTAATCAAAAGTATTGTTCAGTATAATGGTTATGTTTCTACCTCTCAAAGTAGTCTCATAAAAATGCTCACTATAGTTTTCTTAATTCTACTATTCTCAATGTTCATAGTCCATTTCCATTACAACACTACATTTGGCATACATATGAGCCAAAGAATTGGCAAGGAAAATATATTTCCAGGAGCCTTTGAGCAGCAATCCATGCATTGAGCACATTGAGAAAGAAAATTGCAGTAGGGGAGTTGCCCTCGTGTTGCATCCCAACAAAAATAGTTTAGAGCTTCGTCGGCCTGCCCTTGCTCGGCATATCCTTTTATAAGAGCACTCCAAGAGGCTTTGTTTAGTGAGAAACCTAACTTTGCATCCAATTAAAATATCCTAGATCTTCCTTGCATTAGCGATGTTGGGTATCTCTTGCACTTAAGCCACTGCAAGGGACGACATCTTAAAGCGGATGACGTTCAAGAAGTTTTTGTGCTATTGTGAGGACACCACACTTGGCATACATACATCCCAACAACCCCAAGAGACATCCTATAGAGGATGGCTAAAAGAAATGATTTTTCTTTATGAAATATCTGAAAGCCTTGGAGCAACATGATTCTCAGCTTGGAGATGAAGACTAGCTTGCAACATTGCACTTTGACAAAGATCATCTTGCAGCAACGTGAAGACCAGCTTGGAGATGGGAAATCCTTCTTGCCCATGCTTGTAGGAAGTGATGAAAGTTGACCAACATATCGATCAACCAAGCACCAAGCACATCTCTTCAATAGGCCAATTGGAATACTCCCACCCATGTGAAGGTCTTTCGTAAGGCCACATGCCTTCAAGGTGTAAGCATAGGTGATTGCATCTGGAAAGAGGCCTTCCCTTTGCATATGGTGACAACAACACACTGCAACACGTTTTTCTTTTTTGATTGGATTGAAAGCCTACGCTTAGGGAAAGGATCTCTGCCAAGTGAGCAGGATACACACTGAGCTCCACAACTATACGTTACTACAAAAAGCACAAAAGTTCTCTTGATTGAAGTATATGCCCAACATGACTATGGCAACAAAGCTCCAGGTTGTTTTGCATTTGACTCCTCTTTCTTGGATTTGTCAGTGGATTTACTACTGCTTTGTGAACACAAAATCAGACGATTACAAAAATTGAGTCTTTCTCTAAAAAATATAGATCGTATTGTCTGCACATGCTCTTCCTCTCACAACAAACAAAAGAGTAGCTACTCTACTTAGAGAGAGAGGGTATCTGCAGCCACAAGAAGATTTAGAAATTTTCTCATGTAGGAAAACGGAGTCTTTCACAATGTTTTTCATACAATGCACAACATCATGAGCTTCTTCTCGAGAGGCACCGCATACCTAGCTAGGTACGATTGGGCCCAGGGGACCACCAGGACGGAGATCCCCTACCCCCAATCGTACCTAGCTAGGTATGCAGTGCCTCCCTCACCAAAGCTCATGATGTTGAGGTAAGTCCCAATGTGGGAATTATTGTGAGAATTTGTCCAAAACTTCTTGTGAGCTCGTGGGAAGTCAAAATAAGTGTTCTGTTAATTGTACAAACATCTAAGTGGGATTGTTGCTCACTCTCAGAAGAAGAATGCAATGTAAGAATTTCTTGTTGGTGAGAGAGACAATCCTCTTACTGCAATGGACGCAAAGGGCTGCGCCACTTGGGGGACACTCAATGAAGGGGTGGCGAGATGCTGATTTGAAGTTGGGTGCCCACACAAACTGGTCGGGCTAAGAAACTCGCCCCAGATTTGGCCAAAGCATGATACATCCCACAACTAGCTATCTCATTCTGAATCTTATCATGCATGACAACATCTTGCATAAGGCCATATACCTTTAAGGTGCAAGCATAGGTGGTGATTGCATCTGGAGAAAGGCCTTCATTTTGCAACTTATGAAAACAACAGACAACTTTATAACTCTATCCTTGTTTAGTGTGTACAAAAGGTCATCAAGAACTCTTTGTGCTTGCATGAAGCACTGAAGGTGCCACCAACAACCCCACGAGGAAATCTCATCGTGAATTCTCTCATCCATGACAACAATGCGTTAGGACCACATGCCTTCACACTTGCTGCACTTAAAGCGCTCTAGGATATTTCTTGACCTTTTTGGTTGTTATGTGGGGTCACTTGGAGGGCACACATTTAGCGTACATAGAGAGGCCTTTACTTTGCATCTAGTGAAACCAACATAAAGCTTCTTGACCCTGTATTTGTTTGAGCATATCCTGCATTCAACGCCAAGAGAAAACATTACTGACAAAAAGGTCATCAATATCTCTCTGTGCTTGTGTGAATGTGGCACCACTTTCTTGCATTTGTCACAGGCGATGGTCGTCTAATTTTGACATAGCCACCGTCCAAGGCAAGTCAACCGTTGCTATCAACCGTAGAAATGTAGCCCCTATATTCTGTGCACTGACGTGTCAGCCCTACATGATTTCTTTATTACAGATGTTGGCGTGGCTAACTCCGAGCGCCTCTGACGACCAAGAATGGACCATGGTCGGCCCATTCTGTAGCAGGCGATCGATGGCAAGTAGAATTTTAAAGCATGTTTTTAGTGACTAGGGATACCTTGAACCTTGAGCAATTTTTAATCCTAAACTCTCGTTACCACTTAATATATATAATAACGGGGGATCTCCCCGAGGGAACTAGTGTTCCTCTCTCTTGCTGGGGGATCCACACTTGGTGGCTTCTTACATACCATGATCCTCATGGGAGAACACTCTTAATGGGAGCGTGATAATTCTCAATCCATTGGACATGGCACTTAAAGTTTTCTTAACCTCAGCTTACTCTTACGAGGTGCATTCACGACCTTACTACCCCCTCCCTCTCTCTCTTCCCTTGTCGCATAAACCCTATCCATCGTATACATGCACCTGCTCTATTGTGCATTCTCCTACCCTTCCCCCCCCTCTCTCTCATCATATATGCTCCTACTATGTTACCATTGGTGGCTGCATGGGGTGTGCTGCTGCATGGAAGCCTGCACCTGCCGAATGATCAGATCGTGGTGGGGATTTTAGCCACCCTATAAACACATGGGGCCTCAACCATATAACCCTTTGCTATAAAAAGAGGTGAGGGTTTCTTTGGCCCCTCACTTAGAATTGTTTGCATTGGTATGTGTATGTGAAAGAGAGTAGAGTGTGCATTGTTGCTTACTATGCATTATGGAATTGGTGCAACAACCATCTCAGGTTGGTAATTATCTGGTTCTGGTTTGCATCTTTTACTTGGGTTTTAACCGATTACTGCACCCTATACATATTTGGTTTTTTTCTCTCGACATACTGACATTGATGTGTAATTAGATTATTCTCACTGCCATATGGTGTTTCTTGGCTTGCTATCTGGCATAAATTGAGTATTTGACACATGTGTTTTTTTAGGGTTAAAAAAATTGGGGGGGGGGGGGGGGGGGGGGGGGGGGGGGGTGGCACCCCGCCCACCTAAACATTCTCAATGATGTCGTGCTTAATTAAGTTGGATGTGCCTTACTGTGTGTACTACCCGGCCGGGGCGCAACTTGTAATCTCTGCATACTGAAAACTGCTGCATGAAGGGCTTGATACATGGCACAATGGTGGTGCTACACATAATCTATACCTTCACTACTTAAAGGGTTTTATCGTGCTCATCACAAAATCT
Source organism: Adiantum capillus-veneris (assembly GCF_014529385.1). Taxonomy (NCBI): domain Eukaryota; kingdom Viridiplantae; phylum Streptophyta; class Polypodiopsida; order Polypodiales; family Pteridaceae; genus Adiantum; species Adiantum capillus-veneris. The sequence continues at coordinate 147,432,773 of NC_140941.1, read as the reverse complement.
GCATGGTTTTTGTGTGGCCTAGGTCCAATCAATTATGGCTAGTTGCAGTATCAATGTTTGTATGTGTGTCTGCTTGATATGGTCTACCATGATATGCACAAACTCTATTGAAAGATTCTTTTTGGATTTGTATACTTGTGGTTCTATTCACAACCTAGGCACTTGGCATTTGATATGGTTGCCTACCCTAAATGCATACTAAATGTACTCGTATATGGTTTTTTTTTTAAAAAACTCACGGATATCGATTTTCTGTCATGAACTAGTCTGTTGTAAGGTTGTTATAGGTGAAAAATAAGGGATGGCATCTCGTCCATTCGTGTACTCTCAGTTATTTGGCAAAAAGAGCCTGAGATTGATTGAGCAATATTTGGCTCCATCTTCGACTTGGGTTTTCAATTATACTTAAACTTGAAGCATTTAAAATGTGGTAATGGCTTAGACAATGTCTCTTAAAGATGTATTTTCTTTGGAATAAAGACTATGGAGCGGGTATTGGTTTTTTAATACATTGAATAGGGCATCTCTTTGCTTTGGACAAATCTCTGAACAGCTTGGTAAATAGCCGGTAGGGCAAGAAGTTGTATTATCTCTGTACGGACCACAAAATAACAACATTATGTTGCATGGCACCAATGGTTTGATTAGTTACAATTTAAAAAAAAGGGTGGGGATGGGCATATGACACTTGGATCAGAAGGGGTAGTGACCTTTTGATTAGAATTTTAAAATATTTAAATAACTATTTAATGGCTCTAAAAATTGAGGTATTCCTAATGGCTTCAAAAAAATTAAAAGGTATTCTTATTTCAAAGATTCCCTCAACAAAAGAAACGGCGCACTAGTCTATAGCGCATAGAAATGGGCAATGATGAAGCACATAAATTTGCAATAGTGAAGGTATTCTTAATTCAAAGATTCTCTCAACAAAAAAACAACGTGCTAGTCTATAGCACATAGCAATGGGTAATGACGAAGCACGTAGATTTGCATTGGTATTAGCTTGGAAGGATGGATACAACATTGAGAGAGAGAGAGAGAGAGAGAGAGAGAGAGAGAGAGAGAGAAGAGAGAGTGCAAAGAAAACACTAAAGAGAAGAGAAGAAAAACGCTAAAGAAAAAATGAAGGAGAAGAGAAACACCTCTTTATATGGACACAAAAGGTCTTTTGACTTTTCACCTTCATTTGTCTTTTGACTTCCGCCTTCATCTATCTTTTGACTTTCCACCTTCATCCGTCTTTTCATTTCTTAAGCTCACCCTTCACTTATGCACTTAATATGTTTTGAGAGAATTTTTATTTTTTTGAGATTGGGGAGACCTAATAACCTTATTTATAACCTATAGTAAATCCACTTGTATCTCAAAGGAGTGATGAACTTTGTGATTGCAAGGAAAAAGGAATGTAAATAAAAATAGAAAACATATTTTTAAAAAAATAGAGAGAAAGTTAAAAATACTCGGGACAATAGGTTTTATGTTAAAAAAGTTGTAAAATGGACATGGATAACAACTGATCGACACATATAAACAGATTCAAGGCTAACATATATGTTGTCTTGTTTGAATGGATGCAAGTGAGGACTCTATCCTTTCTTAGATTTTTTTGGCATAGCAGGCGTCTATTAATATACTCGACTCTTGTCACATCATAGAATGACTTGTAGTGACTCTCTCTTGAGCAAAGATACTGGAATTGGACCTCATTCTTATATCTATGTACAAAAATAATTCAAAGATTGAGTTTTTTTTGTGCTACCCCTTGTTCCTTGTCTAAAGACAAATGCTTTTGAATTGTTATGTTTGTTTGTGTATATGCATTAATTCAGAACAACAACAAAACACACACACACACACACACACACACACACACACACACATTATTCATTGACTAAGTAGCTCCTAACTGCTTCATTTAGCTATAAGATTTGAACATGGGAGCTAACACACGCGCACACATGTCCTTACCAACATATTTTCAAGCTAGTTACGATGTAGAACGCTCACAACAATAGACTTAGTGGTATAAGTTCCCACCTAGGCATGATTCTCTATTTACTTCCCTTCACTAATAACCACTAAAAAGGACTCAACTCAACATTACATCCTAGCCACGGACATATTTTTTGAATTTGTTCAAAAAACAATAAATCAATAGATTTTTATAGCTGAAAAAGCGTCAATGTTTTACAAAAAAATGTAGAAAATTTCAAAGTTTCTCCTCTCTAGGATGAACTCTTGATGACCTTGTTCTCATGCTCCTTTCTAGACAAACCTCTCACCTCAGCACTATAGTTTTACATTGAGAACCATTTTTTGAGAAAAATCATTTTTTCAAACATACAAAATTCCTTTCCTACAATTTGCCAAGAGGAAGTTTCTTATGAGTTTTTACACTATTTTTTGGCGGATTATCTCCTTTTCCCCTTGCCCTCAACCGGCTTTTTGGAAATTGAAAACGGCATGATATATTAAGATGAGACACATTTGTCGTGAACACTGTGGAGATCTCTACACTTTGAAGTAAATTATTTTCACTAGTTAAAAACTTTTTTTCCCTAGCCTTGCACGATTATAGTTTTTTATTACCTTATTAAATTGATGGTGTTTGTTACCTTGGCATAGCTGGTGTCTATTACTAATGTACCTGACTCTTGTCACATCATAGAATGATTTGTATTGAATCTCTCTTGAGCAAAAACACTGGAATGGGATCTCATTCTTATATCTATGTACAAACATGATTCAAAGATTGAGTTCTTTTGGTGCTACCCCTTGTTCCTTGTCTAAAGCCAACTCTTTTGAATTGTCATGTTTGTTTGTGCATATGCATTGATTTAAAATAGCAAAACACACACACACACACACACACACACACACACACACACACACACACACACACACACACACACACACACACACACACACACACACACACACACACACACAAGTAATTTTACTGATAAAAGACAAGCCAAAGTAGGTTCAATGCTTTTCTTTGATACCCTATGGGATCCTCTACTAACTATGCTTGCACCTCAAGTTTGGGGGATTTTTTATGAGCTAAACTCAGCTTGGGGATAGTGTGGTCCTACCTCTAATGGGGTGCCTACCCTTTATCCTAGTTTTATGTGACATTCACACAATTAACTTAGAGGTGGTAATGTGCTCCTTAACTGCATCATGCCAAATATCTCTCTCTTTACCTCATAACTATGGCGGGATCTCTCTGCACTTGCATGCTCTTTGATGATTCCCCCTCTCTCATTCTCTCCCCTTTGATGAGTTATCTCGGCGGCTGCCATATCTAGCCTGATGAATTGAGCAATGGAAGTGACCCGCCCTACTGGTCATACTCATTACATCTTCCATAATAAAAGGAGGTGAGGATGGCTCCTTGCCCCTCACTTAGCTTTATATTTGTGTACCGCGTGTGTCTGTGAAAGAGAGTATTGAGGGCATTTTTTAACCTGTTTACTCACTGGCCATGGATTTGGTTGTTAAAGATGGCGCTTCTCACGTTCGTTAAACTACTGTGACTACTTCTGATTTTACTCAATTTTTTTACCTGAAGGTTTGTTTTCCTGCATCATGTTAATATGGAAGACGATTTGGGGTATACTGCGCATTATAATAACTTGATGAGGCTTGGGCATTTTGGTAGTGATTCCTAGCGTGGTGATAAGGTATGACTAGCAGAAGGCTTTTCTATTCAGATGTTTGATCTCGAACTGGCTACTGATGATGGTTCTTTGACATGTGTTTTTTTCATTTAAAGTCTGGTTTATAAATAGAAAGTGTGTGGGATGATTTTTTGCTCCCATTGATTGTTATTTTGGCTCAAATAATGGGCCCACTAAACCTACCTGGCGATATGCAAACATGATAACTGTTTACTATAGGTGATGAGAAGTGGTTCTTCATAACTGTGACAGTTTGTATTCTGTGATTTCACTTCACAAACGTTTTGACTATTGTGGTGTAGGCGGGTTTTTTTTTTAGAATGGACCGAAAGTAACAAACCTAGCTTAGGACCCTAATACATTGTAAATTGGGTGTCGAAAACCCTTGCATAAATGATTCCCTTGCTTTGGTTGAAAACCTTTGCTGACAACTATAATAATAGCATTTTGTACTCACTGTTGTAAGTTTCTGTGTGAATAATAAAGTCTCTTTTTGTTGGAAAGATATGAATGGTTTACCCTTGACTCTAAGTGGGGTACTGATGTATTGAGCATAGTTGCCTAAGAGGCAGTTATTGTTTTTAACGTAGATGTGGGGTTTATTGGTTTGCTTACTTTTGGGGTAATCTCTAATCCCATCAGATATCGTATGCTTAATAGGCTAAGAACATATTAAGCGATGACACTTTTTTGTGATAAGTTTAACTAGATTAAGTCTAGGTGGACTTGATTCAGAAAGTTTTTTTCTTAACACAAACCAAAGCAGATGGAGGCATGATCATGGATATTGTCTTAACCTAACGATAGATCTTTAATAAAAGGTGATATCTCAAGTGGTGATTGGGTTACTTTATGGCTTTATGGTATTTCTGAATGAGGTTGTAATATCTAACAATATGGAAAAGTTATATTGACATGTGGGCTAATAAAGACACTTGGATTAGAAGGGGTGTGGTGGCCTTCTAGTGATCAAAATGATATGTAAGTTTTTTTTTGGGCTATATAGAAACGATATATATAATTACTTCCTATCATTGGGATAATACAACTTTTTTGAACAAAACAATTTTTTAGCTAAGGAATCAGATGACATGATCACTTTGGATAGTAGTTTTAAGTTTTTTTCTTTTTTGCAAGTTGGACATGGATAACAACTGATACAGTCCATTGACACCTATAATACACATTCAAGGCTAACGTATCTGTTGTCTTGTTTGAATGGATGCAGGTGAGGACTCTATCCTTTCTGGGATCTTTTTTTGGCTTAGCTATTGTCCACCTTTGACACGACAAGATGCTCAGTCCTCTATAAAACATATGACATAGAACTTCATGTATACTTGTATGTTTGAGTGAGACCTCATTCGTATAACAATGTACAAAAATAATCCTAAGACTTATTTTTGTCCTACCCTTGGTCACTTGTCTAAAGCCAGCTTACATGTTCATATGTGTTTATTTATAAGAATAATACAACTACACACACATTCGTGGTATGGATAGCTTGCTCAACCTAAGCAAGAACGTGTCCTTTTGGAGCTGCCTCTACGAGTATCTACAAATAGGAAGTGCTACAACAAGCAACACGTTGGAGATTTTTCCACCAAGAACTTGCTTACTAGAAACACACATATGTAAGCGACATATTTTAATCATACATTGCATTATTCTTTCCATTACATGTGGGAAAATTTCCTTTCGCAATTCAATTTTCATATTGCTAGTAAGCATAATCACGTGGCCAATGAATTATCACGACGATCAAGGGAAAATGTGGTGTCTATAGCAACTCACAATTATCTATCTTACATGATAGATGAATATGCTATTGACCCTGATTTTAGGGATATAATGTGAGCCCTTGCCTTAGGGAAGAAAGAGTAACCATTCACCTTGGAGGATGGTTATATTCTCCATGGCAATAGGCTATGTGTTACTCACTCCCTTTGTGAGAAAGCGATGGATAAATCTCATGCTCCTTCCTATGTGGGACATAGAGGGATTCAACCTACTCTTCAAGGAGTAGAGACGTACTTTTATTGGCCCACCATGAAAGTGGACATACAAGAGTATGTCCAAATGTGTGGTATGTCAAAAGACAAAGTATGATAGAGAGAAGCAACTTGGATTACTTGAGTCCTTGCCAATCGCTAATTTTCCATGGGAGAGTATATCCATGGATTTGAAAACATACAAGAATATGTTTCCAAATGTGTGGTATGTCAAAAGACAAAGTATGATAGAGAGAAGAAACTTGGATTACACCAACCATTGCCAGTTCCTAATTCTCCATGGGAGAGTATATCCATGGATTTTATATGTGGATTACCTAAGTCTATCCATGGGAATACTTGAATATGGACAATAGTCAACAGGTTTAGCAAGCAAGCACACTTTATTCATGTCAAAAATAATATTAAGGCACACCAAATGGCAACCCTCGCCATATCCCAGATTTTCAAACACCATGGATTGCCAATATCCATCGTGTTAGATAGAGATCCTAGAATGAAGAGTAACTCCTTGAAAGGTCTCTTTGAAAATCTAGGTACAAGGTTGAATTCTCTTCGGCCTATCACCCACAAATGACGGCCAAAATGAGATAGCTAACCTTAAGATTCTCAATCTACTAAAGACATATGTTACAAAAGTGGATCAATGCTCACAATGGGAGAACTATCTACCACTTGTAGAGTATGCGTACAATAACATTGTCCATACTACTATAGGAAAGGTATCTTTTGAAATCATTGAGGGAAGACCTAAAAGTTCCTTGCTATAAATGGAGTCCTGTGTCCAGGGCATGTAGAACAGCTAGTAGCTCTTTTTCATATATGCCCAACACTTGTTCATCGGTATTGAGTCTTCAACTTTAAATATGCTATGGCATGCCCTTTGTGGAGCAAGACTTCTCCAAGGCAATCTCCACAAGCATCACATTGGACCTCAAATGGCTTTGAGAGTTCCGGTAGTGTAAGCATTGGTTGGGAGGTAAGCTTTTCTTTAAGCTTATCAAAAGAATTTTTCTCTTTGGCAGTCCATACATACTTAACATTCTTTTTTGTTACGTCATGAAATGGTTCCAGCTATTTGAAAGATTTTTTCTATGAAGCATCTATAGTATGCACACGTACCTATAAAGCTTCATAGCTCATGTAGATTCCTTGGCTTAGGCCATCCCTTTATTACCTCTAACTTTGATGGATCCATAAGGATACCATCTTGAGAGATAATGTGACCTAAGTATTGAATCTCTTGAAGGAAAAATTCACTCTTCTTTTGGTTAATAATAAAAATATTATTCTCCCTCAAAGCTTGAAAGGTTACCTAGAGATGTTGCTTATGCCCCTCGAGAGAATTGGAGTAGATGATGATATCATCAAAGAACACTCTAGTAAACTTGTGGTAGGGCCTAAAAGTTTTTTTCATTAAGCGGTTGAATGTGGCCGGAGAATTTGTTAAGCCAAAAGGCATGACAAGATATTCATAAAGACCAAACATTGTGTAAAAAGGAGTCTTTACAATATCTTCATTCACTATCCTTATTTGATGATAGCCACTTTTTAGGTCAATTGGTATCTGATGAGCAGTAAATGCAGCACATGAGCCAAGATCCTATTGATCAGAGTGAAACCATATCCAAAGACATCCCAGATGCTTACAAATTTCAATGGAGCTAGGCATTGCAAGCTCAAAGACGAGGTGCAGATAGAAGTCCAAAAAATTGACTCATGTAGCTATCTAGAAATCTGCACAAGCCATCAAATCATACAGTTGGTGCATATGTAATTAGGACCATTGTACATGGATTACACTGGTCAAATGTATAGTCAAGAGCCACAACTAGAAAATCTAATAGATCAACCAATAGAAGCAAACAAGTCTAATCGGAGAACCAAGTCAAAGGCAATACAAAGTTCAAGATGGAGTAGTCTAAAGTCTGATGCTAAGTGTTATGCAAGAAGATGTTGACAACTTGGCAAGCACAAAAGTAGAGACTTCTAAGCAAGAGCTTGAGATGGAAGAACTAATTGAAATACCACATGTGATGGTATATTGCTTAGATTGTGGAAGAATAGGTGGACATTTTTCAGAGGATTGTCCTAGAAATCCAAACAACAAGACATAGCAACTGCAAAGCGAAGCACGAAGAAAATTGGAAATGCAAATTTTGATGTAAGTGCATCTAACTCCTCATTTTTTATACAATCATATGCTTCTGTATTACCATTAGAAGCACCAGTAAAAGCACGGAAAATTTAGAAGCTGCATGAAGATGCACAGACACCTAAAATGTTTAAATTGGAACCTTTTAACAACATATTCTTGAGTGAATTTAGTCAGAGCATCCAATTATCACCCTAGGCCAAAAAGAGTGTTAGGATTGCAAGTGAATCTGCATGCACGACCAATATTGTGCAATCATTTATAAGTGTAGGGACATATCAAAGTGAATGCTGCTAGCATTGTATGACACACATAATTCATATGCACACTATGTACACCAAAAAGGGCAATCGTACAAAAAGAGTCGACCAATGTTTGAGAGACCTAGATACCAACTCATGGAATTGTGCCTAGTGATAGATCAAGAGGCATTTCATATCTCAGAGGAAAGAATATATTATAGCCCATCCTCTCTAGAGCTGAATGACATTACACGAGTGAACCCAGAAATATGTCCAGAGCCAAAATCTCACCCATCGGAAGTCAAGCTTCAACGTTGTGACTACACGAGCATATACTTTGATCAAAATGTATTCCGACGTAGATATAGACGACAATATACAATCTATGATGCCTTGGGTCCTGAAACCACAAAAGCTCATGTCATAGGAGACCCACGAGATAGAAAATAACAAGGTGAAGACAATGCAATTTACAGCTTGACTTGGGAAAACGTCATGTTTCACGAAGGTAAATAGGCAACTATGCAGAGGGTTTACAAATGCCAAACATTGATAGTGCAATACATAGTATGCCTTCACAGTCTCAAAAGGTGAGATCAAACCAGAGCCAAACAGTCTTGAGCCCTTATCATGGAGAAAGTTTTAGTAATCATCGTAGGAAGGGGGGAGCTGCAAACCCAACAAATTTAGCTCATGTACTAGGAAACACAACATCAATTAGAAGCCCTAGAATGTCTAACCAGACCCCTTCAAAGCACAAACCATTGAAAGAACATATGGTTGTTGGAAGTTCCGAATTGACCCAAATTTCATCAGAATTTGTTGACAAATGCTTCTATGAAGATCGTCAAGGACAAAAGTTTCAGCTAATCTCCATAAGTCAAAGTCAAAAGATTACAAATCCAGTAGTATTCAAGAAATTTCATGTGACCAAGCTCACATATGAATATCGAGATGCAGATGGCAATGAATAACAAAAAGTTCATGACTTTGTACAAACCCTTATGGATGTCCAGACTGAAGTCAAGGATTATCTCAAGATGATGCAAAGCCTCAAGTTGCCAGAACAGGTAACAACAAGGTCAAAATCATCGGAAGCTAAAGCTCAAAAAGCTACACAAAGGTCACCACCAAAATCTCCTCCAAAGAGACAGATTTTGCCAGAAAGTACAATGGATCTTTTAAGATCAAAAGTTACTCAAATGCAGGTAGATACTGCTCAACAGTTGCAAGCAAAAGGTGCAATAGCACAACAAAATGAGCCAACATTGAATGAAGTAGGTGGTCAAAGCAAAGGAGATGTAGAAAAAGTTCAACTCAAGGATGCTGCCACAGCAAGATCAATTAGTACAGAAAGAAATCACGAGATGTTCAAGTGCAACATTATTAGTGAACATGAAGAAAAGTTGTCAATTGAAGTAAAGCTAGATTTTTAGTTGGACAAGAACCTCGTGTCTTTTTGCACTTAGAAAAAATGTGGCCAACCACAGATGGAAGATTCTCTCGAATTCATTAGCATATTTGGAAACAAATGAGCAGAATGTTGGGGAATCATTTTGCGGACAATCGGGAAGCAATGGTAAACCCAAAGACCAATCACTCATTGTCAATTGAATCAACAGATAAAAGCCCTAGTGGAACACAAAGTCTCAAATCATCTTCCATAGAGACCAAGCTAAAGCAAGATGACATCGCAAAAAACCAAGAAGGATCTTCAAGAGAACCACCAATGAGAATAGCTATAGTCCTCATCATTAGTGCAATTAGATCAAGTGTCAGATGCAATGCTCTATTGGATAAAGAAGCAAAGTGCAATATGGTTTCAGATAACATCCAAAGAATCACCCATGAGATGATCATAAGAGTCGAAGTCTATTAACTTAATCTTGGTGGAGTGACGTAGAGTCCAACAATCACACACAATGTACAATAAGATGAGAGCACATATTCTCCACAACGAAACCCCTTCTGAAAAGGGTACTAGATGGTAAAGCCATGACATATGCTTTCATAGCTACACCTTCTTTCTGAAGAGCCCCTCAAAGATCTTTCTTGTACAACATATTGTTTTTCATGCATTTTTGTGTATGCATATATAGGATGTCCCATCATTGGACATATGCATTAGATATTGTTTTTTGCTTCCACCTATGCACCTTGAGTGGACTATAACAGGCAAACCAACTTCCCATATTGCTACCCTTATATTTGTTACCCTCATATCCATCAACAAATAGTCCCTTCAATACTTTAATAATATTTCCCCTGCACCTCACTTCTCTACTTCTCTTGGACAAACGCTTAATTAATAAACAGACGCCTCGCTATTATGCTGCTACAACGGACAAATGCGCCATTATCTCTCACACCAAAAGGAAACTCGGACTAAGGAAGATGCTACAACGGAATATACATGATAAAGAGAGAAAAAAACCAAAAAATTATACAAGATAATAATTCAAAAATTATACAAAGTTGGAAAAAACCGCTTTTTGATTTAACTTGCACAATCCTTCAATCAAATTCAAGTTACACCTTGGTTACACATCTCAAATAGTTCACCCATACACATTTTACAACGAACTCAAGCTCATTTGATTCACACAAAGGTCACATGTAGTTTAAATATAATTGGGGATGGCCGATATTATTGCCCACTCACCCCATATGTTGTTTTCGAGCTTTCGGACTAAGGATCATTCATCCCTTAGGCCGAGGAGCTATAAGTTACACTAGTAAGGTAGTTGACGTTACATTAAGTGATTGATCATGGGCCATGTATATATATATATGTACATGTACGAAGGAATGGCCACGTATTAAACACACCTCATATAGAACTAGTCTGGCCTTTAAAGTCTAATGTATAATTGATAAAGTCATTGATGATGATGGAGGGGAGGAAAGGGCCCCGGACGAAGCGGAGGGAGAGGGCGGAAGGAGGGGGTCGGCGGTGGGGGAGGGGAGGCGGCCGCGGCGGTGGCAGCGTTAGTGATGTCGTGGATGCTTGAGCGGCGCTTTTCCTTGTGGATGGAATTGAGGCGGATAAAGTACTTTTGCGCGTGACTGGCCACCTGCGTTGGTGTGCGCGACACCACAAAGTTGCGCGAGATGCTGCGCCAGTCCCCCTTGCCGAACCTGTCCAGCCCCAGCAAGAACAACCTGCAAAACAACCTCCTCCTCATCAATAGGGCCGCCGCGCTTATATTGCAAAGACGGCTTTATATGCATGCATACCTGTGCTCTTCCTCCGTCCAAGGAACCCCCTTCTTCCTCTCTTGCTCCGAAGCCTTGGCCTTGGGCGCTGGATACAGCCCGGCCGCCATGGAAGCTCCGCTATTAAAAGCACTCAGCTCCTCCCAAGATGGGGTGGGCGACGAGCAGCTGCCACGGTGGGCGCGGTAATTGGGCGTGGAAACTTTTCCGGCCTCAATGGCAGCCACGTCTTCCAGAAGCAGACCGTAATGACTCTTCACTTCAGCCGCCGACTTGCCAGGCACCAGGGCTGCCACCTTCAGCCATCGTCCATCTGCCTCCGCCGCCACCTCCTCCTCGGCGCAGTAGAGCGCCAACGCTTGCTCAAATCGCTTGTTCTGTTCTCCTGTCCAGCGCGTTTCCTGCCGCTGCTGCTGCTGCTGATGATGATGACGATGATGATGGTCGGGCCAGGGCGTCATTTCCTCTCTGCTGCTCAAAATGGTCAACATTTATATTCCTAAAGCTGCCCTTTATCCAACGTGGAGATGCTCATTGCTCAAATCTTATCCACTCTCTTACTTTCCTTGTTAGTGGCGTGTGCCCCCTTCTACCCTACCTACCTAAACACCTTAAAGGTTCTTCTCACCTTGGTCTCATGGCACCACGTGGGCTTCCACACTCCTAGCCTAAGGTTCATCTCGTCACACTGCTCTATTGTGTGCCGCTTGGCTTTCCAAATTGTGTCTCTTTCCTTTACCGTGATTATGTTTATTTTGCTTTTTTGTTCCACCATAGCACCACCATCTAGAGTTAAACGAGAGACGTGCATGCGCTCTCTGCACACATGAGAAAGAGGAGGAGAAGGCCGCGTGCAAAGTAGCTATGCTTGCTAATGTGGAGACCAAGGATCGGGTCACTATAGCTCCAGTGGGGAGAGCACACTTTAACCCCATTTTTGCAAAGTTGACCATTTGAAATAATTGTGAAACACATTCCTCTGAAATAGCCATGTATTCCTTTGTAAAGGGTCGCATGGGGGACAATTTGGATCCATGTACCACAATCGAATCAGAAGCTTTTGGAAATGTTGTACTTATTGGACAAGCCTTGTGTATGTTGCTATTAGTGCTCTCTCTCTCTCTCTCTCTCTCTCTCTCTCTCTCTCTCTCTCTCTCTCTCTCTCTCTCTTTGGCGGCATGAAAGTTTGGGAAAACTTTCATTGGCTGATGAGTCTCTCTCTATCTTTCCCCACACTTGCATCGTGCTTCTGCTCTTGTACCGAACTGTCTCCCTCCCATTTTCTCTTCTGACTCTACATCATGGCTTCACCCCCTGTGTACCTAGATCACTCCTCCCTCTCTATGACCGCTTTGCATCGCCTCATCCAAGATAAGAGAGAGAAGAATTCATGATAATGGCATGCTAATTGACACTTAAGCACATGATGATTGCACAATAGAATTGGAGTAGAAGGTAGACACAAAATGCTTATTTGATTGCTTAGAAAATGACTACAAGAAGGCTCATTATATAGAGCTAGCCAAGGCATCTCATCAGGCATCATCTATGACATCACATATAGGCTCAGATAAGCCTATATGTGACTTGTAACTTGCAACTTGTAAAATTCGTATACATAGTTTTAGGGGGTTTTTGGGTGGACTATGCTATCTCTAGGGAAATGCGCATGACCTAGAAATGCCCCTTATGGGTCCATATACCCCCTAGGGTACCTTTTCCCATGCTATTGCATGATTTCTGCCACCTTGATTGCCTAGTAGACAAGAGGTACATCATATGGGCGAAAAAAATCATGATCTCAAGGAGAGGTTCACAAAGAAGGTCAGGATCATAGGAGGAAGCCCATTTCCAATAGTCCTCCCCTTGGACTTAGGACTATGGTAGACACTCATTCATTCATTCATACATCATTCATACGCCATAAAGGCTAATCATTCATATGCCATAAAAAGCTCATCGTTCATACACCATAAAAGACTCATCATTCATGGGGTTTTGTGTCCTCGTAGAACATATGTTACAAGAGCAACATATCCTTCATCTTCATCCCATTCTTATTCCTTTGTTAGAAGAGCAACATATCCTTCATATTCATCCCATTCTTCTTCCTGTGCTACACGATCTTCGTTTTTGTATCCTCCCCTTGAAAAACTTTCACTTCATATCCTTCATGTGCTTGATCACATGTTACTTGATTCTTTGCTACTTATTTTAGACTCGAATCTTGGAGGTAAATCATGTGCAAGAGCCTTGGATGAAAGTTCTTCTTGAAGTAATCCAAGCTCAAAAACCAAGTCTTTATGCTCCTTCATCAGGTGCCAATGGATACTAGTGGATGATGGCTTATGCTGCTGCTTCGGGTCCCACAACTTCATTCTTGCTTGGATCTTAGATCTCATGTGTTATCTATAATAGTCCCTCCATGTTTTGAGATGTTGTGATGATCTTTGTGGCTCCTTCATTCGAGGCTACACTTGAGGAAACCATAATTCTTCTAGAGGTGATCTTATCCAAAGAGATTCTCTTGGAAAGTGTCTAACCTCTCACAAATGCACAATCGCCCACTTAGGTGATGGTAAAGTGTTGCAAGTCGTTGTGCTAAGATGCAATTATTTTTTAATGCAAAGAGAGAGAGAGAAAGAGAGAGAGAGAGAGAGAGAGAGAGAGAGAGAGAGAGAGAGAGAGAGAGAGCTCTCTCTCGGAGCCAAGAAACCCCTCTCTTTCAGAGAGAGAGAGAGAGAGAGAGAGAGAGAGAGAGAGAGAGAGAGAGAGAGAGAGAGCTCTCTCTCGGAGCCAAGAAACCCCTCTCTTTCAGAGAGAGAGAGAGAGAGAGAGAGAGAGAGAGAGAGAGAGAGAGAGAGAGAGAGGGGTTTCTTGGGGGAGTATACTCTCCCACTCTCCCTCTCTCTCTCTCTCTCTCTCTCTCACACACACACACACACACACACACACACACACACACACACATTGTGTGAAGTGCAAAGTGCAAGAGCTCCATCTCCTTCTGCAAGCTAGTAGGGAAGTTGAGAGCCTACACCAACACTCTTCAATATAGGCATAGATATATCCATTGATATCTACGTGGCTATGCTCATATAGCAATGCAAATATTGATGCCTATATTAATTAATTTGATATCGATGTTGGATAACCATATATATCCACATGTATGTAGATGCTTGCAGGTACAAAAGTTTTGGGATGATAGGACCAAGAACCAATTTACCGTTGTCAACAAATCTGAACTTTTGAAAATAATGACAAATTCACCAACGCCAATTTAACCTAAAAACATTAGGATGATAGGAAATTTGAAGAGAATTTTTGTTGCATTTGATACAAATGTGTTATATACAAGGGATTGCCAACATCGAAGGTAAAAACATTTGTTTATAGTGTAAAAGGCTATTTAAATCACGAAAACGGGTGAATGCCTCAAATGAAAATGACGTATGAACACTAAGTAAAATGTTTGGGTACAAAATGGGAGAATTGTATCATCCCCAATAGATACATTTATATAAAACTAAAAGATATGGTAGCAAATGAGTGCACTACTCTGGATCAGATGTTTCCTCATGCTGTAAGGGCGTTCAAGTTGGATCTACAAAATAAAAAAAGACCCAAAAAAATTTATATAGCTAACAACCTGATAAACGACACATAGTCTAACATAAATGAAATTAGTGATTAAAGTTTATACATATTACCTTGACAAGTCAAGATACCAAAATCTACATGAGCTCAGTAAGACCATGGCTTACACCATTGCCGCCACATTTACATGCTTTTAAAAAAAAAACTTGGATTGGGTTGGTTTTGCTATGACATACGAGTGTGATGAGTGGTTTTTGGTTTCATGCTCAGTAGTTCATGTATATCATGGTTGAGCAAGAAGAAACCTACTATGGCCACCTCTACTTGTGAAGCTAAGTACAAGGTAGCTTTTATAGCTATGGTTGAGTGTGTGTGGCTCAAATGCCTTCTGGCTAATTTGGGAGTTGGACACATGTGTGGAACTCTCATCTTCATTGATAGTCATAGCACATTAGAAGTTGCAATGAATCTAGTCTTTCATGCTTGCACAAAGCACATTGAAATGCATTATCACTTTGTTAGGGAGAGACCCTCAATTGGGGAGATCAGCTTGGCATATGTTGCAACATAGGAAAACCTTGCAAGTTTGTTTACGAAGGCATTACCTCATGAGAAGTTTGGAGCTTTTTAGAAAGATTTGGGATTGCTTCCCTTTGTGGAGTGATCATGTCCATAGGGCATGGAACTTCCCATTTGCCAGATCTCGCTCATTGCATCACCCCTAGGGGGATAAGAAAACTCTTATTTGAGCCAAATCACAAAACAATAATGGGTTTGCATTTTACAAAAGATCAAATTTTTAAGAGACTAAAATGGTTGGGTGTCTATTGGCCATTAATGAAAATAGATATCCATAGATATGTCGATATATGTGAACAATGTTGTGAGGTATCTCCAATACTTTTTGCCATGCTATTCCAAATTATTGCGGTACCAACATGCGGTAAATATTGGTGAAATGCCTTTTGAGAAAAAAAATTCCTAAAACAATGAGTAAGTGTATACAAATTGCAATTGAGACCAAGGTCCATAACTATGCTCTTATTGGAGAATAGCTATATTGGCAGGGAAACAATCAACAACTTCGCTTATATGTTGGATTAGGGGGAGGATATATTTTAGCCAATACCACATCTAAACCTATTATGCTGGTTGGAATTTGGTGGCCTACCCTATTTTGAGATATGAAAGAGTATGTCAAGCATTATAATGCTTGCCAAATGGAAAAATGCCACAAAGACAAAATAGTATGTCATTAAAGCCTATGATGGGGACAAGAGCATTTGGTAAATGCGGCATTCATTTGTAGGGCCCATTCAACCGCCAACGCATAAGAGCTAGCCTCAATATGTAGCCATAGACTATTTGACCAAGTGGACTGAAGAAAAAACCACTAAAAAGAACGATGCAAGAATATGTCTTTATTCATGTGTTTGAGTATGTATTACAAGATACCGTTGGCCTACCAAGATAGTAAGTGATAGGGGCACACACTTTTTGAATGAAGTGATTGAACATTTATTACATGAGTTCATGATCATTTATAATAATTCAACACCCTACCATCCTCAAGCCAATGGTCAAGTCAAGAATGCCAACAAGGTAGTGAGCTCGATTCTCACCAAAATAGTTAGTACATGTAGCACAACCTGGAAAATGTAGTTGCCTTTTGCATTATGGGTCTATGGAGTTGCCTACAAATTTTATTGAGCACCAATCCATTCAATTTAGTCTACATGCTATATTCCATATTGCCAATGCAATTCTTATTGCCTACTTTAAGAGTAGCAAAGCAATTAAAATGGGCAAGCCATTGATTTTAGGAAAGGGTAGAAGAATTAGAAAAGCTAGATGAGCAAATAATTAACTCCATTGAATATACCTATACAAGAAAAATAAAACTCTCACTTCATTACAAAAGAGTTCACAGAGGACCTAGTCTCAATGTAGCCCTTGTAGCAAAATATCCCAAAGTTCAAAAGGCCTTGCTAATGGACCATTTTTCATAGAAGGTGTCTCACCTAAGTAGTGAGGATGGAAAGCTTTCCACATTGGATGGAGATGTCACGGACAATTGGATTAGTGGTCATAGAATAAGAAAGTATCATTTACTACCAAACCACCGATAAAATGTGTTGGGGATTAGGGTTGTAGGGATGCACACACAACTTGGAGAAGATGAAGAAGCTCAAGGAACACAACAGAGAGTATATTGCCTAGTGTGCAAAATAAAAAGATAACATAGCCCTAGAGTGATGGGCATATATACAATGTGTGGGGGCTCCGAGTGAGGGAAAAGTACCCCAATAGTCCAAAGTGTGTTCACACACTTTGGACCACCGGGGGGAAAAATCTCCTAGTGAGGGAAAAGTACCAGGCAGTCCAAAGTGTGTTCACGCATGGGTGAAAAAACCTCCTAGTGATGGAAAATTACCCCGACAATCCAAAGTGTGTTCACACATCACTACTACATCTATAGTAACAAATCCCACTTAGGAGTGATGAGGTGAATGAGAGCTAGCACATAGTGTATTAAGAAGATCCATGCCCTAAGAACATGATCAATGCACAAAGGGAAGCAAGCCCAAATCTTTGCAAAAATCTTGAAACTTCTCACAAGGTAATGCCTTTGTGAATAGGTCTACAAGGTTGTCCTCTGTAAGCACATAAGCCAAGCTAATCTCTCCTACTCTGAAAGTATCTCCCTGACATAATGATAATGCACCTCAATGTGCTTTGTGCAATCATGAAAAATTGGGCTCCTTGTAATTGCCAATGCACTCGGACTATTAAAGTAGATGATGTTGGTAGTGTCCTCTCCAACAGCCAAATAAGGCGTCTGAGCCATACACACTCAATCATAATTATGAATACTTCCATGTACTTAGCTTCACAACTAGAAGTGGCCACAATAGGTTGCTTCTTACTCAACCATGATATGCATTACTTGTTGAGCATGAAACAAAAACCACTTGTGGACACTCGTGTGTCATAACAACTATCCGAGTTCAAAAAAGCCTGCAAATTTGGCGGCAATGATCTCCCCTTGGGATAAAATATCCCAAGATGTAGCAAAAGATCTTTTAACACCTTGCCAATGCTTCAACCTGGGCTATGCATAAATTTGATGATTTGTGAGACTGCAAGCTAAATATCCGACCTTGTGTTGGAAACATAAGTAAGGCATCCAAATTAATTTCAAACCTATTTCCATTGGAGTAGCAATAGGGTTGCAGTCCTCAAGTCCAAACTTACATAATAATGTCTCTATGTAATATATGATAAAGAGCGTTATCCATAAGACCATCATGAAGAATTTACTTCTATTCTATTTCCATTGGAGTAGCAATAAGGTTGTAGTCCTTAACTCCAAACTTACATAGCAATGTCTCTATGTATCTTGCTTGACATAGAGCAATACCTCTATCACACTCCTTAAGTTATATGGCCAAGTAATGATGCAAAAGCCCCAAGTCTTTCATCTTGATAGTAGCATTCAATCCAACCTCAAATCCAACAATGTGTGTCTCATTTGGACCAACAAGCAGTAAATCCTCTACATGCAAAACGATGATGAGATATACATCACCCTCACGTTTGACATATAAAGTTCTTTTAGTTGTCGGAATACTACAAGATCCTTGTATAGCCAAATCAGTGTAAGCTTTCTCATACCAAGAACAAGGAGAATGCTTCAACCCATATAAAGGTTTCTTACATTTTCACGCTTTCTTTTCTTTTCCTTTCTTGATAAAACCACGAGGTTGTGTTACATATACTTTTTTAAATATATCACCATTCAAGAAAGCAATAACAATGTCTATGATTGATGTAGATTCCATCCAAAGTAAGCTACCAATGTACATAGAAAACAAACAATAGGCATACAATACGTGGGAGCAACAATCTCTTCAGATTCAACATTAACTTCACCTACATAAATGTGTTGCTCATTGATATCCTTGATACTAGCAAAAAAAATCTCCATGTCATCTTCCTCTTGCTACATAGGATAAAAACAATCCAAATACCATTTTCACCCCTATGTAGCTGGTTTGCAACTTCAACAGGACTATGCATTCGTCCCTCCCATGGTTTCTTGAATATAGAAAGGGCACCTTTCCTCTGAACAAAGAGCTAGCACACAACGATGTTGTGAAGGGAAGAGAGGAACATGCTCGTCAACAAGCTCCTCCCTCAACCAACCCCGAATTTACCACTGCTCAAGAAGTTCTTGCGAAGCCAACAAATACTGAGTCCAGTGTGCGGGTTTTGCAACGCGACGATATATCAACTACATCTCAGGTATGGAACTAAATGCTTTCATATCAAAGCTGATTATTAATTTTTTGCTTGTCAAGTTTTGTTACTCACTAGCACTCTGCTAATATGCAGCTTCAACAACCCACAAAGACTGGAGTTTCTCAGCAGCATGTCCACACAAAGCAAAACAGTAGGTTTCAATGTAGTTTTTTGTTTTTGAACATTCTTAGTGACATCGTATCTTGAGACGATTAATTTTCTTATGGTATTTTTTGCTATTACGGAGAAAGGTAATTGCATGACACCCAGGACATCATTGAATTCACAAAAAACCTGGAAACATAGCTATTGGATGTATCAGATCTACCAATAATAAGGTACTCATCATCTGGTGGGCCTCCCAATAATAGAGTTGGTGTATTGATGGGATATCCTAAATAATAATGAGTGAGGTGTTTTTGAAAAGAGGAAGAGACAAAGAATGATCTATTAAGCCTCATCGAGCCACATGTAGTCAAGAAAGGCCTTGGTGCAATTAGAGAGGACATGTTTGTGGATCCTATCTCCTTCCCACCAACACTCATGTGCATGGGATTTTAGATACAAGGGTCCCACAGTGAAACATTATGGATGTGTTCCAAAGTGGCCGTTTGGCTTGGCTTGCACATGCAATGGTTGATGCTAGAGGAGTATTTGTCATTGTGTGCCAAGCAGATGATCATGCAATGGTAAGAGATTTCATAGGAGCGACAAGAAAACCACATCAATGTTATAGTCTGCAAGACACCAATTTGCCAAAAAGACAGTAGAATGGTGTGCTCATTGCTCATCTTTGTGATGAAGAAGGGGCTGCTATCCCCATCGACAACCATTGAATTACCATGGTAGGACACTTGGTTTGATTCTCTTGAGGAGGTAGAATGGACAAAACAACAAGATGACACACCATTAAGAGGTAAATTGAGGCATTATAAACAAGCGAAAACGTGTTTTGGTATTTCTCCTAAAAAAGACCATTTTTTCCAAGAGGTATGGGACACGAACATGGTCTAATATGGCAAGTGCTCACTCAATACACAAGCAAACATGATGTAGTGGTGCAATATTGTGGAGGTTGTGGGACATTGGCATTGCTAGGGAGCGAAATGGGTCAAATGGTTACCATTTTTTTATGACAATGAAGAGTTTGCCAGTAAACTTCAATGACAAAAGGAATGCATGGTGCCGAAGTCAAGTATTATGGAGCAAGAACCACCCTCCCATAAGTAAATTAAAAATATGTACTTGAGTCAACGCATATTTGACCTTTGAAATTCTTGTATCCCCATTTGGGCGGTCACACCTTATATTGAAATTAAATGAAGAGATGTTCTTGCAAGATTGCTTCTAGTTGTTTGAATTCCTTGAGTTTAATTAAATTGGTCAAGAAGAGTGAGTGTGTAGCTGTTTGTTCTATCATAGATAATAAGACATAATTGAACTTTTTACATCCAAAGGACAACTGGCTTTGGAACAAAGGAAACGATAAGTACAAAACAATTCAGTCTTAGAATTTTTTTGTACAATGATTGTAAGAATGAAGCATCATTCTAGTATCTTAGAGAAACCAATACTTTTGTTGGATGAAAAAAGAGTTTCTTTAAAAGTAAGGGAAGAAATAATATAATATTAGTTTCATAAAAAAGTGGATAGAAATTGGCATTCCGAATCTTAGCAAGGATAGGTAAATTTTTGGCTGCAAAATTTGCACGTTGTCACGCCGTATAGGTGCGTATGCCCTTGTCTTCATACCAGGCTCTTGGAAAATAATAGGCAGTAAAGCGCTTGATTGTGTTCATTATATGTTGTGAAGGGAGATTGTCTATGATACAATTATCCTCAGTCCATGTCAAGAAATCCTTACACACGGATTTCTTGACATGGTTGAATATATATCGTGAAATATTTTGTCATAGGTTTATTGCTAATGCATGTGACTAGAGAGACAGAGACTAAGAGATTAACTCAATGCACAATAGACTACTATGTAGACAAATGTAGCTTATTATTCAACTCACACACAAGTCATTTACAAGCCTCTTATATAGGATGCACATGTGACCTTTACACCTTTCCAAAGGATAATTGACTCCTTCAAAGAGCAACATGCTAGCTTGAACCTTGACCCCTCACATGGCCTATAGGGAATCACATGCAACACATGGATTATTGCATGGTTTCACATGGGTAATGCTTACATAGCTAACACATTAGATAGGGGGAGTTCTTGTGGTGCAATAAACCCCACACCTTAACAACCCTCCCCATCAATGGGTTTTTTTGCATAGTAGGTTGATGATGATAAATAGCACTCACACAAATTACCTCCCCTCAAAACACACAAAGGGTAGGGTACACATTTTATTCCCCCTAACACAAAGGGTGTAGATTAAAAATCCTCTTTTAGAACAATACGAGGTAGAAGGAAAAACAAAACCTCCCCTACACACAACCTAGAATTTAGGAGCACACTCCTCCCCTACACAAAGAGGGTATGTCACACAAAATTGATGCTACAAATTTGCTTAACAAATTTTTTGGTTTGTAGTTCAAGGGACTTTTTCCCTTTGTTTTTTTTTTTTTGTTTTTAAAAAATGTTGCCATGTTTTTCTTGATTGTTGTCAGCGTCTTTTGCGTTCATTGTTGATGTCGATCTTTGTTGGTGGTGATTTTATTTTCCTAGTTGAAATATTTTGAAATTGTCAAAGGTGCACATGCTTTTAGGGTCGGAGGAAGGTATTACCGTAAGAATGATAGTGTCTAGTCCTCTTGCAATTGGCATACACAAGGGGCCAAATCCATAAATGATAGATATTATATACATTCCATGAGGATGTGTGAGGTTAAAATGGTGTTGTGTGTGCGTGAAGTGCTTATCGCCACCGTTCCACGGAGATTTTAAGCATTTAAATTGGACGTCATTTGATGCTTGATTGAGCCTACCTAAATCCCTTTTTTTTCAGCTTATTAGAGCTCCTTGGTCTTTGGAACTTATTTATCTCACCTAATTGATTCTCTATTGTTAGGCGTGTGTGGGTTTTCCTTTTTTCTGGCTTGCTTAAAAGTGGAAAACATTTAGTGCCCAAAGTCTTTTTTAGTGGGGAATACCCGTTGGCCACATGGGAACCTGGAAAGCTTAGTTGAGCCAACTGGCTATGTAAAGGAGGGAAACGAGCAATTTTATTTTTGGTCAAAGCCCTTGTTGGTAAATTTTTTGCTCGTTATCAAATCCAGTTCTCTCCCCAAACAGGTCCGATTGATCAAACACCACCTCAAACTCCTCATCCAGTTATGATCCACTGTTCGCACTAGAGTCAAAACTACTCAAGAGCGGCCATATCAGTCCTGGAGCCCACATGATCTCGCTCAAACATTGTCTATAGGTGTTGTTTTCGGCCTTCTCCACGCCAAATCCTCGCAACTACTCCTGCAAAAGCTCTCGGCTAAGCCTGCCACTCCCTCAACTATTCTACTTAGTTGTTGATCACAAAGCCTCGTAAATCCTCCTTTTACAAGCTTGGCCACACACCTCCCTACCTTATCATCACCAGCCTATACCACATCATCAAAAACTTTTGCTGACCTCACATCGGGGCACCCAAGTTTTATTTGCTGCAATTTGCACACCCTCTTGTTAAGAGTCCTTTCTCATGAGATGTCCATGAAGCCCCCCACCGGCCTTGAAAACCTTTCCCAAGGCAGCTCTAAGCTCCCTTTTGCTAGTGTCTAAACCATAAGGGACTGTTTTCATACCCGCCACGCGAAGTGTTGCAGCAACCAAACCCTTGGCAATACTTCGAAGATTTGGCTTTATTGAAGCAAAGGCAAAGACAAAGATAGAAGTTTTCTCTTGGTGCAAAGTGTTTACGAGGAGCATCCAATAAAGGATCAAGGCAAGCAGTATTTCACAAGGGAATCTCTCCTCAAGCTCCAAGATTTTCAAGACACTGTGAAGAGGTGCTTCTTGCAAAGAGAATTTGACTTCACATGCGATCAAACTTTGGTTAAATCCCTTGAGGATTCATTTGCACAAAGAACACCTCGATGTGTATGCTATATTTGTGTACAAAAAAAAGCAATATGCATATATTGGTTTAGAGACTACCTACACACCGAGTGTACGGTAAGATCGTCCATCATCAGGAGCACACACATGAGTATGAGCACACACACAAGCACCATAAACATTGAAATGTATGTGTACTTTTCACTATTAGCCAAGAAGGGTGCATCGTCTACAAATCGGACCTATGAAGAAAACGCAACTACATGAAGAATATGACATCGATATCACGACATCAAGATGAAGACGATGAAGGGAGTGATAACAAATTAAAACTTTATGACATGAATTATTTTGTATTAACATAGGTCTACCTTGTGAGCCTAGCATGAGTACTATTGAATCATAGGCGATGAATCTGTATGAGAACCGCCATGCTGAATCATGTACTACACCTAGATGTATCAGTAGAGCCTAGGAGTACACTATAACATTACGACATCTTTGTATCTTTTCCCAAGTGTTGGCTTAAGGGGGTGATTGTTAGGGTAAGCCCACACTTATGGCACCACATGGGAAATATCCCTTGTCTACTAGGTTAGATGAAATGATAACATGGTCTAATAGCAAGAGGGTGCAACCTCTCTAGCCAATGTTTGTAAAGGATTAAGCTTATATTAGAGGCTATTTTTTAATGAATCATTGCACTTTGAGCTATCATCATTGTGTCTACACTCTACCTTTATGATTTTGTCCTAAACTATAGCATAACCCTAATTTCCATTGCTCTAACCCTAACCTTAACATCATGGCAAGCTTAAGGCTTCATCCACCATAGCTTAGCTCACTAATGATGCTTAGGGTAGAGCACATTTTCGCTCCCAATTCTAGCAGATTTGGGTGGAGGACCACATGGGCACCACAACTTACATGGCGCCCATGTGGGGTGCCACGTGGATCGTTCATAGTCCGTGTGACAATCCATGTGGCTTGCTATGTGGATTGTATGCAGTCCATGTGGCCATGCCACATGGACAACCGCGCGGACGAGCGATCCCACGCCCTCCACACATGGCCAAGACCCAAAAAAGGGGAGAGAGAGAGAGAGAGAGAGAGAGAGAGAGAGAGAGAGAGAGGACAATGTAGAGAGTGGGACAGAGCATGTGAGAGAGAGAGGGAGGGATAGAGAGAAAGAGGGTAGAGAGAGAATGAGAAAGAGGATGTGTGTGTAGAGAGTGATATAGAGAAAGGAGGGATAGTGTGTGTGTGTGTGTGTGTGTGTGTGTGTGTGTAGAGAATGGGATAGAGTGTGTGAGAGGAAGAGGCAGGTGTAGAGAGAGAAAGTCAAAGATAGAGAGAGTGTGTGAGTGTGTGTAAAGAGAAACAAAGCATGAATGTGCATGTACAAGATAGGGTGTGTGTGTGTGTATGTAGATATATATATATATATATATATATATATATATATATATATATATATATATATATATATATATATAGAGAGAGAGAGAGAGAGAGAGAGAGAGAGAATACGTGTGTAGAGAGAGTGTGAGCATAGAGAGAGATATGGAGAGTGCTTGGGTGAGAGAGCGTGTGTGGAGAAAGATCGATAGAGAGAAAGTGTGTGTGTGTGTAAGGTGGATTGGACAATCACTTTTGCATTAGTATTGCCAAATTTTTTATTGTAATGTTGGTCAAGAATGATGTTACGCATCCAAAATAACCCTAATTTGGATTTCAAAAAATTATTAAATAATACTAATAACTTTTAAGATGAATATAAATTGTCCTTAACTCTATTATACACTTTCACTCTCTTTTTTCCAATCTAATGCTTATTTCTTGAACTCTGCTATCCTGTCGTGCACTATAGTCTTCCTTTTTTACGAAATAAAAGTTTACTTTACGAATGGGAAGATTATTTTAGGAGTTAGATATCTGCAAGAACATGTTGTACCACAAACATTTAGTGCTCTACATGCCATTGTCATGGTTGGGAGTGAAGAGTTGATAGTGCCACTAGAGAAAACAAGCAATCACTTAGGAGAGGAGTTTTTTTGTTGCGGGAGAATCTCTCTCTACAAATTTTGTGGTGGTGGTCGAAGATGGCATAGTCTCAAATTCAAGTGGCATGATTGCTCCTCTTGTGGACGTTCCCTACATAGACCTTACTAGCCCAAGCAAGGACCAACTTTATGGAGAGCAAGCAGTGCAAAACTCTGCCGAGGTAAGGGGGACAAATAGTTAAAAAAACAAAAAAAGCTCAGTGTGACAAAGACCAACACATTGATGAAGCTTCTTTCAAAGATGGTGGAAACCAAACAAGTGATGAAAATTCCAAAGATGTGCAATGGTAACATGGTGCTTGAGTTTCCACCTACCTTAGGGAAGGTTCATCCAATGGATGCTATGGAACATAAGTATGATTCACACCACTAGACCAAAACCTTGAACATCGCATTTCCTAGAGCGTGTCACAAAAGCCATTGTGTAGGTTCCCTAAAGTGTCTCAATGAAAGTTTTCAAAAATTGGCTAATTTTGGGAAGTCAAACAAGACACATTTTTATGGTAGCATGCTCAAATTACCTTGTATGGGCAAGTTTTGTGATGGACATGGAGGCAGGCTTACTTGTCACTATTAGCCCATAAAAGAAGATTTTTTCCATAGAAGTAGGTTTCCTGGGCAAGGAGTGCAACGGAAGCGGTGATTTGTGTTCAAAATGTCTATGATTAGCCCTGCGTTTGGATTGGATTTGGTCAATCTTCAACACACTTTGGTGAAATTTGGGTGACCATGGTTTGCCATGTGTACGATCCAAGGTTTGATATTTTAGCACAATTTTTCAAGTTTGACATATCTTATGAAACGACTATTACTATGTATACTAATATGAATGTTTTAGGTTATAGCATGCAAGACCACTATTGCAACTTGTGAGATAAAGAGGAGGACATGGAAGCATAAATCCTTTTTTGGAAGTGCATAAATGAAGTTATGGAGGGACATACATGTGAGAAAGTGGATTTCCATGGATTCATGGTGGACAATGAAGCTCAAGCCAAGTGGAATACAATTTACATTGTGTTCAATGGTGGAAAAGACAATGTTCTACAACATCGAGAGAGATCTTGCCTGTTTCATTGGAAGCAAAAGCATGGTAGTGCACACAAAAAAGTACATCATTTCTTCATCTCAACAAATTCACAAATACATGTGCAAAAGGTGGCATTTAGTCCCCTTTAGAGAGGCAGCAGTAGCAGAGTCTCATCTCCTTCATAAGAACATCTCTATAATAGACTCTTGGTTGAGTTGGTGGAAGGTGCACATTTCACATTGGCGGAGCATCATGACAGCAGTAGAGAGAAGTAGTGATGGGGAAAACAGTCAAAAAATCAACTTGGCCGAGAGTAAGCATGGGGGCTAGCTTATAGGTGAGGGATTTTTTAACAAAAATCTTATTGTATGATGCATGTACTTCAGATATGGAAAATACAATATTATAAAGCATGAAGGAAGTTTCTTACTCTCAAGGTAAACATATTGGAAAGGGTCCTTCATTAGAGAGACTCAAGGAGAGTGGCATGTAGTAAAGGGACTCCTGCACCATCTTTTAAAGGGGTATAGAAAACATCCAAATGGGCTACTCATGAAATGGTTTTGGTTCTGTCACAACCATGTTATTCATTGTTATGTGGTGGAGCATAACATAGCTCCAAAGCCAGCTCCTCCACCAACAATTTGGCCGGTTGATCTAGGAACAAATTTTAAAGATGAAGAAGTTGAGATATTGCTTGAGGTGAGGATTTCAAGTGGAGATAGTTGAAAAAGAACAAATGGTGCAAGTACATTGCGAACTCCTCCTAGGGGTGGAGATAATTCCTCTTTAGCTGCAACAAAAGAAGGTAGTAGTGGTCCAATACTAAGAAATGGCATGAGAGTCAAATTTGGCACTTCTATTTCAGAGGAGGTAGCAAAGAAAATTGGTTTGACTGCTTGTTTAAAGGCTAAGAAGATTGAAGACAAACCCTTCGCAGACAATGTACATGAAGTTTTCAAGGTGGAGTCTCATGTAGGAGATGGACATATGGGGCTGTAAGAGGTGCACATCAAGAATGAACCCTACTACACATCCCCAATTTCACCAATAGAGAGACCAATAAAACCTCTTATTTGGCCTGCAAGCACTTGTACTTCATTTTCTTGAGAGTGTTTGGATTGAGCCAAAATGAAAATATGTTCTCACAATATGGCAAGTTGACCACCCTCAACTACACCCTGAAGCAATGTCCTAGAAAGTTGTTTCTCTAAGAAGCGGCCAAGTCCTCGTTCTTGTAAGGATGTAAACCGAACATACTAGTAGAAGTTTCCAAATTTACAAGATTTTCAAACTGTACTCTTGTTCAATTTATTGAGTTTTCTATCCTTTAGCACAATTTGCAATATGCTAATCTCAATTTTCAACCGACCTAAGGCTAATTGAGGCAAACCTTTCGCGAGCACTGACCCCCACAACCTCTACTAATGGGACTTTGGGGATTTCCAATTCCATCTCTCTCTCTCTCTCTCTCTCTCTCTCTCTCTCTCTCTCTCTCTCTCTCTCTCTCTCTCTCTCTCTCTCTCTCTCTCTCTCTCTCTCTCTCTCTCTCGTGACCTTGAGAGTTCTTAAATCTTCACTCAAGGTCACGAGAGTCAAAGAGTTGTACCTCATGAAATTCTTTAAGACTTTGGGTGGAGGGAAACGAGCACTTTACCTTACGTATGGCAAGTGTGACATTTTGTAAAGGTAAAGCTCCACACACACACACACACACAACTCAAGCTTGGAAATGATCAAGATTTTTTGTTGTCTAGGTTCTCTCTCTCTCTCTAAAATGTTGATGCTCTCCTCCTCTCACTACTTTCTCTTGCATTTCACTACAGTGACACCATGGAAAGTAGATCTCTACTCCATTGGCACCATGTGAAGTAGTTCTCTACACCATGTAAAGTAGATCTCTACTCCATTGTAATCCTTTGGTATCTATGGACAAACATACTCCTGCTAGAAATTACTTGCATAATGCATAGTTTAGAGAGAGAGAGAGAGAGAGAGAGAGTAATGAAGAAGATGTGGCAGCAACTATGGATAGAGACCTGAAAAGTGATAGGGAGTTAGTTGAGTTGATGCTGCACATAAAGAAATAGGTTCCATAACTCAAAAGAGAGATGCAAGCTTGGGAAGAGAGAAAAAGTGGGGTAGGGAACCTTGTTCAAGGAAGGAGATGTTGGAGCTATGGAGAAAGAGGCTTTGAATCTAGCAGGAGATATTGGAGATATGGAGAGAGTGGTTGTTGTTGATCTAGAAGGAGATGTTGGAGCTATGAAGAAAGAGGTTACAGATCTAGAAGGAGAGGTTATAGCTATGGAGAAAGAGGTTGCAGATCTAGAAGGAGAGGTTATAGCTATGGAGAAAGAGGTTGCAGATCTAGAAGGAAAGTTTGTAGCTATGGAGAAAGAGGTTGCAGATCTAGAAGGAGAAGTTGTAGCTATGGAGAAAGCGGTAGAAGGAGATGTTACAAAGCTAAAATGATATGGTGTAGGCTACTTTGCAAAAAGGTGTCCTAGCATGAGAATATAAGAGGATAGAGAGAGATGTCATGGCGTTTTAGAGAGAGAGAGTGGGAAAAGATTATAGATCTGCACTTTTCAGCACAGTTGAGAGGGGGGGGGGGGGGGGGGGGGAGAGAGAGAGAGAGAGAGAGAGAGAGAGAGAGAGAGAGAGAGAGAGAGAGAGAGAGAGCTTGGGAAACTTTTGGAGGAGGAGAACGAAGAAGAGAGAGAATACAAAGAGGGAAACTTTTCATATTTGAAAATTAAAAAAGTAGTTTTTTTTTTTGGGGGGGGGGGAGTAACTCCAACCAGACCTAGTAAAATCTGCATATACTCTTTAAGAAAAAAGCAAAACTTATTTTATATAGGCATGTTTAGGCTATATATCACACCATTCTAGCCTTTGGTCAAAGCTTGATTAAGTTTTATGTATTTCCTTAAATTGCCAAATAAATAGACCCTCCTATACACCATTCTCTTCCTAAGGCATACACAAATCCCTTGAAGCCAAATTTTTAAGTGATTTTTTTGCAAATGAAACTTTTTTAAAGCATATTTATATTATTTTCTTGCAAAATCCAAGAATTTTTTTTCTTTACACTCTCCTCTGAACCATAAAAAATTGTCTTAAATTTGTAATCGGTTCAAGGCTACAAACTTTTCTTGAACATTGATGTGCACCCACTTCTCTTAAAAGTGAGAGGTTCATCTTATTGATTAGACCTTGATAGGTTCCATGCTAAAATACTTACAGTTTCATGTGTCAATAGTTAAGCCTTGTGAGGGAGGAAAGAGCGAGAAAATTGGTGATCATTTACAATCTTATTCCAGCAAATGTGTGGAAGACCGAGGCCAATATGCCACTGCAAACTTCAAAAAATGAGTGAGCAAATTGGTGTTCATCGGCAATCTTGTTTCAACAAGTGCGTGGTGCATACCTACATGCCCATTGCAAATTTTGAGAAAGGACTCTACTACTTCAAGAGAGTCTTACAATGGCAAAATTGACCAAAAATAGGTTCTCTCTCTCTCTCTCTCTCTCTCTCTCTCTCTCTCTCATTGCTTTGCTGTTTTCATCCTTTGCTTCTATGTTTAGTGAATCCCTACTAGTAGCTCGATACCCTCCTCATTCCTTCATTCTCTCACAATATGGCGAGTTGACCACCCTCAACTACACGTTGAAGTAGTGTCCAACAAAGTTGTTTCTCTAAGAAGCGACCAGGTCCTCCTTGTAAAGATGTAAACCAAAAATACTAGTAGAAGTTTCCAAATTTATAGGATTTTTGAACTTTATTCTTGTTTATTTAATTGGATTTTCTTTCCTCTAGCACACGATTTGCAATACGCTAATCTTAATTTTCAACCGGCCCAAGGCTAGTAGAGGCAAACCTTTCCCGAGCACTGCACCAACCTCTACTAATGGGACTTTGGGGATTTCCAATTCCATCTCTCTCTCTCTCTCTCTCTCTCTCTCTCTCTCTCTCTCTCTCTCTCTCTCTCTCTCTCTCTCTCTCTCTCTCTCTCTCGTACGTGACCTTGAGAGTTCCGAAATCTTCACCTTGTTCTAAAATTTCAACTAGATGATTGGAGCGAGCTCTCAAATTTTGAGGAAGTCAAAGAGTTATACCTCATGCAATCCTTTGAGACTTTGGGTGGAGGGAAACGCACACTTTATGTTACGTATGCCAAGTGTGACATTGTGTAAAGGTGAAGCTCCACACACACGTGCACACAGACAATCTCAAGCTTGGAAATGATCAAGCATTGTTGTCACCTACTCTCTCTCTCTCTCTCTCTCTCTCTATATATATATATATATATATATATATATATATATATATATATATATATATATATATATATATATATATATATATAATGTTGTTGCTCTCCTCCTCTCACTACTTTCTCTTGCATTCCTTGCATTCCACTACAGTGCGACCTTGGAAAGTAGATCTCTACTCCATTGTCACCATGTAAAGTAGTTATCTATACCATGTAAAGTAGATCTCTACTCCATTTTAATCCTTTGGTAGCTATGAACAAGCACATTCCTGCTAGAAATTACTTGCATAATGCATAGTTCTCTTAGAGAGAGAGAGAGAGAGAGAGAGAGAGAGAGAGAGAGAGAGAGAGAGAGAGACAGAGAGAGTTAGAGTGAGGAAGGAGAGTAGAAACTATGGATAGAGACCTCAAAAGTGATAGGGAGCTAGAGTTAAGAAGTTGATGCTGCACAAAAGAAAGAGGTTCCATAACTCAAAAAGAGAGATGCAACCTTAGGAAGAGAGCAAAAGTGGGGTAGGGAACCTTGTTCAAGGAAGGAGATGTTGGAGCGATGGAGAAAGAGGTTGCAAATCTAGCATGAGATATTGGAGCTATGGAGAAAGAGGTTGCTGTTGATCCAGAAGGAGATGTTGGAACTATGGAGAAGAGGTTGCAAATCTATAAGGTGAGGTTATAGCTATGAAGAAAGAGGTTGCAGATCTTGAAGAAGAGGTTGTAGCTATGGAGAAAGAGGTTGCAGATCTAAAAGGAGATGTTGTAGCTATGGAGAAAGAGGTAGAAGGAGATGTTACAGAGCTAAAATGATATGTTGTAGGCTACTTTGCAAAAAGGTGTCCTAGAATGAGAATAGAAGAGGATAGAGAGAGATGTCACGACTTTTTAGAGAGAGAGAGAGAGAGAGAGAGAGGATAAAGGTTGCGGATTTTCACTTTTCAGCACAGCTGAGGGGACAGAAAGAGAGAGAGCTTGGAAAACTTTTGGAGGGGGAGAAAGAAGAAGAGAGAGAATACAAAGAGAGAAACTTCTAATATTTGAAAATTGAAAAAATGCTTTTGGGGGGAGTAACTCCAACCCAATCTAGTAAAATCTGCATACATTCTCTTTTAGAAAAAAGAAAAAGTTTTTTTATATAGGCATGTTATCCCACCGTTCTAGCCTTTGGTCAAAGCTTGATTAAGTTTTACGTATTTCCTTAAAGTGCCAAATAAAGAGGCCTTCCTATACACCATTCTCTTCCTAATGCATACACAAATCCCTTGAAGCCAATCCTTAAGTGAATTTCTTGTAAATGAAACTATATTTTAGAATATTTATATTATTTTCTTGCAAAATCCAAGCAAAAATTTTCTTTACACTCTCCTAAGAACCAATCGTCTTAAATTTTTAATCGGTTCAAGGCTAAGCCAAGACAAAATTTTCTTGAACACTGATGTACACCCACTTCTCCTAAAAGTGAGAGGGTTTCATCCCATTGTTTAGACCTTGATAGGTTACATGCAAAAGTACTTACAATTTCATGTGTCAATAGTTAAACCTTGTGAGGGAGGAAAGAGCGAGCAAATTGGTGATCATTTACAATCTTATTCCAACAAATGTGCGGAAGACCAAGGCCAATATGCCACTGCAAACTTCAAAAAATGAGTGAGCAAATTGGTAGTCGTCTCGGGGGTTGCATTATGTAATCATGTTAATGTATAACGTAAGTTCTAAAGGAGGGGTTTAAAATGAAAATTTTTAAGGCAATTTAACAGAGATACATTAGAATAAGGAGATTTTATATTCAATTTTGGAAAAAAATTCTAAAATAAGGGGTCATTTTATTCATTCAAACATGTTAAAAGAGGGGGTTTTTTAATACCCCACGAACGCACATTATATAGGGGGTATTGAATGGTGAACCCCCTGAGTAATCATCGGTAATCTTATTCCAATAAATGCATGGTGCATACGACTCTACTACTTCAAGAGAGTCTTAGAATGGCAAAATTGAAAAAAAAAGGTTCTCTCTCTCTCTCTCTCTCTCTCTCTCTCATTCCTTTGCTCTTTTCATCCCTTGCTGTTATGTTCAGTGAATCCCTACTAGTAGCTTGATACGCTCGTCATTCCTTCATTCTCTAACAATATGGCGAGTTTACCACCCTCAACTACACGGTGTCCAAGAAATTTGTTTCTCTAAGAAGCGACCATATCTTGTTTCTAAAGATGTAAACCAAAAATACTGGTAGAAATTTCCAAATTTATAGGATTTTTGAGCTATATTCTTGTTTATTTAATTGGATTTTATTTCCTTTAGCATGGATGATACGCTATTCTCAATTTTTTAAGGCCCAAGGCTAGCTGAGGCAAACCTTTCCTGAGCACTGCCCCCCACAACCTCTACTAATGGACTTTGGGGATTTCCAATTCCATCTCTCTCTCTCTCTCTCTCTCTCTCTCTCTCTCTCTCTCTCTCTCTCTCTCTCGTATGTGACCTTAAGAGTTCCTAAATCTTCACCTTGTTCTAAAATTTCAACTAGATGATTGGAGCGAGCGTTCAAAATCTAAGGAAGTCAAAGACTTGTACCTCATGCAATCCTTTGAGACTTTGGGTGGAGGGAAACGAGTAGTTTACGTTACGTATGCCAAGTGTGACATCTTGTAGAGGTAAAGCTCTCCACACACACACATACAATCTCAAGCTTTGTTGTCATTAGGCTCTCTCTCTCTCACTCTCTCTCTCTCTCTATAAAATGCTGATGCTATCCTCCTCACTACTTTCTCTTGCATTCCACTACAATGATACCATGGAAAGTAGATCTCTACACCATTGTAATCCTTTGGTAGCTATGAACAAGCACACTCCTGCTAGAAATTACTTGCATAGTGCATAGTTCTCTCTCTCTCTCTCTCTCTAACACACACACACACATATATTAGAGAGAGAGAGTGTGTTAACCCTCACGGCTCACGGACACCCTATCACCTATGACGGACGTTCTAACCTATGGTGGACATTGTATTATTTATTTGGTAGAGTCAGGTATCGGGCTTGTCGGTCCAATAGGAAAAGGGTAAGAGTGATCGCCGATGAGAGGCACACTCTAACTGGAACATTCAAGGGATTAGTTGGCTAAGCATGGGCGCCCAAGTGTGAATGGGGCGAGCTCATATAAAAGTCAACTAAACCTAAAATTCACTCATTCTCTCATTTGTGCAATAGAAGAGTGCTCTTGCTCCATCTCCATCTCCATCTCCATCTTCTTCTTCTTCACCTCCTTGTGTGTGTGTGTATGTGTGTGTGTGTGTGTGTGAGAGAGAGAGAGAGAGAGTGCGATCGAGCATTACAAAGGTACGACGGCGGTGAAGCGGTTGAGCGCGGCGTAGCGGCGTCTCCTTCTTCTTCGTGGCGAGGAATCCTCCACGAAGCAAGCGTAGAGCGGTGAGTGACACACCATCGCCTTCTTTGAGCTTACTAGTTTAGGCTTGTTGTGTGCTTGGAGCCATTTGTGGCTCACACACGGTGTATCGGCAAGTTCCTTGCATTGACACGTGCGACATACGCGCACATTTTTGGCGCCGCTGCCGGGGAATGCCATACATGAAGCTCGAGTAGCACTCTGTGCTTCTCCGTGGTGCAATTTCAATTATAGGAAAGGTAGGGAAGGAGTGTGTGTGTGTGTTGAGAAGAGGGATTTGGTGTTATACTGTGTGTTTTTTTTTTTAATGGAGTTTTCAAAGGTTCTGTGTTATTTCTCTGTGTATTAAGGTAGTTAGTTTTCTTTGTTAATAGAGATTTCAAAGGTTCTGTGTTTATTCTCTCTGTATTAAGGTAGTTAGTTTTCTGTGTACAGCAAGTAGGAAGTAAATTAGTGAGAGTTAATAGAGTGTGTTAGTGTGTAAGAGTAGGTGTATTAGTTAGAAGTAGGTAGAGAGAGTGTGTGTGTGTGCTCTCGCGCAGGCCGCGGCAGCCTTATCCTTAAAATTTAAAAAAAAATTTAAAAAAAATTAATTTTTTAAAAAAAAAAAGGTAGGACCGAGATCGGGAATATCTCCTAGATCCAAGCCCAGACCTAAGCCCAAGCTCACGCTCAGGCCTCGGCCTCAATCGCCTTTTAAAAAAACGAATTTTAGCTTCACATGTAGCTAAAAATTGATTTTTTGAGGACCAACAGAACGTCAGATGCCCGAAAATTGTGCTGTAAAGCACACAACGACCCTTTAAGTGATACGATTGTTTCGAGCTATCACACACTTCAATCAAAAAAATCAAACATTAAAAAAACATCAAAAACAAGAAAAAATCAAGTAGAAAATGGGGTGCAAAACACCCACAAAACAAAGCAAGTAACCTTTGAGGGTACTTGTTGACACTTGTAGGGCACCCAAAGCACATGTATCTACGCTCTGGTCGTGTGCTAGAGTCCGAACAACTAGCTAGTGCTTCGATTTACGGGGGTACTCACTATCCTTCCACGCTAGGGTCTACGCCCTCGGCAGGGACCCAAGGTAGTGCAACCCAAGACCCAAATATAGCGGCTAGCGACTCTTCCTCTGACTACGATATTATGGAAGATCATCTTACACAAAGCTCTGGGGGAACAAATGAAACCGTGCCTAGATGGGCCCAACAACCTGGAACTAGTTTTTTTAGCCGTTTGATGGAAACTTTTAGTAGAGATACGCGCTCTGAATCTACGGCTAGTGAAGTAAACGAAGGGGGCGGGGAAGTAGAATCACCATTCACATCTCCTGTAGACCCCACACTCCCTCAGAGTGTCCACGTGGACATTCTACCTACCTCATTTAATGAGGGCCCTACCGAGCTACCACCTTCCAAAGTCGCCTCTAAGGTAGCGGTGACTAAAAGTCAAAACACGGGAAGCAACATTGCATCCACCTCACGGCAACCCTCTAGTACACCAAGTTTGGATGGGGTATTTCTCAATGAAAATTGGGAATATGACCTACACATGAAGACTTTGAACGACCTATACATGGGCTACACATACCATGTGGGTTGGTTAGAAGTTGTACAATCCACATCTAGTGCCACTAGTCTGGAGGAACAACAACACATGATCTGCAATGTCATCCATAGGATTATCCAGTCCGAGAGGCAAAATCGAGGAATAAACATACCTTCGAAGGGTCCTATGCAATTTTTAGCCACGGGCAAAGGGAAACAACCCACTCTATCACAAATGGAGACTCCCCCAATGAGTCCCATCGATCCCCCATATGTTGTTTTGCCAGGGGTCTCAATGCAATCTGAGTCCACAAGTGATAGCTTTACTTTTCCAAGTCTAGCTCATCTTTCCGTTGATGACACCATGGCTACCATGCCTACCCCAATGATGGGCATGCCAAGAAACACGCCATGGACCTTGTTTGTTAGTAAAGCACCGCTACATGGTAGCTCAATGCCTACAATAGTACCTACAAGTGCGAACCAATCGTATGCACCTATGGGTCCACGTACTCATGTAGTCCCTACCCCTCCCATTGTTTCAACTACCTATGCTCCACAACCACAATACACAAGTTCTTATTTCCATGGGACTATACCGGCTAGCATTAGCATGCCGCATCCGACGTCTGTTATGCCTAGGGCCACTCATATGAACTATGGACCACCACATGGCACAACATCGTACCCAACGTGGAACCCAAGGGCTTCCTATGCGCCAAGCCCAATGCCAATACCTACTCCACATGTAGTCTTTGGAGCACCTTCACCCACGGTGCCTACTCACTTAGGTGACTTGGAAACATTTGCTCAAGCTATAGGTCGATCTATTGCTGAGAATATGCGTAATGCTTCTGATAGAGAGCCTAGAAGTAAGGCAATACAAATAGCCAAGCTCACACAAAAATTTAGTGGAGACGGGGATGTGAGAAAGCATATCGAAGTGTTTGAACAAATATGCGATTCTCTAGGAGAACACAATGACCTACATAAGAGCAATGCTTTAAGCCTAACCTTAAGTGGAAAGGTTGGGGATTGATATAGAACCCTAAGGGTGGAAGAAAAAACGATTTACCCTACTCTTAGGAGACTGTTCTTAAAAGAATACATACGAGAGGGATTACTTTGGGGTGTAGCCTCTCAGCTCTAGAAAGCCCAACGAGAGGAAGGAGAGTCGGTGAGAGACTTTATAAGTCGCTTGAAGCATTTGAATTCTCGTTGTAATCCAAATGATCCCTTCAACAATAACCAATTGCTGGATAGATTCATTAGGGGATTACGACATGAGGATATCTACAATGGCCTAGTCATTAGAGGTATCACCACATGGGAAGCAGTCACCACCAATGCGATCCAATTGGAGGATAATTTAATGATTCAAGGAGAAAGAGTGTCTGTTGAGTCTAAATCTATTAGCTCACAAGCATCGGGGCATCAGCCAATGACCCTAAAGCCTATTGCTAAGGAGCCAAAGATATCTGAGATGACTTTAGCAGATCTCACCAAGGCTATTCAAGAGAGTCTTAGAGACAATCGTGCTCCGCAAAACAATCATATGTATCCAAGAAGGGAGCAGCAATGGTGCTCAGTATGCTATGGACCGCATAGTACTAGTGAATGCCCTACTTTTAGAGTAAAATTCAATGGGAACTGCAATGCCTGTGGGAGGTATGGTCATCAAGCTAAGGATTGCATAGTATTTAAGCGTGCGATGGCCAATAGACCAACCTTAGCATGGACAGACACACCTCGAGTGCCTGCATTGATGCCGGCCCCACCTCCTGAACAAAACACCACAACACATGGTCCCTAGGGCCCAAAATGTTGTTCAAACAACACCCTTACCACCTCCAGTGCTAGGACTGCAACCACCACATCCGAGAATCACTTCTGTGAATCAAGTGGGTTGTGAGTCATCTATTTCTTGTTTGGAAGGCTATGAGGAAGATATAGATCCTAATATCGCCTATGGGATGGATGTGCTTGAAGAAAGTCCACAATACTACATGGAGGACTATTGGGGACAAGTCAAACCTGTATATCAAGTAGCTGCTCTTGCAACAAGAGGCCAAAATATCAATTACACCGCTAAGAGACCACCTCTTCAATGCTATGAGTGTGGAGGTCCACATCGTGTAGCCGAGTGTCCTATTAGGCTACAAAAGAACGCCACACTGATGCAAACCAATCAAGCGAGCACGTCTACAATGCCGATACTCGTGTAATCGATGTGGCATAGATCATTTGATTGCCCAATGTCCAAATAATCCAAATGCACCGAAGATCACGCCATTAAACTTGATTGAAGTTACCGAGGAGCCATCACCAAGTACACCCGTGGTACCAGTAAATGTACTCACACGATCGATGCTCCAAAAACAAAATTATATTCTTGAGGAAAGAGACACGGCATCAATTGCCCAATCTCAGAAAAAGAAGAAAACACGAAGAAAGAGATCGCAAAAAGCAGCGAAGTCAGACCCCAGTTCAAAGACCAACATAGGGACTGGTGATGACCCTGTATATATGAATGACGTTGAAGAAGATTCTGATTCACGTGAAACCATGGAGACCAAAACGACCACTAACGTAGAAACCAACAAGGAAGATCTTCATGATCCACAATGGTCAGGATCCAAAATGAAGATAGGAACTTTCCCAAACCCTACAGAGGAGATTGAGCGAGTCAAGCAATTAAGGATTTTGGTAGAAGATACCCAAAGGGATCTAGAACCAGCACCTAGGAAGATCCAGATTACAGACACCGTGTTCCCTACGCAACAACAACCTCACCAAGTCCATAGACCCTTGGACATACCTAGTGTCATCGAAGAAGAAAGTGACTTAAAGTCATGGGAAAGTGGGCGTACTCACTTCTTGATGGAAAGAATGTTTACAGAGGGACTACCTGATCCTATCGAAGAAATGGAGATCCCATCTTCCCCACGTCAAGGGATTCAAGGACAAAAGGTACCGTTAAACATTGCCAAATTGATGGATTTCATGTCTTCAGAAGTTAGAACCACCATCATGTCCAAAATATATAAAGACCCCGAGCTAGTCTCAGCTCTTCGAGCCTTCCTCAATGGAGAACTAAAGTTTGGGCTACCACAATTTGCACAGATGGATGGAGCTGGGGAGATGCCAATAGAGGAGGAACACTTAGATCCACAACCCAACCTAGATGAGAACCTTGTTATAGAAATACCTGTTAACAAGTTGGGGCAATACTTTGAGGGTGATGAATCCAATGCGACCATACCAATCACTACTAAGGGATTAACTGTGAAGGGAATCCTTGATGGTGGCGCTGGGATTAGCATTGTGACTAAAAATTGCTGGGAAACTATGGAAAGACCTCACCTTGCGACCACAACCATAGTAGTGAAGATGGCCAATGGGTCTATTGTTAAACCTATTGGGATGCTAGAAGATCTCAAGATCAAGGTATTTGGACATAAAATAAGGATTACTATTGTTATGGATTTCTCCAAACACACTATGGCATCGGAGATGATCTTAGGACGTCCTTTCATGAGGGAAGCAAAAATGGTGCATGACTGGTCTAAAAACCATGTCTACTTGCAGTTCCAAGATTCTGTCATTCGAGTGGATCTTGTGACGGGTCGAGCACATCCTCTAGGAAACAAGTTTATAATTGATCATAGATCTGACACCACAGTTCACTTGGCCCCATTGCAGTATTGTTACACGTGTAAAGTGGACACTGATGTTGGGGAAGATTCTCCTTATATGGATGTATTACCTGGGATGACTGAGTCGGACAATGTGGATTGGGTCCACCTAGCAGCAACCATAGACACTTGGGGGAACAGGGGGACGACTTGGGTAACACCTGAGGGGGATGAAATGACTGTACCCTTAAATATGCTACAAGCAATGCATATAGCTTCTGACAAGACTCATCCTAATATAACGAAGAAAACATATAAGTGGGTCCCTAAAGCTTCTTTAGCGACCATGGCTAGTACTAAAAAATAGAAGCCTTGTAAGAAACATACCACTCGCCCCAAGAAATGTAAGAGAACATGGCATTGGATCCCTAAACGATTATTGGAAGCCCAAGGCTACTATCGAGGAAATGATCAAATTTGGGTGCCAAAACGTAGATTGTGTTCTTACCTGTCACCTGACCCATGTGAGCCCAATCTTGTAGCTCCAAAACAAATTAACGACCGTGGAAAGAAAAAAATCACAGAATGCTACACACCCGCTCTAGAGCTAGTTTGGGTACCAAAGAAAGAACAATTTGTTCCACCTAGATCAGGAAGGGGAGAGGCCCATGAAGCTTCTAGCTCCTCATGTAATGCATCCATAGAGGTAAAAGCTTCTCCACAGCCTCCACCTACAATAGTGGACCTCCATAAAGCTACAAAGGAATCCACACCTCCCATTGTTCAAGAATCACCTAATGAACCACTTCAAGTTCGATCCTGGGAGAGTACCTTACCACCCTTGCAACTCGATGAGGCACCTAAGGTAATAGAAAACTACTGGAAAAAATCCTCACCTATTACCGACTGGAACAACTGGTTTCAAAGGGTGAGGAGCACATTTCAAACGATATGATCTACCCAAGGAAGGGGGGAATGTTTGCTGACAGTCATCATTCACTCATTCTCCTGTCAACCTTGTTTCCCTGACCTCTCAATCACCAATCTTAGGGAATGTATATATATAAAGCCTTATACTCACAAAAAAAATAAAAAAATAAAGAGCAAGAGCAATAAGCAAATGAGTATGCACAATAAAAGTCAAAACATTTGACCCAGACCTACACATTCACATTCGGTACACTGAAACAGAAACCTATGTCATAAAACACCTTTGATCGTCATCACTCGAGTGATGGAGGCTAGGTAGGATTAATACGATAGGAGTGTTTCTGTTTTAGAGTTGAGTGATTACCAAAGTTCTTTTTTCCCACTGATGTGCCTCCTAGAGGTATTCTTGTGTTTCATAGTGTGTACAGGAACATGTTGTTGTGGTTAGGATTTGGACCTTCATGGAATCTTTATCTCGACTCACTCTTCAAATCAAGCGCGACCATTGACACAAACAGGTGTTTCTTGTCCATTAGCATTGCCCCTTATCTTTTTGCATCCATGTTTGTCTGCTTTGATTGTGATTGGTAGCATAATATTCAGTGTATTTTCTTAGTACCAAACATTAAATTCAATGAATTTTTTGTCATAATCACTTGTCTAGATTTAAAAATCAAGCAGTTCGACTAAGCTAGTTTGACCAAGTTAGGTGTTAGAGATCTTCTCTTAATACCATGGGGAATGCCTTCCTAATAATCAATGGTTTCTTAGGTTCTTAATCCGATTTAAGCAACATTGTGTGAAATGTACTAGGGCTTTCTAGTGGGCTTGACCCTATTGACCTTTAGCTTAAGTATTATAAAGGGAGTTTACTAGTGTGATGAGCCTGGGGAGGTGTATCAGTGTTATATGACCCCCCCAAAGTTACAAAATTAAAATGCTGAAAACGAACAAACAAAAACAAATCAAAGTGCCACAATGTAAAATCTTAAGCTGGAAGAGAAATCTCAGTTTGATTGGGTACTTCACTCACATGTATCGCCTATGGTACTAGAGCCCTAGAGGTTCCCAATGTGGGCGCTTTTCCTTGAAAAGCAAAAACCCAAGGCATACAAAATAAGCACACACATCAAAATTGAATCACCGTGAAAAGACTTTGGGGGGTCAAAGAAAAGGTAATCAGTCAGGCGATGATTTCATGAGAAATTCCTTTTATCGTAGCTTAACTACAAGGTCTTCTAGGTATAGCCTCTAGTCAGCCCTCGAACATGAAATACTTGGCTCTCGCGATTAAACAACTTAATTGACCAAAGAAAATTAAGAAGCTTACCCATGGTATTAATAGTCGATCTCTAGTGCCTTTCGATCGTTAAATTAGTGACCCCAGACTTGTTTAATTTTTTACCTTTACATCTGTTTATGCATTTGATTACATTGCAATTTAATGTTTATTGCTAACAAATTGTTTAAAATTCTGTTACCGATCAATTTGTTTGCCTAAAACTGCATATGCTTTTTAATTGCTTATGAGAATGCAATTACTGTGCCAATGTTGTTTGATTTTGCAGTGACTGAAGAAGGCTACGGACATTCATCTGAAATGCTCTTCCACCTCGACGAACGAGCTTCAACTCAGTAGGTTCTGAGGACGGAATCTACATCAGAAAGGGGGGCATGTTAACCCTCACGGCTCACGG
The DNA here is from genome assembly GCF_014529385.1 of Adiantum capillus-veneris. Taxonomy (NCBI): domain Eukaryota; kingdom Viridiplantae; phylum Streptophyta; class Polypodiopsida; order Polypodiales; family Pteridaceae; genus Adiantum; species Adiantum capillus-veneris. The sequence continues at coordinate 147,390,977 of NC_140941.1, read as the reverse complement.
ACACCCTATCACCTACGACGGACGTTGTAACCTACGGCAGACATTGTATTATTTATTTGGTAGAGTCAGGTACCGGGCTTGTCGGTCCAATAGGAAAAGGGTAAGAGTGATCGTCGATGAGAGGCGCACTCTAATTGGAACATTCAAGGGATTAGTTGGCTAAGCATGGGCGCCCAAGTGTGAATGGGGCAAGCTCATATAAAAGTCAACTAAACCTAAAATTCACTCATTCTCTCATTTGTGCAATAGAAGAGTGCTCTTGCTCCATCTCCATCTCCATCTTCTTCTTCTTCACCTCCTTTTGTGTGTGTGTGTGTGTGTGTGTGTGTGTGTGTGTGTGTGTGTGTGTGTGTGAGAGAGAGAGAGAGAGAGAGAGAGAGAGAGAGTGCGATCGAGCATTACGAAGGTACGACGGCGGTGAAGCGGTTGAGCGCGGCGTAGCGGCGTCTCCTTCTTCTTCGCGGCGAGGAATCCTCCACGAAGCAAGCGTAGAGCGGTGAGTGACACACCATCGCCTTCTTTGAGCTTACTAGTTTAGGCTTGTTGTGTGCTTGGAGCCATTTGTGGCTCGCACACGCACTACAAGAGGCTCTTCACATTAGCGACGCTCACACAGCGACGCTCAAAAAAAAAAATTCCCGGCGTCGCTATGAGCGTCGCTATAAGCGTCGCTATGAGCGTCGCAAATTTCTTTGTAAATTTGCGATGCTCATAGCGACGCTCATAGCGACGCTTATAGCGACGCTCATAGCGACGCCAGCTAGGGTAAAAAAAATAACCGAGCGCGCCCAAAAACTCAGATCTCAGATCTGAGTTTTTCGGCGCCCTCAAGCAAAGAGCAGGTAACGCTCTCCCTCACTCTCTCTCTCTCTCTCTCTCTCTCTCTCTTTTTCTTTTACACACACACACACACACACACACACGAGGAGAGGAAGGAGAGCCAGGTATGCTCCTTCCCTCTCCTCATTCTCATGTTCCCTTCCCCTCTTTCTCTCTCCCTCGCTCTCTCTCTCACACACACACATACACACACACACATAGTGTTTTTGAGAGAGAGAGAGAGAGAGAGAGAGCGAGAGAGAGTGCAAAAACGCACACACATACATAAACAAAGAATGCACACACATTGAGAGAGAAAAAGAGAGAGAGAGCATGCATAAACAAAAAACGCACGCATTGAGAGAGGAAAAGAGAGAGAGAACATGCATAAACAAAAAACGCACACATTGAGAGAGGAAAAGAGAAAGAAAACATGCATAAGATCCAAAAAAACGCACACACATTGAGAGAGAAAGAAAGAGAAACTAAGGGAGCGTCGTAGGAAACTAATTAAAATTAAAAGACCTAAAGATCTAGCCGACGAGGAGTTGAACTGAAGACCTATTATTCAAGAGAGAAATGGCATAATCAATCTATCATACTTGGCATGGGTGATAGAAAGGTTATACCATTTATCTCTTTTTATTGGCACACACATCCACACACGCGCACACACACAGGAAGAAGAGAGTTATAACGTCGTAGGAAACTATCTTAAAAGACGTTAAAGATTAGGTTATATGTAGACTTACATTAAATTAGATTTAGGTTTATTTTTAACTAGATTTACGTTTATTTAAGCTAGATTTAGATTTACGTTATATTAGATTAGATGCGGGTCTCCATAGACTGCGATGCCTGCATGAAGCGGGTGAAGAAAGCCCTCAATGGAATATAGGGTATTGCTGCCTTCACTCATGGTGGGCTCCGTCGATCCAAAAGTACTGGTGAAATGTCTTCAGAAGATAGGGAAGAAGGTGGATCTTCAGGGCGGCAAGAGTCACTACATCCCCGACACAATGACCATCTAGACAACCTCTAGTCATTAGACTTACGTTAAATTAGATTTAGCTTTATTTTTAGTTAGATTTACGTTTATTTAGATTTACGCTTATTTACGTTAGATCGAGTCCACGCAAGAATTACTTACGGTTTAGGGTTTAGAGTTAGACGAACAGTGAAAAGATCTACTGTGAAAAGATCTACTGTGAAAAGATGTTAAGATGAAGTGAAGTGCTACAGCTAGAGAAGAGGCAAAGGGATTTTGTCCACTACATGCAGTATCATGTAGACGTGGGTGTCTAGATTTCTTGTACCCACAAATATAGGTATTGACCAATAAAGACGAGATTATAACCCGGTGGTTCTGATCTCCGTGCACCTCTAGACCGAGGTGTGCGGGGATTGGACATGACTAGAGAATGTGAGGTAAAGAGAGAGAGAGAGAGAGAGAGAGAGAGAGAGAGAGAGAGAGAGATAAGACGAAGAATGCCAATAGAATATTAAATTTGTTGTCTAGGTTATAAGTTTTTTATCCTCATTATGAGTAGCGACGAGGATGTGGGACCGTCCAACCGAAACACCTATCTCTCAACGAGGGTCTTATGTCCTTGTAATCAATGCAAGCATGCTGTGCGACGGACAAGACGTGTTTCTTTGCAGCACGTTCGCGAATTTGGCGAGTTCGATCCATCTATTATAGATCGAGTTGTTGCCAATTATAACTCGTCGGACTCTGACGCTGGCCAACAAGCAGCAATCTTGCAACCCAATAGACGTATTCGCAGGCGCTTTGGTCAAGCAGCATATGTGAGGCCACAAGATGTAGCCTCTGACAGCTCGGGGGATGATCATGCAGAGCACATTCCCAACGAGACAATGTTTGAGCCCGAGATTGATGAAATGATCGAGACGATCATGGATTTAAAAAACAGAGTCATCAGCATACTTCATGATGAGTTTCCCGTTCCAACACGGGATCAGCGCTTCAATGAAGACCTGATGAAGATTCGAATGCGCGAATACTGCAAACACAAGCGTTCCGAAGTGCAAAAAGCAATCAAGAATGGGTGGAATAGGCCAGATTGGCTGGCCAAAGAAGATTGGAAGAATGCGAAGAAAGCAGCGCGCGAGAATCCCGACAAGTGGAAGCAACAAAAGGATGCAGCCAGAGCGCGAGTAGAGGCAGGGAGCTCGCACCACTTGGGGAGCGGTGGATGGGCATCATTTGAGGCTGATTTTGTAAGTCTTTTCACATTGCTCTTTATGCATGTTCGATAGTTTAGGGTTTATGAGTTTTTTAGTTCTAACATAATGAAATCTTTGTATGTTTTGACAGTGGTCGATGACAGGACGTGATCCCACACCGTACGAGCGCGAGTACGCAGGCAGGAAGGGCTTAAACGCCCTGATGGACATTCTCAGTTCTCGCGGCGGCATGGTTAGTATTAGGGTTTACTCTTTTTTATTTTTTGTATTGTTTTATAAATGTCGTTATATGTTTATATTTACTGAAAACTGTCTTATTGTCTTTTTTTGCAGAATCCGACAGATACGCCGCTTGGACGCGATGAGACGTCTGATTAGACGACGTCAGTTTAGCCGTAGCTAGATAGTATTAGTTTAGGGTTTCTCATAGCTTATGTATCATGAGACGGATTTTATACGTCTTTTTGAACCATGTATATTATTACATTTGTCACCGCAATTCCTTTTGCCAATCAATTCTTTATGCCTATGATGTTGTACAATTGTCATTATTACATTTGCCAATCAATTCAGTTTGTCTATGATGTGTACAATTGTCAATTTTGCAAACAATGCGTCTTGTGGGTGACTATTTTGGGTCTATTATTTACCTTTGCACTTTTTTTAAAAAGTGAATCAAGTACAATATGGTTGATGGGTGGCAGGGCATTCAATGCCCTGCCACCAAAAAAATATTCTCTCAGGCGTCGCTATAAGCGTCGCTATTTATGGCTCTGTAGCGTCGCTATATGCGTCGCTATACTCTTCTGTGAGAGCGTCGCTATCTGCGTCGCTATAGGCGTCGCTAAAGGCGTCGCTATATAGCGACGCCTATAGCGACGCAGATAGCGACGCTCTCACAGAAGAGTATAGCGACGCATATAGCGACGCTACAGAGCCATAAATAGCGACGTAGATAGCGACGCTTTTAGCGACGGTTATAGCGACGCCGGGGGTTATAAAAACCCAGTGTATTTCCGTCGCTAAGAGCGTCACAAGAGCACACAACCTCTTGTAGTGACGGTGTATCGGCAAGTTCCTTGCATTGACACGTGCGACATACGCGCACAAAAAGAGAGAGAGAGAGAGAGAGAGAGAGAGAGAGAGAGAGAGAGAGAGAGAGAGAGAGAGAGTTGGAGTAAGGAAGGAGATGTTGTAGCAACTATGGATAGAGACCTTGAAAGTGTTAGGGAGCTAGAGTTGGGAAGTTGATGCTACACATAAAGAAAGAGGTTCCATAACTCAAAAGAGAGATGCAATATTGGGAAGAGATAAAAAGTGGGGTAGGGAATTGTTCAAGGAAGGAGATGTTGGAGCTATGGAGAAAGAGGTTGCAAATTTAGCAGGAGATATTGGAGCTATGGAGAAAGAGGTTGCAAATCTAGAAGGAGAGGTTATAGCTATGAAGAAAGAGGTTGTAGATCTAGAAGAGGTTGTAGCTATGGAGAAAGAGGTAGAAGGAGATGTTACAGAGCTAAAATGATATGTTGTAGGCTACTTTGCAAAAAGGTGTCCTAGCATGAGAATAGAAGAAGATAGAGAGAGATGTCACGGCATTTTAGAGAGAGAGTGGGGATAAAGATTGTAGATCTGCACTTTTTAGCACAACTGAGGGGAGAGAAAGAGAGCTTGGGAAACTTTTGGAGGGGGAGAAAGAAGAAGAGAGAGAATACAAAGAGAGAATCAGAGAGGTAAACTTTTAATATTTGAAAATTGAAAAAGTACATTTGGGGGGTGGGAGGAGAGCAACTCTAACCAGACCTAGTAAAATCTGCATATATAGTCTTTAAGGAAAAAGAAAAAGTTTTTTTATATAGACATGTTTAAGTGGTCTATCGCACCATTCTAACCTTTGATCAAAGCTTGATTAAGTTTTAAGTATTTCTTTAAACTGCCAAATAAAGATACCCTCCTATACCCCATTTTCTTCCTAATGCATACACAAATCCCTTGAAGCCAATTCTTTAAGTGAACTTTTTGCAAATGAAACTATATTTTTTAGCATATTTATATTATTTTCTTATAAAATTCAAGCGAAATTTTTCCTTTTCACTCTCCTTTCAATTAATAGTCTTGAATTTCTAATCGGTTCAAGACTAAGCCGAGACAAACTTTTCTTGAATATTGATGTACACCCACTTCTCTTAAAATTGAGAGGGTTTCATCCCATTGTTTAGAGCTTGATAGGTTCCATGCTAAAATACTTAGAGCTTCATGTGTCAATAGTTAAACCTTGTGTGGGAGGAAAGAGAGCAAATTGGTGATTATTTACAATCTTATTCCAACGAATGTGTGGAAGAAGAAGGCTAATATGCGACTACAAACTTCAAAAAATGAGTCAGCAAATTGGTGATCATCAGCAATCTTATTTTAACAAACTAGTGGTGCATACCTGCATGCCCATAGCAAACGTTGAAAAAGGACTCTACTACTTGGAGAGAGTCTTACAATGGCAAACTTGACAAAAAAATAGGTTGACTCTCTCTCTCTTTCTTTCTTTCTTTCTCTCACAACATGGCGAGTTGACCACCCTCAACTACACCCTAAAACAGTGTCGAAGAAAGTTGTTTTTTAAAAAGCGGCGAGGTACTAAAATACTAGTAGATGTTTCCAAATTTACGATATTTTTGAGCTATTTTCTTATATATTTTATCGGCTTTTCTTTCCTTTAGCACAACTTGCAATTGGCTAATCTCAAATTTGCCCCCCCCCCCCCCCCCCCCCCCAAAAAAAAACAGCACTGCCCCCCAAAGCCTTTGCTAGGCTAATGAGACTTTTCCAATTCCATCTCTCCATATCTCTCTCTCTCTCTCTCTCTCTCTCTCTCTCTCTTTCTTGAGAGTTCCTAAATCTTCACCTTGTTCCTAAAATAGCGTGCGCTCAAAATAATAAGTCAAAGAGCTAGAGCTGTACCTCACGCAAACCTTTGAGACTTTGTGGAGAAAAACGAGCACTTTACGTTGCGTACGCCAAGTGTGACAGCGTGTAAAGGTTAAAGCTCCACACACGCGCGCACACAGACAATCTCAAGCTTTGTTCTCTCTCTCTCTCTCTCTCTCTCTCTCTCTCTCTCCATGTATATATATAAAATAAAATGCTGCTGCACTCCCCCTCTCACTACTTTCTCTTCCATTCATTCAGGGCAGAACAGATCGGTCCTCGGTTGTTTATTTATTGGCAGGCAGGGGGATGGTGGTGGATGCCATCGCTACATTCCTGCAGGACTATATCTATTTCATATTCCTCCTTTCTCTAGGATTGTTGGGCTTCTCCGCAGGCTTGTGTGCTCCAAGAACGAGGCGTCCACGATCAGAAGACGAGGTAGATTATCAGAATCAGCGTGCGGCAGACGGCAGCCGTAGGCCGACTAGAGCAGGTAGCGAAGGGGGAAGGGGCAATTACGTGGACAGTCGAAGAGTTAGCAAAGGTGCGTCTGGTGAAGCAGCTGGGGAATTAGAGGCTCGTAGTTGCGCCGGTATGAGTGCAAATGAGGTCTCTCATGAGATCAGACGAGAGAAGCGGGAATCGAAGCTGCCCGGCCGCACCACAAAGGGTGCGCAGGTGTTGAAGCAGCGGTCGTCGGAGTCGAGCCCGCGGCCTTTCTGGCCGCGCTCGCTGTCTCTAGGCCGGCAGCAAGAGCGTCGCCGTGAAGAGACGATCAACAAAGCTAGCAATGGAGGAGCTGCAGGCGATGATGAAGAAGAGAAGAAGGGTGTCGTGCAGAGGAAGGCGAGCCTGACGGGCGAGGAGGTGAAGGAGATGGCGGATGCCTTCATTGCGCGCGTGCGCGAACGCCTGCGTCTTCAACGACAGGAGAGTTACGAAGCCCGCCTCGACCGTTCCTCCTAGCCTAATCCCACTCCCACTTTCATTTGGAGTGCACTATGGCCTTATCCTTTCCCTCCCTCCCTCCCTCCTTCCTCTTGATTCTTGAGGGAAGGTTATTCTTGATTCTGAATCTAGTTGTTACTTTTATCACCATCCAATAAAAATGTAATTATAATCAAAACGTGGAAACGGAGTCTTTTCTAGTGTTTTTCATTAGATGAATAACATCATGAGCTTCTGCTCGAGAGGCACGGCATACCTAGCTAGGTATGAGTGCCTCCCTCATAGAAGCTCATGATGTTGAGGTAAGTCACAATGTGGGAATTATTGTGAGAAGACTTCTTGTGTATAAGAAAGCTGAAAAATGCTTACAACCATAACCAGTGCTACAAGAAACCTAACTCTACTTTGAAAGTAATGACAGATCCTTAAAATGCCTCTGAAATGACTTAAAGTGCGTTAAGGACCTAAGGTGCTTCAAACTGCTCTCTAGTACGAAGGTGCTTTATAATGGTAAAGATAGTGTTGAAGGCTACTTGTAATTGTGCTTCAAAGTGCTTTGGCATGCTTTTGGATGCCTCAAAGTGCTTTGAAGGGTCTTGAAGTGGCTGTTTATATTCTGAAACTTCTTCACTAAGTATTCATAGTGATGTGCAAGCTTTGAAAGCATGTTTTCACTTTAAAAGTAGAATCTATGGGCTTTATAAATTATGGATCTTAATTCATGCGATGGCATAACCCGCTTTTAGAGAAGGTTCTAGGAACCTCATCTTGACATAAAGATCTCCCTTAGAATCTTGATAATCTCAAACCATATTTTTTGCGCAAGCTTAAGGATCATAAGACTTGTTGTTGTGAATATTATGTGGAGCTTTTCTACTTTAAAGAATCTCCAATCAGTCGCATCAGGGAAGATTCGAGAGCATGGATGCTCAATTTTAAAGAAATTCTCTATGCGCTGCATCTAGTGCCACATTTTGAGTTTAACAGACCTCTTAGAGGCTATACTGTATCTAAAGTTATGTTGGCGTGTATATGATAGTGATGTGTGTGAACATACTTAGGACCATCGGGACACCTTTTTCCCTCACTAAAGGTTTTTCTTCTCCCATGCTTTGTATATATGCCCATCAATGGCCATATCTTATCTCGTATAAACACACTTAGTAATGCATTCTCTATTGTGTACCTTAAGCTTCCTCTTCATCTCCAAGTTGTGTGTGCATTCCTGCAACCCTAACTCCAACAGTTGGTATCAAAGTAGGTTGTGTCCTCCTAGGCATAGTCACGAGTGTCACCGAAACTCCCATATTCACTTTCTCTGGTTTGGGTGAGCTTTGGCAAGCATCAATAGGCCGATAAATACTGTGGGGCAACTCATATAGCTTGGTGTACTCAGAATTTTGATTGGGGCTCATTTTGGCCTCCGTTTCCACTACTACAAGTACTACACATGCAAATTCTCCTATTGTGCAAAATTCTTTCACACTACAAAGTTCCTCATAAGAGGTCTCTGACACTCTACTGTGGCTTGTACTATATAGCACATACAATTTCTCTTCATTTTTTCACTCAGTTTGGGCATTTTCTACATTAGTTTCAATCTTTCACCATGGTTGAGGGCGATGTTGTTCTCAAGATGTTGTCTATTGAGATGACGAAGTGGATAGAGACTAATATCCATTGTGGGCTTCCATGATGTAGTATGTACTTATTTCCAAGGGTGTATAGAACATTGTTAAAGGTTTTGATATATACCTGGGTTTTGTGGGTCCAAGTTTCATTCTAGAGATTCTAGTAGTTCTACTTTCTATTGCTAGTATTGTTTACCCACACTTAAACATGCTCCTTGGGATAGTAGAGATGCACAAGCACATGCATTGATTACACTGTTTGTCAAGTGCACCATTACTTCTCATATTTATTGTTCAGTCAAAACAACAAAACATGCTTCGGATGTTCTAGATGGATTGTGTACAAGTCGCAATGAGGCAAAAATAGCATATCTTTGCAAACAGGTAGAATCAAAGGTCATGCATGAGGAAGATGAATTGGAAATTTTTCTTGCTAGAATCAAAGATATCATGAGAAACTTATTGCCATAGGTAAAGTCATTCTTGATCATTCACTTTTGCAGACTCTCTTGGATGCACTACCAAATACGTAGTGGACTTTTGCTTCTACTTTAAGGCTTGTTGCACATGGCAATGATAATGCTCTTAAGTTTGATGGGTTGGGCACTTTGTTGTTACAAGGGGCTATGCCAAAAATATAAAATAGGACTAAGCAATGTGCTGCTAATCATGATTTTGTTGTTGCACAAAGAGGTAGCAAAATAACAATGTTGCTACATCCATGTTCCTTTTAGTTAACATCTACGAAAAATGCCTCCCATAGCAGCATATACATCCATCACTCTAGGACTATAATATTTTGTATTTGCACACTTAGTAATACATTTAATACATTCTCCCTTGTGTGGCTTGAGCTCGCTTATTCATCTCCAAGCTATATGTACATTCTTCCAACCTTAACCCCAACAAGTTCGTCAACTCAGCCTTTCAGAATTCTTGGTAGGTACCTCTTGTCAATGTGGCATTGCTAGATTTTCATTGTGTCCAAATGAAAAGTGTGCATGAAGACCCCCCTTTTCTGACTATCAAGGTTTTACTGTTGATGATGCACAAGAAGTAGATGAGTAAGGCCAAACAAAAAAGATAAAAGGAATTGTTGTTCAACAAGTTAGCCCCAAAGGTTTCATTTTCCGGTGTTAAAAATCTAGATAACTACTTTTGTCAAACATAGCTACAAGTAAAAATGGCACACTAAAGAAGTTCAAAGAATTTTCTCGATGATGGTGTGATCTTAAGATTGGTTTTTAAATAGAAACCTTGAAAAGGTCCAAAATGAGATCAACCAATGCATTATTATTCAAATTGCATTATCATCTTCGTTCACATCTCGTATGTATGCTCAATTGCTCAATGATGTTAAAAAAACCTCTCATTTGTCTATTTCAAATGACAAGGCCCATGACACTTTTGTTTTTAGCAGCATTGTTTTCCATTCCACAATGAGTGGTTGAAACACTAGGGATGGAGTGGGAAGTAGCACTAGGTATGATTCAATAGTGTCGCTTCATATTTCAAAGCAAGGTGGCCATTCCACCTTGTTGGCAAGTACTTAAGATGATGTTACCATGTATATAGTAATATGTATGTGAGCACACTTAGGACTGTTGGGGTGCTTTTTACCCTCACTGAGAGGTTTTTTCCCCCTATGCTTTGCATATACACCCACTCTATGGGTTGCACCTTACAAAATCCTCACTCTATGGGTTGCACATAGCTACAAGTACAAATGGCACACTAAAGAAGTTTAAAGAATTTTCTTGATGATGGTGTGATCTTAATATTGGTGTTTAAAGAAAATTACAGCAAGAAAAGGTCCAGAATGAGATCAACCAATGCATTGCAGGTACTTAAGATGATGTTACCATGTATATAGTAATATGTATGTGAGCACACTTAGGACTGTTGGGGTGCTTTTTTCCCTCATTGAGAGGTTTTCCTCCCCTATGCTTTGCATATACACCCACTCTATGGGTTGCACCTTACAAAATCCTCAATCATTAACGCCTAATAAAAAAATCCCTTTGCACATTTTGTGGATTGGAATAAAACTACACCTCTTTCTTCATAAACCCATAAACTTTTTTGAAAATTGAATTAAAATGTTTGCAAATATCTAACTCATATGAACTATGATATACCCTCCTATCAAGTGCACATGATACACCTACATATGTACAAGGTGCATCTTGAGCCCATCACTCTAGGGCTATCTTATATTGTATTTTGCACACCAAGTAATACATTCCTTATTGTGTGTCTTGAGCTGAATCTCCTCTGTTTCCAAGTTGTGTGTGCATTCTTGCAACCCTAACTCTAACAATTGGTATAAAAGCAGGTTGCATCCTCCCAGGCATAGTTGACAGTGTCATCGACACCCTCCTCCTCACTTTCCCCAATTTGGGGTAGCTTCACTAAGCGGCCTTTTGCAAAAAATCTCGTCCATTGTAAATTGTTGCATAGTACTTCCCTGACACCCTACTGTGGTTTGTGCTATATTGCGTGTATAGTTTCCCAACAGTTTCTATTCAGTTGGGCATTTTCTACATCAAGTTCAATCTTTCACTATGGTTGGGAGCAGTGATGTTTTCAAGATGTTGTCTTTTGATAAAAACTAGATGGAGATAACCATCCCTTTTGGGCTTACATGATGAAACATGTACTTGTTTCCAAGGGTGTATGGAACATTGTTAAAGGTTTTGATGTATGACCAAGTTCTATGGATCCATGTCCTATGCAGGATGCTGTAACTTCTAGTGGCTCGACTACTATTGCTAGGATTGTTTTAGCTATAGCGGAATAATCTTAGTAGAGATGTGCACGTGTATACAGTGATTGCACTATTTATCAAGCGCACCAATACTCCTCACATTTGTTTAGCCAAAATAACAAAAGAGGCTTGGGACATTCTAATTGGCTTGTATGTGTTGGGGTAAAGGCGCTGCGCCTTTGCCTAGGCCCGGTGTCTGGTGTCTGGTGTCTGGCCGCCCGTCGTCCACCCACCGTGTGTACACTTCCTTATTCTTTTATATATCAGGAGCTCCTCACTCATAGTTCCTGAGGTTGCTCCACCCACACCATATCGTGCTTCTCCCCTTCCCCTCACCGCACCACCGCGCACCCCGCGTGCGCAATTGCTTTTTAACAACCGATTTGGAAGCAATGGAGTTTGTTGGCTTGGCAGAGCTCGGAGCTCAAGCTTGAGCTTGGCGCTGGTAGTAGATCCAACACCAATTGGGCGAGATCGCAGATCTCGACACCCCAACGCGTGCAGCCCCTCTTGGCTTGGAGGGGGATCTTGATGATCCTTAGGGAATCTTAGTAGAAAAGGAGGATCTATAGAGCTGAAAAATTTGGGCAGGGAAGTAGCAGAATGAGCCGAGCATGAATATCAGCTTGAAAAGAAGCAAAGCAGGAAAAAGTCGAGAGCAAAGATAGTAGCTTGGCATCGAGAGCAGGTCGACAGCCTTGAAGGCTTTGCAAGCCTTGAAATCATTGAAAGCTTCAAGCAAGAAATCGAGAACAAGCAAATCAAAATTAAGTTGCAATCAAGCTCAGGGAACTGAGCAAGTTGGGTAGTAGCTGAGGATCAAGACACAGGCTTGGAAAGCATTGGTTGTGTGTTACACACACACACACACTTAGTATCAGAGCTGCCAAGAGCTATCGAAATGGGCCATCAAAGTCATATGTGTGTCAGTATGTGTCGTCGAAGCCAAAAATTGGAGAATCGTCGAAGGTCAAAACGTCGTGGAGACTACATCGGAGTCGGGACGCTTTGGATGGGGGCTAGAGAAGATCCCATGCCGCTATCGCTCTATCACCTCTTGTTGTGTCCATGTCGGGAAATTGTCGTCGATGCCGTCTTCCAGCGCCGGGCGGAAGTACGCTAGCCGAGATCGGTGTTGAACCAATGTGCCGAGTCGTCAATGCTCAAAGCCGGTGTTGCGCCGAGTCGTAGAGGAAAATTGCCGAGACTCGATGCCGTCACCAAAGTCGGGCCACCAAATCAGTGTCAAAAACTGATGCCGAAGTTGCCTCCCTTCATCGGACGGGAGTCTCCAATGCCGAGGAGAACGCCGAAATCGAGCCGATGTCGGGTGATGCTCGGGCTTACTTGCCACTTGTGTCTGCACACGCCTATGTATGTGTGCATGAGTGCACACCAAGAGCGCTCACTCTCTTTCAAGCTAGCTCGCTTTCTTTTTGAGAAAATCTCTCTCTCTCTCTCTCTCTCTCTCTCTCTCTCTCTCTCTCTCTCTCTCTCTCTCTCTCTCTCTCTCTCTCTCTCTCTCTCTCTCTCTCTCTCTCTCTCTCTCACAGCTCACTCAAGCTCAAGCCATTTCCCCGGGATTGCTGAGGGCTACAATGGAGCGGGGCAACAAGGGTGGGTGGGTGGGGGGGGGGGGAAGTCGGGATGGTCAAGAGCTTGGCGGGATCACGCTCTTGCACACACTATGTGTGTGAGTCTCAAATTTTTTTTTAAATGATGTTTTTCTGCTATGTGTTGGACTTGCAGCCCTGTCAACTGTCGGCTGAGTTGCAGGGTGATTTTCCTTTACCCGCAATGTTCCAAGCCTTCAAGGCTTTCCCAATCTTTTGCTCATCTTGCTTGCTCCCAATTCTGCCGACTTGCTGCATGTCTCCAATTCCTGCTTCTCAACATGCCCAACTCCAATTGAGAAGTACCCAATTGGGAGTATGTGCCACTTCCCCAGCGGTTTTGATTACAGGTTGCACAATCTTTGCAGTACAACTTATGCGGCACATGAAGTACTCATGTACGATTTTGTGGAGAATTCGAGAGAGCTTTTGACATGGTCTTGTGCAGTTTCATGCTATGTATGTATTTGTGGATAGAGTTTGAGCTAGCTATAGCTCGCAAGTAGCATGTTGGCATGTTTGCAGGTGTTTTTGGATAGGTGTACGTCCATAGAGCCACTCGATCTAGAGTGAGCTGTTTTTCTAGGGTTTTGGCAGAGTTATGTATGCTATTTTGTGGATCTGTTTAATGAGACACCGAGTGTCTGTTTTTCATGCGATTTGGTGAGATTTTTTAAGTTTTTGCTCAATTTTCAAGGGAAACTCTGCCGGATTTTTCACAGTTTCTTGCCATGGTTTATGTATATTCGCAGTTACTCTCTCATACTTTAGTGGTCAAGTTTACTCCCACTCTAGCAGTTATCTCTAGTTTTTTGGCTTAGTGTTTGCGTTGAGTTTTGGTTCATTTTGCAAAGGAAACTTTGTTCGTTTTTCCCCGTCTTCTCGCCATAAAAGTTTGTAGTGTTATGCCATCTTGTACAATGGTCGATAAATTCCCACTTTTGACAGTGATCAAGTGTTCATTGTCACTTTGACAGGTTCTCCCAGCTTGGACATAGCTTGGTGTTCTTGTACCCACTCTCGCAAGAGTGAGGTTAGTGTATGCTTGTGTGGTTACATACTTTGCTAGTCACAAGTTTTTTGTTGACTTTTGTAGGCAGTTTCTCTTGTGGGATGCGTTTTGAGTTAGTTTGCTCTCTACTTGCGTATATGGTTATGCACTTCACGCTTGGTTGAGCAGTTTATCCCAGTTTATGCTTGCAGATAGCAGACTGTGGAGTTGTTTTGTGTATTTGCGAGCATCGATTTTGATGTGATTGGTCATGGTTTTCATGATTGTGTAGTGGTCGAGTGATTGCCACTTTGTTGCCATTTTTTGCATTCACTTATGGCAGCACATATGTGTGACAGTGGGAGATGACGGTCTCCTTCTTGCCGATACTTGCATTGTTGGCATTGTGGTCACACAGGGCACATTAGGCACCGTTGTTCCAGACGTATGAGACAACAACAGAGATGTATGTGAGATGAAGATACAGATTTGACACATGCTAGAGAGGCAGTTCTAGTGGCAATCTATGCCAGTGATGACGGTGATGTTATGCTTGCCTTGAGTGTACCTCTTGCAGATATGTATATGGATATCACACTTTCTCCAGAGTGGTTACTAGATATGTATATGGATAGCACACTTTCTCCAGAGTGGTTACTAGATAACGATGTTGCTTTCCACGTCACACCATGTCGTGAGTGGTTTAGCACATTTTCTAGTGGGAGAATTGGTTGTGTGTACTTGGCCGATGGTTCACAGTTTGAAATAGAGGGTGCAGGAGATGTTTGTTTGTCTTTGCCTAGTGGTGCATCATACACGCTACGGCATGTGCGCTACGTTCCTCAGTTAAGACAGAGCTTGATCTCAGTGAGACAATTTGCACACTTTGGTTGTCAGATATTGCTTAGAGAGCAGTCTTTCCAGATGCATTGTGGTTCATTAGTGATTGCCAGAGGCGCCCGCAACGGCCTGGTATATCCTATGCATGTGTCTGAGGTTTGAGACAACATAGTCTTGATTTTGTTGTTGGCATGCTTTGAGAAAGAGACGAGATGTGTCTCCTTTGTAGGTGAGCTCCATCATGTTCACGAGACAGAGAATTTAGCTTTGCATGACGTGCCAATAGATTCTGTAGAGACATATAGGATGACAGTGCTCTAGTGAGACACAACAACTATTGTCAGAGTTTGTGCATGTAGAGGTAGAGTAAGTCTACTTCCTAGAGACACAAACAGAGATGACAGACATGGAGTTCTTTGATATGATCACGTTAGAGGATGATGAGTTCGTACCAGGATACACAGTTTTGCCTATGGGTGAGAGGGATGTAGCTATCCCAGTGTCGATGTTGACACATCCATATGCGATGGGTAGTCCTGATGATGCAGTGATTGCAGATAGCACAGGGGAGGCAAGTACAACCAGGTTTGTGTAAATTTTGTCAGCGTTCGGGCATTTCATGTTTAACTTACTAGTGTCGAGGCCCGACCTAGTAGCTGCAATGTGAGCATTTGTAGCAGGGGTTGTCAATCGTGCAATGACTGACACTAGCATGATGCATAGTGGAGTTTTACAGACCATATAGATTAGTTTGTGAGATTTACATGCAGGCTCTAGCGTGGGTATGCATGCTCGCCTACCACCAGAGTTGATACGAATGCATGTAGATTGACAGAGTGAGCCAGTGGACATACGTTGAGAGAGTCTCTCACCTTGTTTCTTGTACATACTAGCAGTTTAGCTAGTAGGTCTCACTTATAGGTGCATTGCCTTTAAGTGGGAGTTTGTTGGGGTAAAGGCACTCTGTCTTTGCTCGAGGTCGAATGTCTGGTGTACGGCCGCCGCCCACCGTGTGTACACTTCCTTATTCTGTGTACACATAAGAATAAGAAGCTCCTCACTCATAGTTCCTGAGGTTGCTCCACCCACACCATATTGTGCTCCTTGCCTTCCCCACACACACTGCACTGTGCACACACGCACTCACAGTATGATGGTCACAATGAGGCAAAAATATCAATTTTACATTAACAACTAGAATCAAAGGCCATGTATGAGGAGGATGCAATGGAAATTTTTCTTACTAAAACCAAAGATATCAATGAGTAACTTATTGATGTAGGTGAGGTCATTTTGAACATGCACTTGTGTAAATTTTCATGGATGCATTTCTATATTTGTATCACACTTTTTCTTTTACTTTGAGGCTCGTTGCATAGGGACATGCTAATGCTCTCAAGTTTGATGGGTTGTTCACTTTACTATTACAAGAGGCTATGTTAGGTAGGGCTAAGCAACATGTTTATGATCAAGCTTTTGTTGTTGCACAAAGAAGAGGTAGCAATAACAATGTTGCTACTTCCAATGTTCCTTCTTAAGGTATAAAACCATTTATAACAAATGTCTTCCATAACCGTAATGCATCTAATAAATCTCCTGAAAGAGGAAAGAAAAAGTTGCATTGCAATTGTTGTAGAGCTAATGATCGTCTGATAAAGAGATGTCTTGATCTAAAAGCTAAAGAGGCACGTAAGCATGAAAGAAAATCCTCTTCAAATGCAGTTATTACAAAATTTGCAAATTTTGTTGTTGATGGGTAGAATGGACTTTTAGTGCACAATGTTAGCATGACCCTTCTATTCATAAAGAACACATGGTTGAGGCTGCATATTCACATGTGTGGTATTTTGGGATGGTGGTACCAAGCAGATTACATCTCATCATGACTTGTTCAATTGTCTTGATACTGTTCCCAATGGGAATATTGTCCCTTGTGCCAATAATGCCTCTTATCCAATTCAAGGAGTGAGAAAGCTTGTGCTCACTATAGTTAATGGAAAATCTTCACACTTTTTTATGTGATTTTTGTGCATCCGATCAAGAAAAATCTATTGTGAGTTTCAACACTAGCAAGACTTGGTCTTATTGTAAAGTTATAGATGACATATGCACTGTCCATTATCTTACTTTAGATGATACTATGGTGGCATCATGTACCTTGTTTCATGGGCTATACAAGCTCAATTCTTATGACAATTATGTGCAAAAATATGCAAAACCAGTTAAAAATTCTAAAATTGTTTTCATAATCTAAACTATAGCATGCACATTTGGACATCTACATTTTTCTAGTTTGATGCATTTACAAAAAATTGATATGGAAGTTGAGGTTTTGAGCGAGTTTTTTAAAGAAATTGCACCACTGGAAAAAAGCTCACTCAAGAAATCTCACTCAAACTAGGTTTAGGAAGTATGTTCTCTCTTCCAGTTTTATCCCTGTCTCTATCTCTCGCTATATTTTTATACCTAATGTCTTTCTCACCCTCTCTCTAGCTCTATGCACATGTACAACTCTCTCTTTATTCCTTTCTCCACTCAAACAATTCCAAAGTGCTTTGCTAAAACAATCCACTTCTCTCTCTCTCTCTCTCTCTCTCTCTCTCTCTCTCTCTCTCTCTCTCTCTCTCTCTCTCTCTCTCTCACACACACACACACACACACACACACACACACACACACACACACATTGTATTACTCAAGGAACATTAGCATATTGGACACTTAGAGCTTTAATTTATTAGGAGTCCACCATGGGAATTGACCCTTCTGAGGTACAAGGTGGTTTTTTCCAAAAGGGGGTGGTTTACTGCCTTTATTATTACTTGCCGTGAAGGCGCCTTGTGTAGCTCTCTCATTCTGCTTATAGGCGGCCTCATTGTAGCCAGAAGGGGGGGGGGGGGGGGGGGGGGGGGGTGTCGGTCTCTCCATTCATGGCGCTCTACTCATTACTCTGAACTGGCGGCCATCTTCCTTCCTCTATTTAAAGAGGTGAGGTGCCCCTCACTTAGCTCTGGTTGTTGTTCTGCTTACATTAAGTAGAAATTGTGTGGCTATTTTAGACTGAAGTATGGAGCTCGCTACACAGGTTTCTCAGGTTGGCCACTCTGCCCTTGCATATTTCTTTGCAGACCTATTTTTATAGTTAAGAGGGGTGTTATTTCACTATGTTAATGACATTGTAGCTAGTTTTGATATCGTGATTCTTGATGTGGTTTCTACTCTGCATAAACAGATCCTGGTTACGGTCCTAGTTGGTCGATGAGTGTATATGATGATGATATTTTTGCCAGTGCTGTGTAATCTACTCATTAGTTTGGTTAAAATATTTTTGTGAAATAGTATAAGGGGTTACTGCCACTTGGCTTGTCCATACTATACTCCGTTAAAATTTATGCATCATCATTTAACAAATTACAAATTGGCAATACATTGGAGGGTTGAAAGTACATATGTATGGTCTCACTATTGGGTGTGGATATTACATCTCTTTTTTTTTGTTCTTTTGTGTTTTAGTGTTCTTACAATATTGGGTTATGTTGCTACCACATGGCTTGGCAATATATGGCCCTGATTGTTGATATCATACTATTGAAGTAGCATAATCAGTGGTATTGGCAGGTTTTCCTGTGTTCTTTTATTGTTTTTTTGCAGATCGTGCAATATCAATAGGGGTTTTTTTCCCTTAATGCGTATCGTTACGGAGTTTTTAAAAAAAGCAAGCAATGGGTGGGGGGTTTTGTGGTTACCCCTGCTACTTAATCACCATTTTCATTCTAAGGACCTCTAATGAGGCATTAGGAGAAATATGGACCTTGCATGGGCCTTGTAAGGAATCCTAATTTTTAGGGATTAAGGCTAATGTTGTGTGGGGTTAAGGGGACAAGGGCATTGAAGAAGGTAGTTTTGAGTAGGCTTTTCTAGCCCCCTTTTTAAGACAAATGTAGGATATGGGCCTAAGGGGTTACTTTCTCTCTCTAGCTTTTTTAAAGTGAAGTAAGTATAGGGGTGTGACCACATCAGCAAAAACATGGGTCACTAAGAGTCAAAATTTGACTTTTTAAAAGGAAAAACTTATTTTTACTTAAAAATCCCTCCCAACATATATACATATCCAAAAATCTTTTTTGACCCTTTTTTTTACCAACAACGCTAAAAAGTCCATTTTTTCAAAAAACTTTTTTCCCAAAAAGTAAAAAACACTTTGTTCTCTCCTCCTCCTCCCTCCTCTCTCCCTCTCCTCTCCCTCCTTTCCCCTACCTTCCTCCTCGTCCCCCTCCCTCCTTCTCTCCTCCCATCTTCCTCCCTCTACCTCCCCCTCCCCCTCCCCCTCCCCCTCTATATTTTCATCCTTTGCTTCCTCACGCAACAGCTTCCATGGTGTTCACGGACGTCACAAATTGTTTTCTTCCACCACCACGTACTCTGCACTCCAAAAGCATACATATTTGCTTACCCACGGTGTTTGCACCGAAGACCGCATGTGAGGGTGATCAAAGGTCATCACAGGAACGTCGCGAACTGTTGGTGAGACCACTGTTGACATTTGGGTGGACGACCATTTGTACCCTTATGATCCTATAAGCCGTTTCCATCCATCCTTTAATAGCCTTTCGACATTTCTTCAATTTCTTGGGAGGGGAGAAGCAGCCTTCACCTCAAGACGATAGCATTACAAGAGAGTGTTGCCTCTTTGGAGAGGGTGGTTGAATCTCTTCAACAACAAATGCAAGACAAGAAATCCCACATTATGAAGCTTTCCAACACCATCACATACTTGAAAGAAATACCCCTTTGTGCAAGGGAACGCAAACGCACGTATTCATCCATTGAAACTCTTGCACATTTGGGTGGAGCACGCAAACGACGAGTGATAGCCACAAGGTGATTTAGTCTTTACTTGCATGATGCATTTTTACTTCACACTATTTTCTAATATTAATTTTTATTGGTTGCCAGAAACTTCATTCAGGAGGTAGGCGATGGAACAAGCCAAGATGATCGAGTCAACCTTCTCACTACTTGTCTCAATACCCAGGATGTGATTTCTATCTTACAATCACCTGGAGGTAGCACATTAAGGATGCACTCACCAAGGACCTTATGCGTAAATTGACATGCAGCAAGCTTGTGATGAGACTGGAATCAGCACCAAAGCCTATTAGGCTATTTCCAACTCCTAAAGGATTCCCTCAAAGAGCATGGCATTGTGGAAAACCTATTTCCTATTCTACACAAGGTCAACCTCGCAAAGAAGGCCACAAACGAAGATATGTTCTCCTGCACTGGGTCATACCTATACATTAAGGACACATGCCAACTTCCCTTTATGCTTTGTGCACAACAAAGGCAAGGGAAAAAGGTAAGAAACAATCCAAAAGACCTTTGGAGAAGGGCTTCCCTTACACAATGTGGAACAATATTTTTGTGGACCTTAGAAAACTTCAACAAGCCATGCTTAGATTTTACGAGTTACCTAAAGAAGGTGACACACTATACTTTTTTCTTTTGGTTTTGTTCTTATCATAGACTTTGAAGTATAAGATCTTGGCACTATTTATTTTGTAGTGCTTGGCATAAAGGTCGCTTTTGTGCTGAAACTCGATGAATATCAAATAGTGAAAGGTCGAAGGTTAGAGAGGCTAAGTGTCACTCTAACGAATAAGGCCCTTTTGCAAACCAAGTGAAGGGATTCTGTCGAGTCATCTCCCACCCCGTCTTTTAGCATGCAATCAGAGAAAGTCATTTGGTGGTTGGGTGCTATTGAGGTGCCCAAAGAGACCAATGGAGTACTTTCATGGACTTTTGAGAGAACTCCATGGATCACAGAAGTAATACACTCCCAAATTTCAGGTCAAAAGTTGGAGGTTGAGGATTTTGATAGCTATGATGTGGAGTGGCACTTAGGTGGGGACCTGAGGACCATAAAGTGTTTGCTTGGCTGCAAACAAGGGGCTTCTTCTCTCATGCCTTGTCCATTTTGCACTCAAGGATACAAACCTAACGAACAAAAATCACACAAGAGCACTACAAAGGTCGGTTCCATGCCTCCATGTCAAGGGCATGGAGAACAAGGGCTGGATTGTCGTGATGTCGGAAATGAAGGTAGAGAATGGAAAGCGTCTATTCTGATGTCTCATGCTCAATGTCCCAGACCATGATAAAAAAGAGCACGCTTGAAATCCATCTTTTAAATTCCTCTATCGAATGTACATTTTTGTACATTACACGCATTCATGCACATTTTTGATAGGCTATTGAAGCTCCACATTGACTATGCTTTCACAATGAAACCATTGGAAACGTCCCAGGAAGCGATCGAAAGAGTGGAGGTACTCTTGAATTCCATTGGCTGTCACGGTGGAAATGTGTCTATCGTTGCTGCAAAGAACATAGGGGAGGCCCATGAAATTGCTCAACAAGTGTCAATGAGTGGACAAAAAGCCAGACACTTTTTGAGGAAAGTTTCCCAAGGAAAGCCAGGTCGATATACTGCTCAAAACAGCTCCAACTAGCAGGCAGGTAACCTTTAGGAGCTTTGGAAGGAGTTATGCAAAGCTACTACTGAAAATGATTCAAATGGTGAGCTTGCAAACAAGCACAAGCAAGTTTGGGCACATTTTGATAAAATGGTCAAGCTTATGGGCCTTAACATCACAACAAAACAATGCCAATCATTTCAAGAAGCCTTGGAGGATTTTACCGAGATCTTCACCCTTTCTTGGAGTGAAAATAACATCACACATTATATGGTAAGCCATGTTACGTGGTGAACATAATTATTACAAGGGATTGTTTTTATTAAATAATGTGGATTGTTTACTCATGTGAACATCATATCTTTGTTTGCGCATGGTGCATTTTTTATGCACAAATATGGATCGCTTGAGATTTTTAGCACTCAAGCCATGGAGAAGTTCCATTATCGAGCAAGGGGGATGTACTTCAAAAATACTCGACATGGTGGTGGAATGGTGCAATCCAATTATTTGGAGGAGATGTTCAACTGATTTTTTCGCACAACATTTGCTCGTAATCTCACAATGGAGCATGCACGACAATCCAAGATTGCTATTGAAGTGCAAAAATGGAGTCGTTAAGAGCATAGCAACAAGTGGAAAGTGTCGCAAGGCCCCGCCAAGCATGCTGCATGGTGCCAATGCAGAGTGCGACAAGGGTCAAAGTGGATTCTGTGCGAGTGACTACACGTGAACGCAGGGTCCAACTCTTAACGACATGTTCATTTAAAAAATAATAGTTTTTTTCCAAAATTAGTGAAATTAGTTGCAACAGGGCCCTTTTTTAATGGGCCCTTATAAATCTTGCATGCTCTCATAAACCACTCATTTCTTAAGCACATGTGAGCTCTTACCATACCAAATGGTGCGCACTAAACAAACCACAAAAGAGCATTCACCTGCCAACAAAAACACCCTCCAAGGATGTAAGAAGCCGGCATAGCTTAAAGGCACAAGAAAACAGCCACAAACACCTTGTCGTTCCAGGCACTCTTCTAGCAGTGGGCATGGTAGTAGGGCACGAGAGTCATCAAGGGCTGTAGAATCTTTACGTCCACAAGAAGAAACACCTAGACGAAGAATGAAGCAACGCGCCCAGCGTTGGAGAGAAGAAGTGGCCCAACAAACACCAGAGTCTGATAGGGAGGAGCCGCCACGCCACAAATCACAAGAAGGACCATCCAGGACTCGGGTGGTCCATACAGGCACTAAATCAAAGACAGAGCCACCATGGCAGCGAGCTGATACACCGTGCACACACCGGGTGCCCGCTGGGGGGAAGACACTGCCTCGAGGCTAGGGAGCTCTCCCCACAGCACAAGATTGAGATCCAAGGGAAGAGGATGAATCAAAAGGGGTTGCAGATCCAGCCCCTAAGCATGTAAACAAGTGCAAGTCAAAGTTTTTCAAGAAGCCTAAACGCCGCCAGCCAGGAAATGTGCAAGTGCCCCCAAGACAATCATAGTGGCACCGAAAAATAGCAAGGGCATTTGCAAAAATCCGGCACTACTAGAAGACTACAGACCTTTTAATTTGATAGAAAAGCTTCTTTTATAGTTTCTTATGGTGAAGCTTCATTAATCTTGAAAGATAACCTAAATAAACTGTTAAAGATGTTGATGGGGGATTAAGGCACTTGGATTGGAAGGGATGATTGCCTTTTAATCAAAATAATAATCTTTTTTTGCTAGAACCTTTGGGGGATTTTTATAAAAGGAGAACTACATTTTAGAAGACATAAAATACTTTTGGACTAAGCTTGTAAGTTTTTAAAAAAAGTTTGTAAGCTGGACATGGATAACCACTGGTATAGTCCATTGATACCTGTAAAACACATCCAAGGCTAACATATGTGTTGTCTTGTTTGGATGGATGCAGGTAAGGACTCTATCTTATCTTGGAAAGTTTTTTTTGGCTAGCGAGCTGTCCAACACTAGATTACACATTTACCTACTGCTTGGGAAGTTCTTTTGTTAGATATAAAGTTTAAGCCTTTCAACCACAATATAAGGACAGAAAACTAAAGTTCTTGGTTTTCTTATTTACAAGAAGAGAATTTGAAATACTGGCTTCTCTAGGAGATAGAGAGTTTAAGTATTTCAACCATTTTATATAGACAAAAAATGAAATTCTTGGTTTTCTTATCTATAAAAAGAGAAAAGAAATTATTGGCTTCTCTTTAAGATGGCAAGTTTAAGCTTTTCAACCAATTACATCACATTATTGAATGAAGATGTGACAGGTTTGCCTTGGATTAACTTGTCAATACAATGGAGTTGATTGCATGCACAATAACACTAAGACAATGAACTTTGTTGTAATTTATTTTTCTACTGGCTATTTAAAGCACTTTTTTTGTAAGTGTCTCCATCACAATCTACAAGCTTGTAATTTTGGTTCAGTGAATTTTGCAAAAGGAGATTGACAAGGCCTCCATACCCACCATTAGCAAGAAAAAAACGGAAGTGGTTTGTATGTTTGAATTTTACAATTCCCCTCCATTGTACTTACCATTCAAGTGCATCTCCTAGTGCACATAGTTGACAAGGTGGAATTAGCAAAGACCGTACATTCTAGATGAATGTTCTTTCTAGAGAATTGCATGAAGATAATAAAGGGATTTGTGCATCAAAGGGCTCACCCAAAGGGTAGCATTGCCAAGGGCTAGCTAGTTTCAAAGCAACAAGTATGCATTGAAAAGTGGATATGTAGGATTGAGTATGGAGATGACATGCTATGGTGGATAGCGGATGATAAGTTCCTGATTGAAGTTTTTGTTGTGGGCCCATGCATGCAAAAAAGAAGGATCAAGGAGCTAGAGAAAAAGACACATGATTTTGTATACTTCACAATCTTACAATGGAGAAGTGGCTTGCCTTACTTACACCAAAGAGAGAGAGAGAGAGAGAGAGAGAGAGAGAGAGAGAGAGAAGTTATGTGAGATGCCTTTAGAAGGGGGAAACAACCATCAATGCACTATCCAAGGGAGCTTGAGACATTACCATATTTTAGGAGTCTAAGATGGCTACACACCACTTTGGTGTACATGTCACAAATCGAGAGTGGGATTATTCTCAAGGTTGTAGCCCTTAAATAAGTATCTAAAGTATAACCTTTTGAAGGGTTTAGCTTGGCTACTTGGCTCATTATTTTGTAAATACCTTAATTGTGGAATCATGGCTAAATTTGAGTAGGCTTGTTGACGATGATACTCACATGCAAATCCGATTGTGGTGAAGATTTTGTATGTTGGGACATTGTAAGAAATATTGAAGATGAATTGTAGAGGGCTTGACATTGAGATATTTGATGTAAAATGGTTTAAGTTGAATCTGGAGGGCTATGTTGCAATAGTGCACAAAGGAGAGTTGGGCTTTGTTGTGCATTTGGAGAAAAAATGCAGCAATCTTTAGAAAAAAAAAATCCTTTCTAAGCACTACAAACAAGTACGTCCATTTTATTGACCACAGGTAATCGTGATAATTGACCTCATATGCGGCCATTACTCTTTGCTAGTGATTTTCTCTCACAAGACTTTTGCAGGCAGCCCTTTCCACATCAAGTACATCATGTATATTTGCATCAGTAATAGGCTGATCCACATTTTCCAAAACCCCTATAGGCTGTACACTTGCCTCAATGGAATTTACATTCAAGTTTCCACCATTAAAAAGAGAAAACAAAGTGTCATAAATGTCATGTGAGCTTACTTTACTATCTCTAGTACATGATAACAAAGGTTGAATAGAATCTTCACAAACACAACATCTCATGAAACCAAGATATGTTTCATTTGTGGACGGTATAACCTATAACCTTTGCTTTCAATACTATAACCAACAAAAATGCATTTAATAGCCTTATCATTTAAATTTTTTGTTGCATTTGTAGTACCAAAGCATAAGATAAACAACCCAAAACGTGCATGTGATTAATAGTAGATGGCTTTTTATCATGCCATGCTTCATAAGGATTCATGAACTGCAAGGCTTTGGTAGGACACATGTTAAGTGCATAAGTAGTACCCATGATAGCCTCAAGCCAGAATAAATGTGACAAATCTTGACTCTTTATCATACATCTTTCCATTTCCGTAAGCGACAGTTTTTTCTTTCAGTAACACCATTTTTGAACAGCAATAAAAGCATGTTCAATTGCACATTGTTTAACCACGTTCTTTCTTGAAAGTGACTCTTGCAACAGCAATGTGCATAATGCATCAAAATTGACAACTCGAGGGGTTCCTTAGGTCATAAGTCTCAAAGTACTAGCAAAAGTTTGGTAAGAATTTGGCAATGCATGAAGAATACTCTACACAAGTAAACTATCAGAAATGACTTCACCTACAGCAATGAGTTTCTCATTAGTATCCTTGATAACAACAAGCAAAGTGTCCATGTCATCTTCCTCTTGTATGATCTTTGAGTCTAGCTCTTTATGCAGCAATGCAATTTTGCATCATTGCGACTTGTATAAAGATGAGCCACAGTATCCCAAGCCCGTTTTGTTGATTTTGCTGAGCGAATGGTAAGTAATAGTGCGCTTCACAGATAATGAAATCAATGCATGAGCCTGTGTATCTCTAACATCCTAATGAGCTTGCTCGCCCGTAGGAAAAACAACTTTAGCAGACAGGTGTGCCAGAACTTGCGACATCCTCAACAAATCCTATATCCACATGCGGCAAACGTACATCAATGCCCTGCACAACATTTCAAACACCCTTTAACACAAGAACATGTGTCATCATGTAAGACCACATTAGGTTGTTATCCCCATCCAATTTATCCTCAGCAACAGTGAACATCTTGAAAACATGTGTTGTTGTCAACCATGGCGAGTGACTGCACCCTATGTGAAGACTGCTCGAAAAGAGAAAAACAAAGTAGGACTAACACGTGCTATATAGCACAACCCAAAGAGGACTGTAAGGAACCTATCATGCAGAAAATTGCACTGATAGAAATTCAGCACGAAAGGACAAAATTGTCTATGTAGTATTGCCTATAGCAGAAACAAAGGCTAAAATGAGCCCGAATCTAAATTTTGAGCAATGTGAGCACTACAAGGCTTCCCAAAGTATTAATCAACCTGATAACACTCACCAAAGCTCACCCAATTTTAAGAAAGTGAGCAGGTGGACGTTGGCGACTATACCCGGGAGGGTGCAACTTGCTTTGATACCAATTGTTGGAATTAGGGTTTTTTCATCGATAATTGTTACTTCACTCTATACTTGTTCCTATTTCATGCATTTTTAAAATGATACAACCTATTCATTGATTCCTATATTCACAAAGTTATGAGTCATTTTAGCTCGATGTATTCAACATACCTTTCGGATGACCTATTGTTTCTCTCCCCCACATCCTTGGAAGCTATCCAAGACAAGGGTAAGACGCCTAATCGTAGTGAGACAAATCATATTCCATGTCAAGTGTGTCTATGCATTGTGGAAGCCAATTTTCTCATGTGTACATTTTAATGCTTCTCGATTCTTTCTGATTAAAGTTACCCTAGTGTGATACTTTTTTCATGCTTTTGACACTTTCTATGATATTTTATGACATTGATGAACCGTTTTCTATTGACAAATTTTATCCTTGATTGAAATCTTGTGAATAGCTTCACAAAGATCATTGATAGGTCGATACAATAAGAAAAATCATGATAATTTATACCTGATTCTATGTCTAGAATAAAAAATAGGTGTTATACCAACCATAAATTCTACTCAACAACATGCGTTACTTTGTGGGAAGAATTAGTCAATAGTCTAGAAAACTTTCCGACCTCTTGAGAAATGACTTCACGTAGAGAATTTTCTACTTTTGGTAGAATGCAACACTAAGTCTACTTTCTCGAAGCTCACCATAACCAAATAGTGAGGATTTTTCTTTCGTTTTTATTTCTACCATGAGGAGCTAGCTGTCTTCAAGCTCAAGTAAAGCTCAAGTAAGGATTAGTAAAATTGACAAGCCTATTAGATGTATTGAGTTTTTTTCCAAAACCTTGAAAAGAAACTTTTGTCATGTTAAGCAACCTAGTATTATGGGAGACAAACACTAAAGGAGAGCGGGGTCGAAAGGGAGTATATATAGGCTAGACCTTATAGATGCACGCTGGGTGGTGATTTACTTGCTAAGTTCTATGACAAGGGCTTGAGAGGGCCACTCAAGAAATTAGCTATGGTGATAATGTAGCCATTGACATACGCATTTTGGGTTAGCATCACTAGCTTATAGTATTTAACTGTTTGTGAGTTGACTTTACAACTTTCCCACTCTGGACATAAATGTTACTTTGGCTGATTTTTTAGAATCAGAAGTAAAAGAGCAATGGCTAAGTAGACTCCATGATGGTGTTATTTGTTGAACATTCTGAAAATGGTACCCTCAAATCACAAGTTCTTTTTAGTAGAGTTTAGTAACAATTATATGGGCATACCTGTATCATCTTAAAATTTAAAGGAGAACTCTTGTCATGGCAAACTTTAAAATGCAGAAGTATGAGAAAACATTGAAGGATGCCACATAACAGCTCTTGCAAACTTAACTATGATATTCAGGACAACCACAACTAGCCCTGATGTCACAAGAATTGGGAAGGCTGTTGGATATGAGCAAGCATTCCAAAAACTTCTAAAATTGAAGCTTGCAGACTAATTGATTCAAGCGATCTTGACAACATAAAGGAGTAATGGCAAATATACTGAGGGTGAAAAGCTTTAGTGGTAGCAATAGCAGTGGAGCTAGAGTTGGAGTGACACAAAATGCAGCAACAATAGGTACACGGCTTCAAGCAATAAAATCATGACAGAAATTCACAAGAAGCAAGGCACCACCGTCATCCACGACCATCATAGAAGGATGATAAGACTGCCTCAATGTAGCATTAAAACATCAACATACAAACAGTTGAGATGGCTTGGTGTCAACATAAAGGAGCCACAAGAGCCTCCTCAAGGCACAAGCCCTACAACTGGGTCACAACAAGACAACTTCCGCTTATGGAAGTGGTCTTGTTGTGACCCAGTTGTAGGATGATAAGACTGCCTCAATGTAGCATTAAAACATCAACATACAAACAGTTGAGATGGCTTGGTGTCAACATAAAGGAGCCACAAGAGCCTCCTCAAGGCACAAGCCCTACAACTGGGTCACAACAAGACAACTTCCGCTTATGGAAGTGGTTAGGGGGTCTTATGGAAGTGCAAAAGTGATAGACTCGAGCATGTCTAGACTGATGTTATTCCGCTTCATCACATGCACAACTTACGAGGGCGCCTTTTTGATATATTCACCAAACACTTCCAAGAGATTGTTGACAGGTTTACCTTGAATGATAGAAGGTGATCATCCTGTATGCATCAGAAAAAATTACAAACCCGAATCAAATTTATGCCTTGCAGTTTCACTCCCTGTAATGAAGGGAGTAGCTGTAGCCTGTACTAAGCTTATAAAATCGCTATATGTCATTGCAAAAAATTATCACAAGTGAAAGAACTGTCCTTGAAGGAAAATTGAAATTGGGATAAAAGTTCTTGGAGCATGTTAAGTGTCATCTGCTTCTATCAAGATAAAGAGAGGCTTCCCTGCCAATCTAGCTCTCCCCTGCACAGCCAACAAAACATAGGCTTCAATATTCACTACAGCCAGTCCAGCACAAGATAGGAGATGCAATCTCATGCTAACCTTCAGTTCTGGTAATTCAATGATGCATGCGCATTCCAAGACTTCAGCTCCAGCCCTCTCTGCTCAGTTCAAATGGAAGCAGACACTTGTATATATAAACCAACTCACAAAGAAATGCCCCTTTCATCTGATCACAGATAAGAGGCAATGAGACTCACCGAGCAAATTGATTGCAGCACAGAGTGTGCCTCCTGTTGCAATAAGATCGTCAACTACAAGTGCACGGTCACCCGTCTCCACAGCACCTACATGCATTTCCAGCCGGTCTGATCCATACTCCAACACATACTCTTCAAAGATCACTTCACCTGTCAAAACCATGAAACATCCAAGCACCCTTTTCAAATTTAAAAAATGTTGAAGCTCTTAAAACCATATTACAAGGGGTACTTTTTCAAGACCTGGTAGCTTTTTGGGTTTTCTCAGGGGGATAAATTTGGCACCAAGAGCTAAAGCAATGGGTGGCCCAAAAATGAAACCTCGTGCTTCAACTCCTGCAAGAATCTCTCTCTCTCTCTCTCTCTCTCTCTCTCTCTCTCTCTCTCTCTCTCTCTCTCTCTCTCTCTCTCTCTCTCTCTCTCTCTCTCTCTCTCTCAAGCTTTGTTGTTACCTGGGGAGCTTAGATTGACATCGAGAGTCGTGTGCGAGAGCAATAAGGAGCTCTGTTGCAAGGGCAGCGGTGAATCTGACAGTGGTACCTGATAGCGTGGTTCCATGCGCAGGAGGGTTCAGCACTGTGGCAGCCAATAGTGCACAGGACGCAGTCACCCACCTACTCGCAGTGGGGGAACCTGCAGGGTGAGCACGCACAAGCTGGCAAGGTAGCTAACACAGGTTAGCAACGCACATAGAGCAGGCCACCTCTCTTCTCTTACTCTCTCGTGCTACTCCGCGATGATGTTCTCGCGTTGCGATGCGCCAAGCGTTAAAATTCTGCTGCCTTAGTAAGGCTCTACAAAGGGCTTTTTCACTAAGCATAGGCTTTGCTTAAGCACACGGCTCGGGTCTAGCCCTCACGCATGTCAGATATATGCCACGACCACCCTTGGTCACTTGTATGAGCGAATTGTTATCAACATGGAGAGCCTTTCCCAGATCTCTCTCTCTCTCTCTCTCTCTCTCTCTCTCTCTCTCTCTCTATATATATATATATATATATATATATATATATATATATATATATATATATATATATATATATATATATATCTCATTATTAAATGTCCTGTCTCTTTCTACCTCAATGATCTCTCTTCTCCTCAGGTGTGCCTTGTTCATGTGTGTGGCATTGCAAGTGTTCTAGATCGAAGTCGAGGTGTCCACCAGATCACGAGCCAGTTCTTGTCTTCACTGCATCTTCAGCTGCCACCTTTGACACTTGCTCTGTCTGCTCTTGAGGGACCAGTAACATACAGGCTCACACACAATCCAAAAGCTCTCTCCCAGCTAAGGGCACCCAAAAGAGAGAGGTCTTCATTTTCAGCTTTTGTGGGTGGATTTTCATGTCACAGCTTTAATGAAACGCTTGCCTTCTCTCTTGTCTCATGTAGCGCGACGATTCCGCTCTCATGCATCTCTTTCCCCCTTACACACATGGTATTGCCCCACTAGTTAGGCTCCTCAAATAACTATGTACAGTCTTGTGGGTTTTATGCACGTTTGCCCAAGGCAAGAACCTTCTGAACAGGAACTGGATTAGCTAATTGCTAATCCGCCACAGGTACACATTTCCATTGCAATAGATTGTGAAACCGGAGAGTTTTCTCACGTGAAAACTCTTCTAAATCGAAAGGGAAGTGTCCCATTGCGTGCGAAAGCTCCTAAGACAATAGTAGACGTGTTTGCTCGGCTCAAAACGTATCACTGACCAAACAGAAATTACAACACGCTGAAATTCACTTACAGCTCATCGGAAAGCTTCTGAAATGCAAGGAAATCCATCCTAGACTTGTACTTTTGACCTATAGAGATTTTGGCAGCGTTATGTTGCCGAAATTAGGTCGAAAACCTGCAATTTCAGCCCTTGACAGGTTTGTACAGGTTGGTGAGGGTTTGGTGTAAGTGTTCGGATCGTTTGTTTGAAATCTAATAAAGAAATACCGCAAGGTGCACCAGTCTTTGGGGCCTAAACGATGTTGATCTTCATGTGCGCAGTGACATTTTGGTCGGACCCATCTGTGTTCTCTCTTCCTCTCAATCTTCTATGCAAAGTTAACAGGTCATTGAATTAGTACCACCCTCTACTGTGTACAGCCGGTTATATGGTTCCATTGAGGGGATAGTCACTTTTTCTTCAAAAACTACAGCGTGGATTGTTGTGGGTGAAAGAAACACAGAGCATATCATTATGGCAAAGAAGAGGGTCTAGACCAAGTACTTGAAGAGGGATCTTCCTCACATGGCACAAAGAAAGTTCCTTCAACTCTTCCAGAAGAGGACAAGGGTATTTAGAGCTCAGCTGCTTAGCTGCATGGAAATTTTTCAGAAGTTGGTCAAGAATCCAAAGATGCAAGAGTTCTTGCAAGTTCCTATAGGCTCTGACACAAGGCATGACTAAGCCGTTGCAGATAAGGGAGATTTCCCATGCAGAGGGGTCTCTTCATGCTCGAGGGAAAGCCCATGTGATTGAGCAACCAACAGTGTCCATTGATCCAAAGCAATTTTCCTTACCTAGATAGGAACCGTTTGTGAATGGTCAAGGGAGTAATGAACAGGCTATGTGTCAGACCCTCCCATTACCTACTTGATATCCTAGTGATTTTGGAGGTGGTTCAGTGTTTCAAGCTATGATTGGACCTTCCATAGGTTTGTAAGGTTATAAGCCAAGGAATGTGTTTAGGACAATGCAACCCGGCATGGTTAACCCTATGTAAGGGAACATGGGTGTCCAACCGAGTTTTCAGGGTGCCTATGGTCCATTTCGAATGCCTGGAATATGGTTTGTTTTTCACAACCATATGCCCAAAATGCACATATGACAGGTAAAACAGGTGATGCGAGTGTTGGAATGGTCAATTGTGGAGCACCACTTTTACGAACACCTGTTTATGACAATTTGACTCCTTTGAGTCAACCTAAAGATTACAAGGAAAGCGGGTAGGCAGTAGTGAACTTTGAAACTTTTAGGGGAATTGAGGACCAACTGAAGGCTTTGTCCTTTATGCAGCAGTTTGTTGCAACTTATGTTGGAGGAAACTTCACAGAGTCTTCAAAGATACGCAAGGTTGCCACTTTCTTGAAAGGAAATGCGCTTCAGTGGTGGACCGCATTGTTGAATCAGGGCATTAGTGGTGCTAATCCTATATTTAAGATTGAAACTTCATACTTAAAATCAAACTGAGACTCAAGAGACTGAATGTGTGTTTGATTGATTGAATGAATGCTTGAAAACTGAGTACAATAGGCTCCTTATATAGGAGACGAAGACACAAATGAAGAGACACTTCTCATGGTGAAGAGACATGACTTTAGACGTAAAGACATATCCTTTCGACGAAGAGCTCCAACCATTGGATGAAGCGTCGCAACCGTAGAGCGAAGGGGTGTAACGAGTCGACAAAGGAGTGTGGCTTTTGGCGAAGAGGCATGTCTCTTGAGCAAAAGGTCATGGCCATCCAAGCGTAAGGGTCCTCCTTGGCATGGCACTTTGCGTATCCGCAACTAGGAGTAGATGCAATACTGTAACATAGTCACAATCGTGACATTCCCTCCCATTTAAAATGAGAGCCTCGGTTAAAGGAATGACTTGTGATGTTGATAGAACTCTAGAAAAGCAATGAATCTTCGAAAATCTTCAATCTTTGAGTTATTTGAAACCTTTGTCTTGTACCTTTGCTTCTTGCGAAACCTTTTTGCTTTGACTGCTAAATCCCATGTCATTGCATTGTTCAAAGACTTTTAAGACTTTTTAGAGGAATCTGGCATACTCAGGTTGACTGCAACAAGAGATTGATCTTCAAAATCCTTCATGTGATATAAAACTTCTGGTTCAAAATCTTCCAATAATGTGAAATATTTGGTGAAGAGAAAATCTTCTCAAGACATTCTTCAGAGAGGGTAACTTCATTTTTGCTAATCACTGGAGAGTATTTTGGATTAAGACTGCAATCATCTTCCAATAATGAATCCCAAAAAATTTCAAAATCGTCTTCAGAAATTGCCACTTCATGACTTGCAATTGGCATATCACCATCCAACAAAGAATCAAAGAAAGCATAATCACCTTCTGACTCAGAATCTGCAACTATGTCCTTATCTTTGTCTTGTAACGAAGTATCACTTGGAAAAACTTCTTGCTCGAAATCATCTTTGTCTTCATCAATTGACTCAGGAGAAGTTAATCAATTCAAAAATTCGTCACTTACATTTTTTGCATCCGCATCGGAAATCATATTCATTTCATAATCCATTGTATCATGCCGTTTGATTTGTACACGTGAGGCTTGGATCACTCGTTCCACATGATTAAGTCCGTGTAAAATCAGTTCACGTCCAACTTTGAACAAATTGATAGTATGTCCTCGAAAGCTAATGGTTTGATCATATTGAAATAACCAATGTTGACCAAAATAGTAAGATAAAAGGCATGACTTCGAAATCCAATTGATCTGCATAATTTTGAATATCGAACAGCAACTGTCGAACTGTCTCATCACAAGTTAAAATTGATCCATCTAGTAATTCCACATCATATAAGTGAGGTGTCTTTCGAGTTGGTAAACCGGGCTGTTGAACTATCTGAGTGCTGATGAAGTTATTAGAGCATCCGATGTTCACCAAAACATTGATGGAGCGACCATTGAGAGTTCCAAGAAGGCTCAAAACTTGCTTTGAAAGAGGCTCCAAAATTGAAAAATCACATTGAGCATGCTTCATAAGAATAGTCGTATCCTCTGAGACACGAATTATATTGACCACAGATTTTCCTTTGTCTTTAGAAAAAGCTGGTTGTTTAGAATTCGATGATGTTTTCGCGTTGGAATTTCTTTTCAAATTAAACGAATTTGGTTTCTTTGGACATTGATACCATCTATGGTCACCACCGCAAATTGTACATAATCCATCCTTCTTTAAAGTCGAAGAAACATTTGACGAAGAGCCTTGCTGAGTATTAGAACGCCAATCTTGAGAAAAGTCACGTCCTTTACCACGATCAAGTGGAGTATTTGAAGAAGATCTTCTTTGAGGTTGTCGATCTTGAGAATAGAACCTTGAAGTTGAATAAGGTATTGTGACTTGCTATCTGAATTGAGATTGATGCTGATGACTTTGGCTATAGCTTTCTCTGCAATCGCGCTGTGAAAAGCGAGCGTTGTTTGAAGATCAGTCTCTACGAAGAAAATTCCGTATAGGATGCTGATTATCGCCAAGACGCTCTACATAGGCAATTGCGGCATCCAAGGTGGTAGGGTTGTATTTGTGCACATTGTCCTTTAGGGTTGGTTCAAGCCCGTCAATGAATTTGTGTAGTTTATCAGAGGGGCTGACATTCTCTATCTCTAGAGTTAGTTTTTGAAACTCTATGATGTACGCGGCCAAGGAACCTGTGGCTCAAGCGGCGAAGAGAGGACCGGGCATGAAAATCCGCATCGGCAGGTTCAAACGCTTTGCGAATAGCACTCCGGGATTTATCCCAAGAAGGTGTGTGTTTACCATCAGCACCCCGTCGTTGCCACCAAAGAAATGTTGTGTCCTTGAGCAAAGAACTAGCAAGTGCAACTTTTTTACTCTCTACTAAGTCCGTGTTGGACAAGTAGACCTCCATTTTGAGTAGCCATTGGTCCATTACGCGCTTGTTGCGGCGACCATTATATGGTTCCGGCATTTTAGCATCAAGCTTCTTCTTTTGAGCAGCATTAAAAATTTTATAAAGTAATTGAAGTTCACGATTGTCTACCTCATCAGTAGGATTTGGTTCGTTTTGTTCGTCCACTGAAGCTTTGGAAGAAGGTGTGGAAGAAGGTGTGGAAGAAGCTGCATGTGTAGTCCAAGAAGTTGTAGGACGACTTCGTGAAGTGTTTTGCGTCTGCATCTGATCCAAGCGAGTGTGAAGTGATGCGAGGCTTGTGGAAAGTGTGGCCATCTGCTCCTTGATAAGAGTAAGGGCGTCTTCAGATTCACCTTCTCCACCCTAAGAAGTCGGCATGGTTACGCCTCAAAGAAATTCGAACATGTGAAGGAGCACGTTTTGCCACAGGTACTCCGGGAGCAGGAATGGCGCCTCACGGATCCAGTGTATCGGGAATTACGATTACTTCGGCGTCTCGCGGAACCTCTTCGGGAATCTCGTCTATACGAGAGAAATGGGACCGGAACATGGAAGTCATCGACGGCTATGATGCGCGCGTAGTGCACACAAGGCCAGCGCGGGAGAGTGGGAGAGAGGGTGACGCTGGCTGTAAACGACTGCTGATATTCATTTTGACATAAGTTTATTTGGGGGTTTTAATTGATCAAGTGAGTGAGTTCACATGGGATGTAAAATAAGGGGTTCGTTGGCCGGTCACTTAAAATGTATCAAAAGTGGATTTAATATGTAATTCAGCGCTGCTAAGGTTTGACGTAAAATAAAGAAAAGGACCAGCGCAGAGTTGCTCCAGCGATTTCAATTTTCATGGCGTTTCAGCCCAGCGCATGGGGAAGGGAGGGGTGTGATCCGCTAGGAAGGGGTGCGAACCGCTAGAAGAGGTGCAATGAAAGGGCAGCCGATAGGTGAAGAGGTGGGGCAACGATGCAGAGGCACAACGGAGGGGTACCTTCAAGAAGGGCAGGGCAGCCGATGAAGAGCCACTATGGAGAGGTACCACCCGGCTATGAAGAGGCACGACCCGATGGAAAGTTGCCGATGAAGAGGTGCGGCTCGAGAGCTCCAGCAATAATTCTCAGCACGCACATGTATGCTGCCTGTTGTGTGCTTGTTCGCAGGTAGCGGTGGGAGGGCGGGTTCGAAAGGGTGTCACCCGAGCAAAGGTGCACGAGGTTCTTCGGGTAGGCGGCACACACACATCAGTGCTACAATATGGTTAGTAGTAGTAAGTAATAAACAAATACCAATGTTACCTCATACCGTCGGGAGAAAAATTGCATTCCATCTTTCTTCTGCTTCCATACAGCTCCGTGAAAAGGGTTAGTGTGTAGCGACGAGGGTGAGAGGCTCACAACCTTCGAGTCCCGGGAAAAAAATTCGCTATGATACCATTGTGAGGACTAGTGGTGCTAATCCTATATTTAAGATTAAAACTTCATACTTAAGATCAAACTGAGACTCAAGAGACTGAATGTGTGTTTGATTGATTGAAAGAATGCTTGAAAACTGAGTATAATAGGCTCCTTATATAGGAGACGAAGAGACACAAATGAAAAGACACGTCTCATGGTGAAAAGACATGACTTTAGACGTAAAGACACATCCTTTCGGCGAAGAGTTGCAACCATTGAACGAAGAGTCGCAACTGTAGAGCGAAGAGGTGTGACCAGTCGTCAAAGGAGTGTGGTTTTTGGCGAAGAGCCATGTCTCTTGAGCGAAAGGTTGTGACCATCCAAGCGTAGGGGTCCTCCTTGGCATGGCACTTTGTGTATCCTCAACTAGGAGTAGATGTAGTACTGTAACATAGTCACAATCGTGACACAAGCACCTATAACATAGGTTCAATTCAAACAACTTTTCGCACATGCATGGCTTACAAACACTTTTGAAGAGGATGCGATGACAGCATGGCACGAGTTAAATGCAGCAAAGTGTGCGAACCTTGAAGAGTACAATAAGCAATTTTAGGCCGCATTGTTGCCAATAAGCTCCTACATGTTTATGACATTGTCAGAACAGATTGAGAAGTATAGTTGTGGATTGTCCAAGGGAATCAAGCACTATTGCACAAAGACGACTATCATGAATATGGCACAGTTGATTGAGAATGGGACATTGGCCAATAATCTGTGGAATTTCCAATGGATTTAAGGGCAACGAGCGAGTCCCAGGGCAAACAATTTTCAGCCAGCGAAACCGGCCGATAGGGCGATAGACTTTAGCTTTCACCCAAAAGTTCCCTTGATAAACTTTACTTGAACTTCACGACACAACGAAACTTCAAAAAGAAACCTATGACAGGAATTCAATACTACAAACAAACCACGGCTTGGTAGCTAGAGCGCTCCCAAGCAGACGACGACACCA
The DNA here is from genome assembly GCF_014529385.1 of Adiantum capillus-veneris. Lineage (NCBI taxonomy): Eukaryota > Viridiplantae > Streptophyta > Polypodiopsida > Polypodiales > Pteridaceae > Adiantum > Adiantum capillus-veneris. Next base: position 147,353,856 of record NC_140941.1, on the reverse strand, counting down.
TATTGACCCCAAAGACCGGTGCCCCTTTCAATATTTCTTTAATCACACTTGAGAAAGACCTATAAACTTTTACAAGCTGTCCCACTTTTATCACGTTGAAATTCCCCTACTCTAACAGAATTTCGGCAACATAACCACAATAGAAGTCTCCATTGACAAAATCCCAAGTAAATGGTGACTTTCCACGCACTTTGGAGCACTTTACAAAACCTGGCGAGAACTCACAACACGCTGAAATCTCTGTTTTTGGCCTACAATTTGCAATAAAACACATGTTCGGTGATTCTCTAGCTTCCCCAAAGCTCTTGAGACTTGTAGGCATCAAAAATGGCCAAAAAATCAACGACGTAGCTTACACGTTGAAGCTACCACAAGGCTGGAAAATACATAATGCTCTTCATGTCAGCCTTCTAAGGCCCTTTGTTGATGATGTGCCAGAGAATATGCTTGATGAGGAGCAGCCCGAACTGGAAGAACTGGAAGAACTGGATGAGATTCTTGTTCCTAAACATATATTAGCACATAAGGAAAGGAAGGTTAAGAGAAAAAGTTGCAAGACGCTACCTGGTGAAGTTCAAGAATTATCCATCATTGGATGCCAAATGGATGGAGGAATCTGAAATTTGATTTGGTTGATTCGCATCAGTTATTGCAACTATATCTTGAAACCTTTCAAATGGAATCCACATTGATTTCATGTAGCTCTTTGAAGCAATGTGAGAGCATGGTTCATGATGCTCAAAGGAGTAGTTAAGCGATTGTTATCTACTTCCTACATACAGAATTTAAGAGCGGAAGTTTGTACTTGAAAGTACACCATAAGACTTCTATGTTTGATAAATGTGTGGTAGACAGGCTGGTGGGATTGTTAATCGTCCAACGCTACATTTCCAAAAGCATGTATATCATTGAGTCCTATCATAGAATGGCTAGTGTGAAACGGAAAACCGGTTTTTCACATCGAGAATCTAGGTCAGTCAATCGGGGACTGGTTGAGACAATTAGCACGGAATTCTGAAAAATATGGCAGCTTCTGTGCGCCTAAATGGAATTTGGGCCACTCGGCAAGTCACTGACAACTTCGTAAGTTGGGAGGGGTTAGAAAATTGAACCATAAGGGACATAGTTGAAGAGCAACCTGCAGGCCAACACACAATCCAAAAGCTCTCTTCCCAGTTGGGGGCGCCCAAAAGAGAGATAGGAATGCATTTTCAACTTTTGTGAGTGGATTTTCATGTTCACACCTTTAATGAAAAGCTTGCCTTCTCCCTTGTCTCATGTAGCGCGATGATTCCGCTCTCGTACATCTCTCTCCCCCTTACACATATGGTACTGCCCCACTAGTTAGGCTCCTCGGATGATGTCACGTGGACATGCTTTATCGACTGCCAGAGCCAGTTTCCCCCTTCTTCCTAGATAGGAGTGTCTAGAATCCTAGGAGGATTAGTACCAACAATTTGGTGAGCGTGTTCGCAAGACCTGCATGTCCAAACGAGTCCATTAGATTAGGTTTTCCAGTTTTAGAAACCTGTTGCATGAATGGTTTGTGCATGCATTTTGACAGATGTTATTACACTACAATGGGAATCATGACGTGCATATAGTTTTAGGTTAGAGGAATCCAACGAGCCATTCCCCGCATGGATCGGATTCCCGGTGGGCGGATGAGCGACAGTTTACCGTAGAAACTGACCCCCTGGTCCAATTTAAATCATTTTATGATTTATTTTGTTGGGTCTGGTGGCTAGTTTGTCCTACGCAGATTTATAAGTCAAAAACTCGGCCTATAAAGGGAGCACTCAGCCTAGCATTTTCATTCAGATTTCCAATGCTAGCAGAAGAAGAGCAATCAGCCCAGCGTTTTTGCTCTTATCAGCTAGTGTTTTCCGCAACGAGCAATCAGCCCAAGAGTTTTTGCCTAAAAACCCCAGATCAGCCTAGCGCCTGAAGATTTTCAGCACATCAGCAACATTTTCAGATTTCAGCTCCGTTACGTCGCGAGAAACGGCGTGTATCTGTATTCGCTCTCTTCCCGTTGAGGTCGGGTACTTCCGCAACCCATCAAGCCTCACCTTGGCTATTCCCTCACCGTCATCGAGTGCTCACATTGTTGTCCATCATAGGCGTCGTCGAGATCTGCATTTTTAGCCGTGCTTTACGTGAGAGATCTGCTGCGTTTTACGCTTCATATCTACGTTTTTGTAGCCAGCTTTCAGCCCTTCATTCCTCTCACATCGGGAGCGCAAAATCAGCCCCAGATCTATCCCTTGGTGGCCATCTGCAATCCCACATCGAGAAGGATCCAAAGGTGCATCAAATCAGCCTCGGAGATGCCTCGTCTTGAGGAGTTACAGCGACGACAGTCATCATTCGCGTCAGTAGAGTCTGCACTTGAGATATTGCATGTGTGTACATTCCATTTACGCAAACAAAAGCAAATACCACACCGACAAGGGTGTGGGGGGCCCATGAGAGGGTTGGTTGGGACCCCATCGGGTGTCATTCTCCTCTTCTCTCTCTTTCTCTCTCCCTCTCTTCTCTCTTTCTCTCTCCCCTTGGTCCAATTTATTAATAAATCATTTTTATGATTTATTTTGTTGGGTCTGGTGGACAGTTTGCCCTACGTAGCCCTTAGCAGATTTATAAGTCAAAAACTCAGCCTATAAAGGGAGCACTCAGCCTAGCGCTAGCAGAAGGAGAGCAATCAGCCCAGCGTTTTAGCTCAGATCAGCCAGTGTTTTCTGCATCGAGCAATCAGCCCTAGCCTTTTTGCCTAAAAACCCTAGATCAGCCTAGCGCCTGAAGATTTTCAGCACATCAGCAACGTTTTCAGATTTCAGCCCCGTTACGCATAGTTACAGGGAATGGCCATTTTCAGGTCTCCATTCCCCGTTCCCATTCCAACTTCCCGTTCTGAATCCCCGTTCCGTGTTTTAGACGTGAGTATTCGTAACAGGGAATGGCATTTCACGCCCGTTGCCATTCCCCGTTCCGCGTTCCGGATTCCCGTCCGGGTAACTATGCCGTTACGTCGCGAGAAACCGCGTGTATCTGTAATCGCTCTCTTCCCGTTGCGGCCTGGTACTTCGGCAGCCCATCGAGCCTCACCTTGGCCAGACCCTCACCGTCATCGAGTGCTCACATTGTTGTCCATCATCGGCATCGTCGAGATCTGCGTTTTCAGCCGTGCTTTACGGGAGAGATCTGTTGCGTTTTATGCTTCAGATCTGCGTTTTTTGTAGCCAGCTTTCAGCCCTTCATTCCTCTCACATTGGGAGCGTAAAATCAGCTAGAGTCTCAAAGATCTATCCCTTGGTGGCCATCCGCAATCCCACATCGAGAAGGATTCAAAGGTGCATCAAATCAGCCCCGGAGGTGCCTCGTCTTGAGGAGTTACAGCAACGACAGTCATCATTCGAGTCAGTAGAGTCTGCACTTGAGATATTGCATGTGTGTACATTCCATTTACGCAAAAAAAAAAAAAGCAAATACCACATCGGCAAGGGTGTGGGGGGCCCATAAGAGGGTTGGTTGGGATCCCATCGGGTGTCATTCTCCTCTTCTCTCTCTTTCTCTCTCCCTCTACACATCTCTACCGCACTCTCTCATTGCCTCTCTTCAGGGAAAGGTAAAAGGAACCATCATCTAAGCTAAAAGGAATCACTGATGCAAGGAAAGAAAGAAAAGGATTTGTGGAAGTGTAAAACCTAGATCTTCACCATTTCAATTTCGCTGCACCCGACATTGGTATCAGAGATTTGAAGATTTTGCACTAATCCGCTAATCCCCAGTCATTTCTCCTCAACTCACCGGCTTGGCTCTTGCGGACGCGTGATTGGGTTTGAGAGGGCCCAGCAATGGGAGTGTCCCCTCCTTCAACACAGAGGTCAACGGGAAGTCCGCCTCGCATAGGGACTCCAAGGCAACTAGACCCACAGTGATTCGAGGTGCCCGGCTCGCATGCGGGGCTCCTCGGGGCCGTCAGCCCGGATGTCGGCTCGGCACATCGGCAAGCTTCAACGACTTGCTACTCATGGATGGCTTGTCCAATTTTGACTTTTAGATGACTTCCTCTTCGAGATCAGCTATGCACATTCATGAACATGCGCTCGAGGCGCTCGTCGTTCGCCTACTCGACATGTCAGCAGATTTTGGCCCAGCCCACGTTCCGAGGCATTTTTGACAAATTTTCAAGATTGTCCGAAGTTGCCTGAGAGGCTTTCAGAGGAACCTCTAGGACATGCGCTTGAGGTCGAAATAGACTCGTTCGCCCACTTGATCCTAAAGACGCTTCCACACTCAGCTTCAACTTTCACAACGCGGAGCCGCGACGGCTCTCGCGCACATCAAGCTAAAAGTGACGACAGGCCGATTTCTCGATAGACTCTGCATGAGCCGGGCCAAAGGGGACTCAAGTTAGCAGAACGCGAGTTGTGGGGACTTGGCCTCTCGGTGAAGGTTCTACCTTGAGTGTCCCGGGCACACCCGTAACATTTGGTATCAGAGAAAATGTTCTCTCTTCTTCTTAATCTTCTGTGTAAAGTTAACAGGTAATTGATTTAGTATCGCCCTCTACTATGTATGGTCGGTTATATCCACCCCGACAACTCCAAATTGCTCCAAACCCAGCCAAAACTGCCTACAACAAACAAGGAAACAAGCAGCAAGAAACGTACGGAAACAAGCAACCATACATGCTCACACCCCCTTGACAAGCCACCACACACACACACACACACACACACACACACACACACACACAGGCATCACATGCAACCACAAGCAGACATACAAAGCCAACAAGTCGCAAACATATGTAACAAACAGGCATGCAAAAACAAGGAAACGAAACCGAAGAAACCTGTGAAAGAAAGAGGCAGCAAGTAAAGAAACCATCACGAGGCACAGAGACAGCCGACCAGATTTGGGGGGGGGGGGGGGGGGGGGGGGGGGGTGGTTTCTCTGGCACTGCGCAGCATAAAACTAAAAAGCCCCTGTCAGCGTGCGGCAGCAGAAGTAACCCACGAGAGCAGCCAGTAGCGAGGGCAAGTCATGGAAGGGCAGCACAGCAGCAGGAGAGGTGAAGGCGTGCGGCATAGCAGATTCGCATCAAAGTTTCCCTAGCTAGCTCTCGCTCTCTCTCTCTCTCTCTCTCTCGTGTACTTTGACAGCAAGAACCCCCAATTCAATATGACAAACATGAACACAATTTGGCTTGAACACTCCCAGATACATACACACACGACACTCCCAGATACATGCACATACATACACACACCGACACACCCACACAACCATCCACATTTCATTATAGAAAAGATTTGAAGACTTTTTTTTCCATACAAAGTTGCAAAGGAAGAGTCAAGACTACACACAACATTCCAAAGTTAAAATTATTCAAGCCATCAAATAAAAGCATTCAGAAAGATGACAATACCTGCAACAACCGTAATATTTTTGTCCTTAAACCTCTCCACAAAAATGTCAATAGTATCTTGAAAAGCTTTGTGATCCAGTAGAAGAGTTGTTATGTCTTGAAACTTGATACCTTGAAGTCAAACAATGTCTTAATGTTAAAGATTGACACCAAAAAAAAGCTCTATCACGTTGATATGGTGCACATCTCCTCAAAGTTAAAAGACTTTAATATGCCATAGTTCATAAAAGGGACAAGAGATGTACAATCTTAACACTGGTGGGAGAAGTCTCAAAATAGCCTGTGTAAATAGGTTGGTCTCACACAAGACAGGCGATAACCTTATGAAAATCAACACATTCTAATGGAAGTCCAGAACCCATTCCGCATAGTTTATGTGATTGTAAACATCTTCTTGTTCAATGGTTGCATAGACTGTATTTGTGGATTGCTTGACATATTGAAAGCATGCATGCTTGGACAAGTGACTGCTCATATGTTCTCTTGAGTTTGGTTTTGACAGATTGCCATTACTCTTTCTCTGAAAGGAGGATATGTGACCCTCTTGATAGGGCATCTGCACACGTAGCACTTGCTATCACACTACGTGCCTCGACCAATGGGAATTGGTGGTTTAATTTTTAAGCCAAGTTGCTTTACAAGAAAACGAGGAGATGAGGAAACAAGAATTCGTTTTTGCCCTAAAAAGCTCTAAAAACATGTGTTTTTCAGTGTTGCAGAGACCTCGAAAAATCTCTTCAACATATGAGAATTTGGATATGCAACAGAAGAGATGTTCTTCTCGACGAGCCCTACGCATTGGTGCGAACGGATTTTTGTTTTGATAACTTTGGAAAATTTGGGTTTTCAACAGCAAATTAGATTTCGGCATGTGTAAAATTAATGTTTTTGGAAGCTCTTTGTCATCAACCTTTGATACCCATGAATCAAAGAAATTTATGGAAGATTATATATGTTGTTAACGTAATTGGACACGTGTCACAAATGGGTGACGTGGCATGGCCCTCAACACACTCACAGAGTGGGGCAACGATGAAGGGTGGGAGTGGCTAATAAGTCCGGGGTCGGGACACGAAGATTGTTTAATAGAATTTCCAATAAACTTTGGAGGACACTTATGCTTTGAGAAAAGCACATGCCTGAAGCTCTGATACTACTGTTACAGACTTGGACACCCCAAGTCGGAAATATGGCACGAAACACAACAGAATCGCTTAAAATACTTCACAACTTTATCACACTTTAAAAATTAGAGTCGACATTGCCCGACGTGGTTCCGTGCTTAGAGGTACTGTAACAAACTTGGACACCCCAAGTCAAGATTCTACCGTGACACACCAAAGATTCGCTTCAAAACCCTTCACAAACTTAAGAGAGAGTCGACACGGCCCGGCGTAGTTCCGTGCCCACAGGTATCGGCCCCATAGACTGGCGCCCCTTTCTGTATTTCTTTTTATATTAATCTTCGAGCAAAGCACAACTCCCGCGGGTGCTCGCTCTCAGACTCTACGTCCAGATGCTCTCAGAGTGAGCCCCCTTGGGTTTAATTTAAAGGTTACAAGGGTTGCTAAAAGCAGAGCCCCAGAAGCATTAAAAATTAAAAGCAATGTCTCCCAAAATCTAGTGCTGCCAAAAGCAGCCAGCGAAAATCGCGGGATTCTATACGCACTGCCACATCAGCAAGTCAGCACAAATCATGGGATTCCGTACGACTGCCACGTCAACCACTAAGCGTGAATTACGGAGATCGGTATTGTCAACCATGTCATCACGTCCATATGTGTGTGTCTGAGCACTGCCACAACATCAGTTTGTGACACACCCCCCTCTTGAAAGAATTGTAATCGCCCTTGATCACACCTGCAAAACAAACAGAGGCCATAAACTGTCTTAGTAGACATTGATTGTTAGTACCGACGCACTAAACACGACACATCTAGCACTTGTCCAAAACGGTAGTCACAACACAGGACATCACATGACAAATCACAAAAAAATTTATTCCAAATCTCAGACCATGACTGCCAGCAACGTATTTAGTAATCGCATATAGATCCATTCCGGACCTCATTGATGCCCGATTAGCTAATCCTTATTGCGATCATGTCTATAGACATTCATTAGACCAAAATGTTGCACTCATTTCGTCTTTCAGTTCCTGCTCAAACAAGTCAAGAGAGAGAGTACAAATCAATCATATTCATTTTAGGGAATTTCGTGTCATAAAGTCATACAACAGAATACTAGTCAGCCCATTAGTATCCCTAAAACCCAAAGGGGACATCAGTGACCTTATTCCAAAATCGAGGTAATTCGTTGACAAAGGAGCGGAGTGACTCCCCTCTTTTGCAAACCCGTGGCTAGCTACTCCAGCTCAAACTTTACCTTAACCTCCAAAATTCAATGGAACTCTCATGAGCGCATCAAGAGTTTCTGCGGGATGAGATGGCCACACAGTTAGAGCTGAATGATTGAACCACTCTGTTTAGTATGAACTCAGTGTGTGATGGATTGGGATCCCTAGAAATGATTACTCACACACAACAGTGCTTAAGTGCAGATTTCCGGAATGATTGACCAAATAATCCGACATCAGTGAGATCTGGGATAGATCTAGATGCGATTGCTAAATACGTTGCCAAGAATCAAGGTCTTAGATCAGAACGGAAACCAGATTCACCCTTGCTGAGTTCGGGGTTCTATCGAAGTAGACCATATGCTAAACCGAATGCTTCAAGGTAAAGTTCCAAAATCTGAGGAGTATCTGCTAGGTCCTCCTCCTCCATCCACTTCGCATCTAATGCCGAATAGTTCTTGAATTTAACAAATAACTGCCGAATCACTTTACCTTTCATCTTTCTTTCCTTGTGTGCCAAAATCTGTTTTGGAACGAGTATCTCCTCGCTTTCTTCCACTTCAGGTTGCTCATCAGGCTCCCCATCAACTGGCACATCACCTTTAAAAGGTTTAAGTAGACTCACATGGAATGCATTGTGAATCTTCCAAGTATCGGGCAACTTGAGTCGAAAGGAGACATCATTTATCTTTTCTTTAATATGGAAAGGGCCATAATACCTCATGCTAAGCTTTAGAAAAAGCCGCTCCTTCCCCTTTCATTTCCTTAGGCGTGCCTTCTCACAACGTAAAAACACCCAATCGTCTCCCTTTAATTTCAAATCTCGTCGATGTCGATGTCATTCTTGAGATTTCGCTAAGCCTCTTGGACCTTGGCAAAAGCAATGTCCAAGTCCCTCGTGTACTGGTCGGCTTCAAAAATGTTGTCCTTAGTGTTGAGAAAGGGTGGAACCTTCGGAGCACCTTCAATTATCTCAAATCGTATAAGACTCCAATAAATCCAAAACAACTGAATTTGCAATCTCAGATTTCCCATCTGTCTGCGGGTGGAATGATGACGAGAACTGCAACCGTGTGCCAATGTTCTCCCAAATAGGCCTCCAAAACAAACTCGTGAATCGGGGATCTCTGTTGGAACTATTGTCTCAGGCATGCCATGCAATCGAAATATCTGTGCAATGAACAGTCTCGCTAAATGGTTTGGCTTGACTGTTTTCTTCATTAGAATGAAGTGAGCCCGCTCTGTGTCTTCCGGAGATCAAAGATAAAATCCATTGCAATACTTTCCCAGGGGCGGGTGGGAATGGATAAAGGCTGTAGTAATCCCTATGAATGACAAAATTGCATGTGCAAACCTACCTGTAGTGGAAACGGAGGCCGAAATGAGCCTAAAATATTTTTCGACCTGCGAGTGCTTGCCAAACCTCATTGTAATCGGAGAAAGTTAGCAGGCATGTGCTGGAGCAGCTGGCCACTAAGTCTGGGAGGATGCAACTTGCTCTGATATCGATTGTTGGAATTAGGGTTGCAAAGAAACGCACACAGCTTGGAGAAGACAAAGGAAGCTCAAGGCACACAATAGTGAGTCTATTACTTAGTGTGCAATGGAAAGATAGATAGCCCTAGAGTGATGGGCATATATACAATGCACGGGGGGGAAAACCTCATAAAGAGGGAAAAAATGCCCCGGTGGTCCTAATGTGTTCACACACATCACTACCACATGTATATGGTAACATCTATGTGAAGCAGCAGGAGAAAAGAGTGGCAAAGTTCAACCAACATTTTCCAAAAAAGCTGATCGAGAAGGGTGATCTAGTGATGAAGTATGAGAGATATCTCGACTTCACCTTTTAGAAGAAATTCAAGAAGAAGTGGCCAGGGCCTTATAAGGTCCACCAGGCTTTCCCACTTGATGAAATCCAGTCTTTTTGTTTATTTGATCTTCTTGAAAGAACTGAATGATGATCAAAGGTCAAATATGTCTGACCTCGACAAAGAACGACAAGAATTTCTGCAAGCTCAGGCTTACTGTTTCCCTGGATCAATCTTTTCACACACGTGTCAACCTGCAGTTGACGTTTGTACTCCGCTCTAACTTCCCTGTCCAAAATTTGCCCAATTCTTCATTCTTTTCTTCAGTTTCCGCACCGGGTTTAAACTTTTCTTCGCCTCCCTACTAAGAGATGTTATCTCTGTCAGATTCTCTGTGAAGCCCCGTGTGTGCTCTTGGGTTCTTTATGGCTTATGCCCCTTAAGACAGAGCAATGAAGACAAGAGGGCACCTGATGCGCGATGGACTAAGGGTGGGAGTGGCTAATAAGTCTGGGGCAGAGGCACGAAGATTCCTTGACAAAAAGCAACTTGACTGCTCTGTCAGATTCTCCTCGACAACCTGTGTTGCAGAAGGGATTGGCTCCTCCGTAGAAGAAGAATCTTTTTGAGCTCTGATACCACTGTTACAAGCTTGGACACTCCAAGCGAGAAATCAATAGCAACACACAAACAAAAAATGCAAAATCACTGAACTTTAGTAGAGGGGGAGAGAAAGTCGACACGGCGCAACAGAGTTTGTCACAAAATGATGACGTGGCATCCCGAAAATGGAAACTGACAAAGAATAAGTTGTACCAACTTATGGTACCCCCTCCGAAGGGGTCCAAAGGGACATAAGGACAAAAATTACGCAACGCATGCTGACGCGGTAGAGCTATAAGGATGGCCGTGAATCGCGCTAACTGCTGACGTGGCACCGTACGAATTTTTGGGATTTGCGATGGTTGCTGGGCAGCGCTAGCTTTTGGGCCAGATGCTTTTGAGACTAAAGCTTTTCATGTGATTGCTTTTGGGGCTCTGCTTTGGCAAAGGTCCCTCAGGAGTTGTATGGCCTGAGGCCATTGATTCTCCTATCAGATCAAGAGGAAAGCTAAAGGACAAACGAGTGCAAAAAAGCGAAACCTATACTAGCAGAAAGAGCTAGACAAAACGGGCAAAGAGATTGTGCTTGATGTAAAACTGAAAGACGAGTATGTCCCACTTGATGAAATCCAGTCTTTTTGTTTATTCGATCTTGTTGAAAGAACTGAATGATGATCAAAGGTCAAATATGTCTGACCTCAACAAGGAACGACAAGAATTTCTACAAGCTCAGGCTTAGTGTTTAAGTACAATTTGCGGTGGTGACCATAGATCGTATCAATGTCCAAAGAAACCTAATCCGTCTAATCTGAAAAGAAATTCCAACGCGGAAACATCATCGAATTCTGAACAACCAGCTTTTGCTAAAGACAAAGGAAATCTGTGGTCAATACAATTCGTGTCTCAGAGGATACGACTATTCTTATGAAGCATGCTCAATGTGATTCTTTAATTTTGGAGCCTCTTTCAAAGCAAGTTTTGAGCCTTCTTGGAACTCTCAATGGTCGCTCCATCAATGTTTTGGTGGACAACGGATGCTCTAATAACTTCATCAGTACTCACATTGTTCAACAACTTGGTTTGACAATTCAAAGCAGATAACTCAATTTTAACTTGTGATGAGACACTTCGATAGTTGCAGTTCGATATTCAATATTATGCAGATCAATTGGATTTCGAAGTCATACCTTTATCTTATTACGACATGATTCTTGGTCAGCATTGGTTATTCCAGTACGATCCAGCAATTAGCTTTCGAGGATATACTATCAATTATGGACACTAATTCTACACGGGAATTATCATGCAGAACGAGTGATTCAAGCCTCACGTGTACAAGTCAAACAGCATGATACAGTGGATTATGAAACGAGTATGATCTCGGATGCAGATGCAAAAATTATAATTGATTAATTTTTAAATTCATCAACTACTCCTGAATCAATTGATGAAGACAAAGATGATTTCCAGCAAGAAGTTTTCAAGGGTGATATTTCGTTACCACACAAAGATAAGGACATAGTTGTTGCTTCTGAGTCAGAAGATGATTATGCTTTCTTTAATTTCAATTGATGAAGACAAAGATGATTTCCAGCAAGAAGTTTTTCCAAGTGATACTTCGTTACCACACAAAGATAAGGACATAGTTGTTGATTCTGAGTCAGAAGATGATTATGCTTTCTTTAATTCTTTGTTGGATGATGATATGCCAATTGCAAGTCATGAAGTAACATTATCTGAAGACGATTCTGAAGAATTTTGGGATTCATTATTGGAAGATGATTACAGTCTCAATACAAAATCCTCTCCAGTGATTCATAAAGATGACGTTACCCCCTTTGAAGAATGCCTCGAGAAGATTTCCTCTTCACCAAATGTTTTGCAGTTATCAGAAGATCTTAAACCAGAAATCTTACATCGCATGAAGGATTTTGAAGATCAATCTCTTGTTGCAGTCAACCTGATTAAGCCAGACTCCTCTAAAAAGTCTTTGAACAATGCAATGACATGGGATTTAGCAGTCAAAGCAAAAAGGTTTCGCAAGAAGCAAAGGTTCGAAACAAAGGTTTCAGATAACTCAAAGACTAGATTTTCGAAGATTCGATGCTTTTCCAAAGTTCTATCAATATCAAAAGTCAACACGGGCTCTCGTTTTAAATGGGGCGGAATGTCACGATTGTGACTATGTTACAGTATTACATCTACTCTTAGTTGCAGATACGCAAAGTGCCATGCCAAGGAGGACCCCTACGCTTGGAAGGTCACGACCCTTCATTCAAGAGACATGCCTCTTCGCCAAAAGACACACTCCTTCGACGACTGGTCACACCCCTTTGCTCTATGGTTGCGACTCTTTGTCTAATGGTTGCAGCTCTTCGCTGAAAGGATGTGTCCTTACGTCTAAAGTCACGTCTCTTCACCATGAGACGTGTCTTTTCATTTGTGTCTCTTCGTCTCCTATATAAGGAGCCTATTGTACTCAGTTTTCAAGCATTCATTGAATCAATCAAACACACATTCAGCCTCTTGAGTCTCACTTTAATCTAAAGTATAAAGTTTTAAGTCTTAATTATAGGATTAGCACCACTAATCCTCACATTTGGACACTGCTTTTACCAAGGTTCGCAAGGCTCTTGAGAAGTCTCAAGCACAACATACGAAGGCAATTGATAGACATCAACGCGAATTGCAGTTAGAGGAGGATTATTAGGTGCTCTTACGGTTTAAGAAGTCTTAATTATAGGATTAGCACCACTAATCCTCACATTTGGACACTGCTTTTGCCAAGGTTCGCGAGGCTCTTGAGAAGTCTCAAGCACAGCATATGAAGGCAGTTGATAGACATCGACGCGACTTGCAGTTAGAGGAGGATTATTAGGTGCTCTTACGGTTTCCTTTCGCCTAAGGAAACGAAAGGGAAAGGAACGGCTTTTTCCAAAGCTAAGTATACGGTACTATGGCCTTTCCAGATTCAAGAGAAGATAAATGATATATCCTTCAGACTAACGTTGCCAGATACTTGGAAGATTCACAATGCGTTTCGTGTGAGTGTCACATGCACATCTAACCCTATGTGCATGTGGACAAGCTACTTCAAGAGAAGGGTTCAGTCAGCCTAGCTTAAGAAGTGTTCTAGCACTTTTGTGAGTCTAATCGCAGATCGTGCATGTCCAGACACTTATAGTAGATGCATATCCTCTGGTTGCACACAGCATGATCATCAGCAGTACCATCCGACTCCATCAGGAGCATTTTACAGTGCACAGAACCTATTTTCCCTATTTAAGCCATTTTTTCACTTATTATTAATAAGTGACTTTGTTGGGAAATTGGATAGGGCAATTCTAGCAAGATAATATATAAGAAACCTAGCGCTAGCACTTTCTGGCAGAAGAGGCAGGACCACAGTTGAAGTGCACCTTCTCAGCAAGACCAGCAAGAAGACCTAGCGTTTTCAAGCTACCAAGACCAGCCAGCGTTTTCTCAGCAAATGTAGATCAGCCCCAGCGTTTTGCAGTTCCTGATCAGCCTGGCAACAGCAGATCCCTTTGCGTTTTTGCAGCAAGATATCGGTTCAGCCCTAGCATTTTTGGATCAACAGCACAACCTAGCGTTTTGCAGATTCCCAGCGACAAACCCCTTTTCTGCACCAGCGTTTTCAGTTTTCAGCATATAGACTTCGTACCGCAGCCCCCCGAACCTCACAGACCTCACCTTCCCGCAGCAGATCCTTGTCGCACGGTCAAATCAGCCACGTTTGCAGATTCAGCCCGGAAAACGCAGATTTCAGCATCTGCGTTTTCAGCGCATCGTCGTCGCATAGTCGTCATCGCCGTCGTCACCGACATAGAGTCAGAATTCAGTAGATACAAGATTTACAGATTTCAGCCCTCAGCGTTTTCAGATTTCAGCCCGTCTCGTCGTCGTCCTCATCGTCGGCAAGTCCATTGCATTGTAGAGACTTGTGCAATCAATAGTAGACCGCTCTCGCCATAGAGAGTGGGGCCTTCGGAGGAGGGTTCGACAAGATTCTAGTGTCGTATTCTTCTCTCTATCTCTCAGTCTCAACACCTTCATTCACAGTGTTTATCCACTTGTTTGTGATCATTTGCACTCTCTTACTAAAGGAACGGAAGGCTCTCCCTTCCATAAGTAAAAGGAACCCTTGAGCACAATTCGAGCACTCATCTTGAGCAAAGTTCAACATTCACTTCCGCTGCACCTTACATTTGTATTAGAGCTTTGGCAGTGTTTTGTATCACTCAAGGAAAGAACCACAAGAATTTTTTTTACTTGTTGCGGTCGCACGTAACCCAAGTCCACTTGGGCATGTCGATTTCTAATCGTGTTTTTGAAGAGTGACAGGAAACCCAAGAAAGAAGGGCTTGTCTAGCCTCCCCTTGTGCCTCTTTTCACTCATTGAGAGCGGACCGTGCACTTAGCGGCCAGCCAATCGACGTGAGGTGGGAAAAAGCAACCTTGGTGTGAGTGCAAGGCCGCCAAGGGGTGCGCCCGCGGAAAAGAGTAGAGCTCGGGTAAGAGAAGATCCTTCTCTAACAAAGATTGCAAGCGAAAGAAGAACCTCAAGAACCTCAAGAACCCAAGAACCCAAGAATCACAAGAACCCAAGTTCCTCGTGAACTCAAGAATCCAAGACTTTAGTGTATGGTCATCACCCAAAGCGGAATGGATACTTCGCATGGAGGTGATGACCATGAAAGTGGCGAAGAAGAATTTTTCCCACCAAGAGGTTTTTCCGACCCTCCCCCCTCTCCATCTACGCTAAGGATTGCACCAAATCCTATGGAGGCTTGGGTCAAGACGATGATGGACATGATGTTACAACAAGAAGCGCAACGCGCTGCCTTGGATCGCGAGCGTGAAGAAAGAAAAGCAATCTTGGATCGCGAGCGCGAAGAAAGAAACGCAGAATTGCACGAATGCGAAGAAAGAAAAGCAGAACGAAAGGTCGACTTGGAGCGTGAGCACGAGCAAGCGCGCTTGGCGCCCGAGAAGCAAAGGGCAGCTTTGGAGAGTGAGCGCGAGCAAGCTCGCTTGGCGGCCGAAGAGAAAAGGGTAGCCTTGGAGCATGAGCGTGAGCAAGCGCGCTTGGCGGCCGCAGAAAGAAAGGTAGCTATTGAGCTAGAGCGTGAGCAATCACGCGAAGCCCAACGAGTAGCGGCCGAAGACACACAAGAGGCCTTGGAGTTAGAGCGTGAAGCGCAAAGTACATGTACTCACCTCGAAACCCGAGCCGGAAAAAGACGTTGGTGGTTCATCGAGTGGCGCAAGTCGAGATTCGGACTCCAACAACCCCGTCACAGAGAAGTTGACATTCAGTAAGTTAAACGGTAAGATGGATGTTAGTGTTATTCATTCTTGGTTGCATCAATTTAATGCTTATTTTGCGACAACTAAGGAGACAGGGAATAGCAAGGTTTTAATGGAAGCCATGTATCTTGCCGGTGATGCCATTAATTGGTACCACGCATGGCAAGAGGCACAGTTGGCCGCGCACCTAGAGGAAGCTGACGGAGACAGGTCCCTTTCCTTCAATTGGGCCGACTTCCAAGACAAGCTCAAGACGCGGTTTATGCCTCCTCAGTACCTAGCCCCGTTGAAAGAAGATTGGCGCAATCTCAAGCAAAATGGTATGCCAGTCATGTCTTTTTCTAACTGTGTTTTGCAGCCCGGCACCCAATTATGCAAATCGGACAATGAGCGCAAAGAGGCTTTCCTTTTTGGGTTGGACAAATATATCAAGTTTGATGTAGAAGTCTTCGACCCCGCGGATCTCAACAAGGCGGTAGCAATTGCTCTCTCCCAAGAGATGAAGCACAACAAGGAAAAGCCTAAGGAGAACAAGTCGTCTCAAAGTACCTCTCAGACTTCTCAAAACCCTCAGAATGGTAAGAACGGTAAGAATGGTAAGAACGGTAACTCTTCTAGCCAATCTTCCTCTAATTCTTTGGAAAAGAACTCTAACAATGAATCTAAGGGTAAAGCTAAAACACCTGCTAAACCTAAGCTCACCCTTGATGAAAACGCCGCAAAAGGAATTATAGGTGGATACATAACGGCAAAAGAACAAGTCATTTATGCTAAGGAAGGTCGTTGTTATCAATATCACGTCAAGGGTCACATTAAAGCGGCTTGTCCTAAGACAACCCCACCCAAAGAACCTAAGGCACCCGCAGCAACCACAAGCACTTTAATGAACCAAGTTGAATCTTCTCATGTCTCTGACACACACATTGATGAGTCTCTCATGAAGTGTTATGATCATATAAACAGTCAGCGTTTTGTCATATTGTTTGATCCAAGCAGTATGCATGATGTGATTAGTGTCTCTTGTAGAGAGAGCCTGCCTAGAGGTTAGTCAGAATCTCCTCTCGAGGTGTCTAGCTTTGTCTCGGTATGGACTCTCTCATCACGCAAGAGTGCCTTGATGTGTTGTTTACAGTTCAATAAGCTGCTTTCCGTAGGAAATTTGTCGTGTCTCCTCTCTCAGCATGTGATATGCTTTTGGGCATTAAATGGTTTCGTGAGCATAACCCTCTCATTGATTGGGTGGACAACACTCTCACATAAAATGCCAAGAGAGACTCTCCCATGATCATTCGTGCTGAGAAAGGTCTGCATTCTTTGCCTCTCATTTCTCATGTTCAAGTAAAGCGTGAATTACGACGAGGAGCACAAGCGGCATTCATCTATGCCTCTCCAGTTACCAGAGCATTCAGGCTCCATACAGGTATTCAGTTTTGTTTACCAAGTTTAAGCATCTCTTATTCAGGCTCCATACAGGTATTCAGTTTTGTTTACCAAGTTTAAGCATCTCTTTTTGCAGGATCATCTTCCACCCCGTCTCCCACCCAAACGGTCGGAGGACCATCGCATCGAGCTTACGGAGGGGGCACAGCCTGTCAGTAAGGCTCCCTACCGTTTGAACAAGACACAGGAAAAAGAGTTAGAGCGGCAACTCACGGAGTTGGTGGCTAGAGGATTCATACGTCCTAGTGTAAGTCTTTTTGCTGCTCCTATTTTGTTTGTCCGCGAGAAGGATGGTTCATCTCGTTTGTGTGTTGATTACAGGGCATTGAACAAGATGACCGTCAAGAACAAGTTCCCGATGCCTCACATTGAGTATATCCTTGATAGGCTCAATGGGGCAAAGGTCTTCAGCAAGGTCGATCCCAAAAGTGGATACCGTCAGGTAAGAGTATTCAAAGGCAACATCTTCAAGACCACTTTTCGCACAGACCGAGGACAATGGGAATATGTGGTTATGCTTTTTGGACTGACAGGTGCCGTGGATACATTTAACTGTCTCATGGTAGGCCATTTTGACGATATGGTTAGTGTATGTGTGTTCATCTTTCTTGATGATATTCTCATTTTTTCTACATCGTGGAACAACATGAAAAGGATGTAGAAAGGATATTGACCCGTTTGGATGAGTGTCAGTTGTATATTACAGCTAAGAAATCTGAATTTTTTCTCACTGAAGTTACTTATCTAGGTTATATCATTTCTGCAGAAGGCGTCAAGCTAGACCCCGCGAAGGTGGAACAGGTACGTAACTGGGATTTGCTCAAAATTGCATATGATGTGCGTTCTTTTCTTAGTTTATGTCAAGCATATAGTTCGCACCTAGAGAATTTTGCACGCTTGCCGCACCTATGACAGATGTTTTGAAAGAGGTAAAGACTCACCGACAGCGCGTGGATTTACCCGAGGCAACCATTGAGGCTTTCGCAGCTCTCAAGGTTGCGGTGACAAAAGCGCCAGGTTTTATCCTTGCCTATTGGGATGACCCCTTTGAGGTATGGGCGTATGCGAGCAATGTCGCCATAGGTGCTATGCTTCAACAGCATGGTCGTCCCGTAGCTTTCCTTAGTCGGAAGCTCAATAGTGCAGAAAAGAACTATTCAGTTTATGATAAAGAACTTTTGTATGTCATTCACTCTCTTAAGCATTGGAAACATTTTCTTTATGGTAGAGAGTTTACAGTTCGCACAGATCACAAAGCCCTCGAGTGGCTCCAGTCTATGCCTAGTGCACATTGGAGTGGTCGCCAAGCACAGTGGTCACAATTGTTTAAGCAATTTGGAGGTTTGATTGAGTATGTGCCTTCAACATTACTAAAACTTCCCTTCACTTCCTTGTTGTGCATTTCTACCATCTATCCCTAGGATGCATATATACCTAGATGAATCTAAGATAAGCCCAAATTCAACAATAAACATATTTACTAGAAGTAGAGGAAGGACACGTTCCTCTATGATAATGTATTTTGGGAGGTCCGTGCCAACTTCCCTCAATAGTCAAGTACAATCTTTTTCATTTTTTTCTGGTTCAAGAATATAAAAAGCAAATACATGATTAAATCATATGCTAATCACATTTTCACTTCACAAACCTTCTCCTCAAAACTACATGTCATTTATGACTAGGGTTATGCAAAATTCAAATGATAATTCTTGAGTCTAGTCGAGAGTCATTACTGATCAGACATAACAATTCAGCAAGCCCAACCCCAAAACAGACCAGAAACTAGCCCATAGCTGTGTAAAAAGTGTGCGTTTTACCTGGTTTGGGAAAATCTGGAATAACTCGAATGGCTTTGGAGATGCGCTCGATGCGGGGATCCTCGCACTCACCATTTCCAGCTGCCGACATTTTAGAGTACTGACGGAACTTAGGGTCGATTCACACGCACCCCTTGTTCTTGGCACCCGCGTCAATTGAAAACTAGGTGAGAACTCACGGTGGCGCCAAAGTCCAATGAAACACCAATGATGCACATAACTTTGGCATCACCTTCAATATGTTTGGCAATTATATAGACTAGTAAAACGCCGCCGCCGCGGCATGGCCCTTCTTACCCTCAAACCTCTTGCTCTTGACAAATTTCATAAAGGCAGATCAAAAAAGGTTCTCTCTCTCTCTCTCTCTCTCTCTCTCTCTCTCTCTCTCTCTCTCTCTGCGTGCTTGCTATGCGTCTTTGTCACCGGCTTGCAGGGGGCACGATTGGATCAAGCTGCTTGTGACATCGTAAAGCGAATTTTGTATGTTTGTGAAATTGAACGCTGGTCGGCACACTCTTCTCCCTTTCTCTCTCTCACTCCCTCTCGCTCTCTCAATGTGTGGGGACCCTAAGAATCAACGATGTGTCTTCTGAGACTTACCGACTTGCCTATCTGCACCCCTCCTCCACACCACCGGCTCTCTCTCTTTCCCTCTTGAGTAGCAGGTCTTGAGTTCAACTCTCCTCATCGGATCTCTCTCTCTCTCTCTCAATGTGTGGGGACCCAAAGAATGACGTTGGATTCGGCCTTGTCGATGTTGTTCGTACGCTAAATATTTTGCATTTCCATCGATTGTTTGGGATGGGCGAGGGGATCAAGCCGTCTCACTGAGCACAACATTATACATTTCCTCCTGCCAATAGTCGTTCGCCAATCCAACTATACACACATCCAAGCGTATGTGTGACACAAGCCTTACATAGTGGAACCTCGGGTTCAACCCTTTCCCACATATTGTGGGCGAGGGAGCTTGCGCGTTCATGTAGTTGTCCAATGCGCATATCACAAAGCAAGTCAACTTTTGGTAACTGACTGCCATGTCAGCTTGAAAGGAGGGGAAGAACGAATTCCCTTGAAAATTTCAAAAGATTAAAGTTATTGTAAAAAATACCGATCATTTTTCAAAATTTTCTCTTTGAATCCACCATAAAGGGAATTTTGTATGTTTGTGAAATTAATTTCTCTGGAACGTTGATCGGCACACTCTTCTCTCTTTCTCTCTCACACTCTCTCAATGTGTGGGGACCCTAAGAATGAACAATGTGTCTTCTGAGACTTGCCGACTTGCCTACCTGCACTCCTCCTCCAGACCACTGGCTCACTCTCTTTCCCTCTTGAATAACAGGTTTTGAGTTCAACTCTCATGGTCAGATAGATCTTTAAGGTCTCTTGGGATGGTTTCCTAGGACGTTAAAATTCGCTTCTTCTTCTTCTTCTTCTTCTCTCTCTCTCTCTCTCTCTCTCTCTCTCTCTCTCTCTCTCTCTCTCTCTCTCTCTCTCTCTCTCTCAAGCTGTATCCTATCGTTGTCAAGTGTCGACACAACTCATTGTCAAATTATGTTCACATTATGTTGCACAATTTTATCTCTTGCCAAGTGCCAATGTGCTGGTTCAATTAAACATGTTCAAATGGTGGTTTGAGTATTTGCCCCTAAGTTTCAATAGTATCAAGAACAAACGTTTTGGACACCTACTTGCTACTCTCCTACTCGGTCCTCTTTCATTAAGCGGAATCTATGCAGTAAGTCGTTGAATCTCCTACCAGGAGCTTAATGACACTCATAAGTTTCCTGCCCTCGTCAGACTTGTGAGATGCAATGTCAGTTCCCTCGTCCGCCACGTGCCCCTGTGGGTGCTCCTCCTCTTCATGCCCACGCATGCATCCTCAGAGGCAAGCGTAGATCCTTGCAGCTGCAGAACATGGATTCGGTTTCGAGGTGCTCCATGCATAGCGCCTCAAAGCTCTTGCCTCACTGCATTTCAGCACCCTCGCAAGGATACTAGGCAATGAGGCATGTGCCCTCCCCTCACTACATCCCATGAATAGACGCGTCCACTCTCTCTTGCGACTGTGAGAGCCTCGTCTCTGGCTGATGTCTATCTGGCTCGCGCTTTACATAGATCTGGTATCCAACAATGTCCTGCACATGCCCGCTGGGATATTCATGCAGCTCCTCCTCCCGTATAAGATATCTGTCCATCCTCTCTCCCATCCTCTCCTAAGCGCACAACCAGTGTGTGTGTGTGTGTGTGTGTGTGTGTGTGTGTGTGTGAGAGAGAGAGAGAGAGAGAGAGAGAGATTACGAGCATCGTGACATCTCCTCCCTTCCCTTCCCAAGCTCATAAATTCCCAAAATTCCCTTAAAATTTTGCTGGTGCGTGCGTGCACACACATACACTCAGAGAGAGAGAGAGAGAGAGAGAGAGAGAGAGGGAATACACCCTTCGACCTTTCCCCTCTCCACCATCTTGCCTGCATCCTCTCCCTCTACCCATACTCCCTTGAGAGATTAGGTGAACCTGCAGCTTTCCCTGATTGCTCCCCCTACCTCATGCTATTTGTGTGTGTGTGTGTGTGTGTGTGTGTGTGTGTGTGTGTGTGTGTGTGAGTGAGTGTGTGTGAGAGAGAGAGAGAGAGAATTCCGCCCTCCTGCAACTCCCAGTGCACAACCGCTCCGTCCTTCTCTAGCCTAATCTCCACGCTCGCATGCTATGTCCAGGGCATCGAACTCAGAGACAGAGAGAGTTTCCGCCTAAATAGACCAGCTTTCTCCCCACTTGCCATGCGTCCTTAGCCTTTTGCTTTTCATCCAAGAGTGGGGTATCTTTAAAGATACCCATTAACAAGACATGCGTACAGACCTACTTGCTTTCATGTTTTTGTGCATGGGGTCTTGTAATTTGACGTTTTTTGTCCACAATTATACTTCCTCGCTTATCTAATGGAAACTCTCGAGGAAGACTTTGTTCTTGCCCAATGGACATTCTTTCATTAAGTGACACCTACTCTCCCCATTAACCTTTGATCAATATATTCTCTCTCCATGAATATGTGTATACAAACAATGCATTTGCTTGTTATGAGATTGCTCCAATGCTTCACCTCCTGCAAACTACCTACTAACGACACTTTCAACTTGTGAGGGCAAGAGTTTCGTTATTGTTGTGTGCTCCAAAGAGAGTGAAATACGAAAAATGATATGGCAAGGTATTATTGTGGGGGGAGAGAGGGAGAGAGAGAGAGAGAGAGAGAGAGAGAGAGAGAGAATGGTCGCAGTCCTGTGTGTGTATGTGTGTGTGTGTGTGTGTGTGTGTGTGTGTGTGTGTGTGTGTGTGTGTGTGTGTGTGTGAGTGAGTGAGAGAGAGAGAGAGAGAGAGAGAGCGAGCAAGAGAGATGGAGTCATAATCTACTCTTACCATTTGTAATGAACTAACTAAAACTACCTGGTCCCGTTGCCCGAGTTCTCTCTCTCTCTCTCTCTCTCTCTCTCTCTCTCTCTCTCTCTCTCTCTCTCACACACACACACACACACACACACACACTCACACACGTCCTTGTTGAAGGTCTCGCTGCCACGACGCTAGTCACCAAGTTCATCACATCAACTTCAAGGCCATGCGCACACACAAAAATGATAGTAGCCATTCAACAGAATAATGAACACACGTTGGGGATGCAGCCGGAATTTCTCCACCTTAGGAGCATTTCACAACGGTATGTAGCCAGAATTTTTCCACCTGTACAGTCTGTTGAGGGACATTTCATAGCATAACAGTGCTCACAATTCGAAGATGGAGCTAGTCTATCTCTAGAGTCTAGATTCATTCGTGTCGTCCCTTCCCTCTCTCTCTCTCTCTCTCTCTCTCTCTCTCTCTCTCTCTCTCTCTCTCTCTCTCTCTCTCTCTCTCTCTCTCTCTCTCTCTCTCTCCCCGCCCGCCTGTGTTGTTGCGTGCTAGGAAGCACCTGCCGGAGTGATCTCCTTTTGCCACGTGTCCGGGAAGAGGGTCGGAATCCCTTCCCCCATTATAATAATATAGATATAGATATAGAAACTAACTAAACTACCTGGTCCCGTTGCCCTCTCTCTCTCTCTCTCTCTCTCTCTCTCTCTCTCTCTCTCTCTCTCTCTGTGTGTGTGTGTGTGTGTGTGTGTGTGTGTGTGTGTGTGTGTGTGTGTGCTGGTGCGTGGTGCGGCCCTCTGCTCTGCGTGGTGCAGCCCTCTGCTCTCTGTGTGGTGACGAAGTGAAGGCGGCCCTTTGCTCTGCACCTACAGTCCCGCCTCAGCAGGCTTCAGTCAGCTCCACAGCGCGCAGGCTTTAGCGAGCAGGGGGTCGTCCTCTTTCTCTCACGAGAAAGCTTCAGCCTCAGCACCACCACGCGAGGAGGCTTCAGCCTCAGCAACTCAGCACGCAGGTGGACCTGTGGCGGGCCTAGGGGATTCACGCAAGAGAGGTGGAGCAAGCAGGAGCTCGCGCGAAGGGCAGGCAGCAGAAGAAGTCCTACGCATAGCATGTCCTAGCAACCCTACGCGTAGCAAGTCCCAGCATACGCGCGCCCTTCACCTACGCGTAGGAAGTCCCAGCCTAAGAGAAAATTTTAAGCCTTAAGGTAAAACGCCTTAAGATAAAATATTTTAAGTTTGTCCTATTCTCCCTAGTACCCTACCCCCACATTTGGGGCTCGGGTTCGATGGATCCGCCTACCGAAGGGGAAGGGCCGGGTGTAGATAGCTACACCACCCCAAAAAAAAAACAGCTACATTTAAGCGGAGAAACAGAGATATTGTACTATCACCAGGATCATTACAAGTGGGGAAAACGTCCAAGTTACATGATGAACTAATGATGGAGAAGGTCCAGATGAGGCTCAAATCAAAGCTAAACTACATGAGAGATGACATCAGGAAGGAAATGCATGCGAGCGCTGAGAGCTACAGGAACTCCATGTATGGAGATATGATGAGAGAACTAAGGAGAGAGATCCGGGGGATACAGAATGAGGAGATTCAGATCTTGAAAACGGAATTACGAAACCTAATCAAGGCCGAAGTAAATGTAACAGAATGCGTTATGCAAAAGAAACTCGATGAGGCAGTAGCAAGTTTTGAAGCATGGAGAACAAATATGGAAAAGCACATGGGGGAAAAAGATGCAATAATTGAGGAGCTAAAAGGAGAACTTGCGGCTTGCAAATCTGCAACTAAGGAGAAGGGAGACGACCAACCTTCGGTGTTGAAGGAGCTCGAGGACATGAAAGATCAAATGAAAGCTCTACGAGAAGGAGATGAACAGAAATCGAAAACGGCATCTTCATGGGCGGAACGTCTTTTTAAGACACAAGAAAAGGTTGATGAAGCACAAAAATGGATTGAGGATGCGAAGAAAGGGAAGGCCCAGATGCTCGAGACCACACCTACTTCTACCATTATTAATATGACCATTGAGGAAGAGCAGAAAAGGAAGAATCGGGCTCTGCATGTGCGGGTCACAGGAGTCAAAGACAGAGAGAATGTAGATGAAGAAGTGAAGGAACTGCTACAACGCATGGGCATCACAAAGCCTACTCACACAAGTGCATGGAGAGTGGGCAAGAAAGGAATCGATGAGAAGGGAAACGTAAAGGATCGGGCACTTATTCTCCGCTTCCCGAATATAGAAATAAGGAAAGAATTTCTAAAGAAGAGGCCAACTCTTAAGAAAACCGGTATTTTCCTGGGAGATGACCTTACATTGGCACAAGTGGCACACATGCAAGAGTTGATGCCAGAGATCAGGGCAGCGAGAGAAAAGGGGAAAATCGCCTTTTATAGAGGAGGGAAAGTAGTGGTTCTGGAAAAGCGCTCAGCATGACGATGCGAGACCTATGGGCGACGCTCTAGATAGCGGCGTGGAATTGTAATGGGTCATATAGGCTAGATGTAGGTGCCTTTGAAGACAGCTTTAGGGACAGAGACATAGTTTTCTACTTAGAGACACACCAGATACCGGGACAGCGTATGCCACATGTGAAGGGTTATTTATGGGAAACAACTGGGCGACCAGCCAAGAGATCTCTACAGGGTAGCCGGCGGGGGTCAGGAGGAGTAGCAGTCTTATTTAAAGAGGAGCTGAAACCACTACTACAGATTATCAAGAAAGATGAGCAAGCAAGGTATATGTGGGTGAGAATGAGAGCCGAGACAGGTAGATTTCTATATATCGCTATATGCTACTTCCCTCCAAGTACCTCAGTCTACTCCTCACCTAAAGGACAGTCCCCTTTCTCCATATTGAATAATGACATATGGGAGTTCTCTAGAGATGGAGACATAGTTCTCTTAGGAGACTTTACTGCCAGAACGGCCAACTCTCAAGCAGTATTCTATGATACTTCTGAGGAAATGCTCAGAGAAGTGGATTTATCACAAAGGGGGCTTACTAGAAACTCACAGGATAAAGAACACACTGAATATGGGAGACATCTCATGGAGATGGCAACCATACATGGTTTGGCCATACTTAATGGTCTAGAGAATTTCCCGTTATCTAGGGGATTCACATGCTTCCCACACAAGCATGGGGCCAGTACAGTGGATTATGTCATGACTTCACCAAGCTTTATTTCTAGTATCAAGGACTTTAAGGTGGGACCCAGACCGGTTGGGATTGCAGTGGATCATGCTCTCTTGACCTTATCAATCTCCTTCCAATACAATGCCTCTCAAGTACAAAGGAAGAAGACACACACAAGATATACTTTCACGCCAGAAACTGATTCAGTCTATGTGGAAAAGATCTATAAAACTGATTCAGTCTATAAGGAAAAGATCTATAATAGGATGTGGGCAGCCGAGCCAGTATATACTATAGAGGAGATTACTTCTCACTTAACAGAGATACTACATAGAGCAGCACAAGAGGCATACCCACATACTCAACCTGATCAGAAGAGAGGAGTTGGGAACATGCCTCAAAACAGCTGGTATGACGAGGAATGCAGAGAGACGAGAATCCAGGTCCAGAAAGAGCTTACACTTGGGATCATCACATATAAGCAGTCTCGGATTGCTCTTTGGCGTATAGTACGTCGCAAGAAAATGACATTTTTAGCGAAACTAGAGAAGGATTTATATCAGCTCTTCTTGAGTCAGGACTCACATGAGGCATGGCGCTTATTTCAAGAGCACTCACCACCTCCGACGATTACTTCTCCTGAGATCTGGGGTCAATATGTAACATCATTATATATGGTATCTGGACAGCCTCCATTACCAGATCCGCTAGAGCCATGCCCTGCTGCTAGTACTTTCTTTACTACGGAAATGGTGGAAAAAGCCATTGATAAGATGAAGACAAGAAGAGCATATGATCATGAAGGTTTAGTAGTAGAACATCTAATCCATGCCAAGGATCTACTTTCAGAAGTCCTTGCTCGGCTCTTTAATCGGGTCATGTGTGAAGGATTACCTGAATCTTGGAAATTATCTACTATCGTACCTATTTTCAAGTCAGGGGACCCTATGATACCCGGGAACTACCGCACCATTATGGTAGGTCACACTTTGACCCGACTGTACGCATCCATTCTTGAACAAAAATTGAGTAGATGGGCAGAGAATGAGGGCATAAGAGCAACAGGACAAGCTGGATTCAGAAGGGGTTATTCCACTTTAGATCATATTCTTACGCTCATAGCCATTATTGAGGAAGGAAGAGCAAACGGGAGAAGGATGTATTGTTGCTTTGTGGATTTTCGGAAAGCTTTTGATACAGTACCAAGGGCCAGATTGATGCGCAGGATGCAAGAGTTAGGGGTCCCCAAAGAGATTATTTGGGGGATCATGGCCTTATACAGGTCAGTAATTGGTTATGTACGTACTCCAGAAGGGGAGTCCGACATTGTTCATTCCACCGTTGGAGTAAAGCAGGGATGCCCACTGTCCCCTACTTTATTTGGTATGTACATAGATGAGGTATCAGATTACATTGATAGAGAGGGTGACAGAGGGGCTCAATTTGCAGGGTCATGGATCCCTTTGTTGTTGTATGCAGATGATATTGTATTGATAGCAGAATCACCAGATGGAATGCAGAGGCAGCTAGATGCATTACATAAATTCGCGAAGGACAGTGGATTGTCGGTAAACTTGGGTAAAACCAAAGTTATGGTGTTTAACACCACACCGCAGTGGGTCAGGAGATCGGCACCTACATTTGCATATGGCCAGGATACATTAGAGTACACAGATGCATACACATACCTTGGGGTGGTATTTGCAGGACCGAAGTTTACTCTTAAGAAAGCAGCGGATGCTAGATTATCCAGAGCCTCTGCGGCCTTGGGAGGGTTGGAGAGGATGTGTTCACAAGTGCAGTTTCAGGAACCACGAACAAAACTTTGGCTCTTTGATACTGTGGTGGCTTTGGCTATGCTTTATGGGGTCCAGATTTGGGGACCATCTGTGGATCAGGATAATTGGAAGTCAATGGAGAGACCTTTGGTATCTATGATTTCCCGAATGATTAGAGCCAAGGCCTCCGTACCACACGCGATTACCCGAGCGGAACTAGCGGCCCCTCCGATAGAAATTGAAGCTCTTACCCGATCAATGTCCTTTATACATGGTTTGTGGGATACAAATAATTGCCGATATACTAGACTGGCCCTCGAATCCTCTCAACAATTAGCAATGAAAGGGGATACATCATGCTGGTATGCGCAACTATTCTCGTGGTTTCGGAGACACGGGTTCAGTATGGAAAGATTACCCCCCTTCCAATACTCTCTTGAGGCTCCATCACTAGCAATTACACGAACGGAGATTAATAAAATCATCCAACAGGATCTTATACAGTTGGATACTAAGAGGACATGGGTAGACCCTACACAAGAATTGGGCACGAAGATGGCCGACTACAAAGAAAACTTCCTACAACTATCTGAAGATGGATTTGTGATTCGCCCGAGTTACATGGATATCCACCTGTCTCATGGTTTGAGATGTGCTATTGGTCAGATTCGT